>NW_027493332.1:0-384253 GCF_021521415.1 Bidens hawaiensis | reverse complement strand
TTCTTTTTTATTAATATCAAGTACTATTTATTAAAAAGAAATTATAAATATAAGTTTAGAAATATAGTAAAAGCATTTACAAATATTAGTTTAGAAGTTTAGAAAGATATACGGTTATTTATTTATATTTTTTTATAACAAAATTCTATCTTTACCTGGCACTTGTAAGCAATGTTTTAAAATTGGTATGAATAGGCCGGCTGAATCAGTTATACCGTATTTTCGTAAGCCAGCCGGTATTTTAGGGCAGTTTGTTAGAACATCGTACCCGTCGGTTTTTTAGAAATACCGGTTTTAAATCCAAGAGATTTTTTATATTTTTTCTGGCCCATATTTTTTAAAAATGACTTTTAACATAGCGGATAAATTTGAAACGAATAAACACGTTAAACGATAACTTGTTAATCAACCAGTTTTGTATCATGCAAATCTAATATTGGTTTATCTACATATTTTGTAATTGATTAATTTCGTATAAAAAGTACAAACTTTCTATCTGACTCGACCGTTGTTAATGTGTGATATTTGGTTCAAGTATGACGTTTATTAATGTACTTGTGGGTTATTTATTGAGTTGAAATTGTATTTATATAGAATTACAAGGTAAACTATTTAACCTGGTTGAACCTTCTGGTATATTCCGGTTCAACCGGCTACACCATTTTTGAACTAAAACAGGTACAAATAAAATACCGGTTTTTAAAATATTGCTAGTAAGAATTTAAATCCACAACCTTACATTTAGAAAAAAGAAATAGAAGTGACACTTTACATAGCCAAAGTTATAACAGTTGTTTTATATGACACTTAATTTCTATAACGATTGTATATAGAATTATCTGAATGACTTTTATCAACAAATAAATTTTGTTGATAAAGGTGGGTACAGTCGGATATCAAGGTATTTCATCGGCAACAAGTCTCTGGGAAAGATGATCAAATTCAGACTTACTCGTGTCACATGTATGTCGATGATAGTCAATTTCTTCTAGAAGTTATATTTGTCGATGATCAACAACTGATTGTTAGCGGTCTTTAAGTTTTAATGTTATGCATTCTTATTTTGTGTTTACTAGATCTTGTCGGTGACTCTTTTATGTAACTTTTGTAACTCGTCAAAGGTGTTCTGTCAATAATACTTATTTGTAGAGTACATAATGGTATAACTTGTATACCAATATTAAAATTAAAGTATTCACTACCGGTGAAAAAGAGGGACAAAAGTAATGGCCAAACTAGTCATAAAGTATAGTTTATGATGGCTTCGGGTGAGTGTTTAGAAAAGTGCGACTAGTTCGAAGCTTGCTTGAAAAACTCACTTGAAATTGGCTCCTTTCTAAACGAATTGAGCTAACTTGACTTGATCTATGAATGAGGCAAGTCTAGGCCAAGGTCAGCTATGCACGTTTAACTCGCTCGTTGATTAAATACCAAATATATATCTATTATTTATTCAATCATACATGAAAGTGATTTGAGTTATTATCAGTCACTGATTAATAGTTTTAATTATTAAAATCCCATTTGTATCATATTCAAGTTTTACCTTAATAAAGAGATGTGAATTATGCGACTTTTTCAATACTTCCATGGTCGTGGCCTCGTGGCCCAACAGCACCCGCACTATTGAAATGCTTTGTTAGTAGTGATGTTCCCACATGTGCCTTTTCTTCTCATAGTACTGTAATTCCTATTCTAGAAAATTCATACGCTTCACGGACAGAGCCTACCTCACTCCTAGAGGAGATGTATGAGGCGGAAGCTCCATACACGGCTTTGAAGTCGTGCCTTTCCAACAACAGAGCCTAGGACCAATATGATGACTGATTTAGATAGAGCGCCTTGTCAGCTACATAGATATGCAGAGATTAGTGTATGAGACCACGATCCACAAACTGACAAATGTTAATAAATGAATATGTAATTGATTAAGATACATATATATGTTTTATGTATTCACCTAAATAAATAGATGATTATAAATCTACAACGTTTTATTTATTTTGCTATGCCAAAGACTCAAAGTAGAAGGTTCCACTTTGTTCAAGATACAATTAATATATAAATAATTTGATTAATAAGTTTTCCTATTACAAATTTAATGAACCTCACCACGTGTTCAAGAATATA
The DNA here is from genome assembly GCF_021521415.1 of Bidens hawaiensis. Lineage (NCBI taxonomy): Eukaryota > Viridiplantae > Streptophyta > Magnoliopsida > Asterales > Asteraceae > Bidens > Bidens hawaiensis. Next base: position 382,123 of record NW_027493332.1, on the reverse strand, counting down.
GTTTAATTAAATAATTGTAGTTGTCGTTATTTGAAGTACCTTGATAGGTTCTCGAACATTATACTTTTCTTCCTAAAATTCATCCGTAATATCATTCACCTACTTCTTTAACTATACCTTCTTCATTTCCAAAATTTTAACAAATCTTAATATATAAACAAAACCTTGAAAAACTTTCTAGTTGCTTTTTACATTCTCAAGTCATCAGACTGTTTTATTTGTAAATAAAAGTTTTTCATGTATTTGATCCGAATTCACGGGTATGGGTCTCACCAAACACAGATAGCCCTTAAACAGGTGATAACATCTCATCAAATTAAAAATAATTTCACCAAATATTTTATGTGAAAATCCCATAAAATAGGAATATACTAAAAAGTAATATCCGATTTAAAAAAATATTATTTATAATTAAGAAACAATTTTATAATAAAAAAAATAAGCGGGTCATGGGTCTCATCAAACCCTGATAGCTTTTAAACCGGGTTATAACATCTCATTTATTTATAAAACCCTTTTATCATCAAATACTAAGTACGTTATTAACTTTCTTATATTAAATAAAATTAAAAATCCAAAAAATATATAAATATTAGAAATAATGTAATGTAAAAAAACTCTGTAATACGGGGTATAAAAACTAGTAAAGTAATATCATTTACCTATGCATAAACAAAATAAACTATAATATAAAAAATAATGCATTTGAAGAAACAAAATTAATTTAAAAAATGGGCAAAATTTATATTGTTGTGCAGGCTCTGTGTTAATAAGCTGGTGGCAGAGTGACAAGAGAGAGACTTTGGTTCTGTTTGTTTTTTACTTAAAAGGTCTGCAAGGGGCTTATGTCTACGGGCGCGTAAACATAAGCTTCTGAAGACTGTTTGTTTTTTTAGAAGAAAAAGATTTGAAAAGTGTTTTTATGATCTTAAAAATAAGCTATTGTTATAACTTCTTCACACTTCTTCACATCCTATCAATACCTAATGTCCAACACCACCACCACCCACTATGCGCCACCACCACCACTGTCCACCACCACAACCCACCGTCCGCCACCACCACCATCCGTCACTGCCATTCACCATCACCACCCACAACCGTCCATCACTACCACCACTACCCACTGTCGGCCACAACCACCGTCCACTACCACCACCACCCACCGTCACTATCCACCACCGCCCGCCTGCCACCACCACCCACCGTAGGCCACAGCTGTAACACCCCGGCTAAAGCGGAAACGCCTGAGTGTGACGTACAAATTGCTCAAACACACGTGACACTATTAGGTGACCATAATAACATTATTTCAATTAAATCTTCATGTAAAACAAGTTTATCAAATAATACAAGTTGTAACAAATAAATAATCAAAAGATAAGTTGTTCTTTGAATATCCTATAGGCATGCTATGTGTCTTCTAACTTTCATCCTCGTATCTTTACACATGTAACATATGTATAAAATAAAGTCAGCTATGAACATAGCTGGTGAGAATCTCACGGTTTGATATAATACGTAAAAACCATACAATTCCATGAAACTTGTGAAATGAGCACATAAGGGTTCTTTACACTCGATGCAATGAACCTGAGTATAAAGCACAAACGAAGGTCCTTTCCGGTTGGGGCTACCAACGTACTCGGATATGAGATCCCTTTTCCACTCGATACAAATGGACCTGAGTGCAAAGGGGGGCGTATGATCATACTTATTGAGGCAACCACTTGAAATCCAAGTCTATAACAAATAAGCAAGTTAGCACGCAAGTCCATGATATGAATTGTAGTTTGTAAGCGAAATTGTAATACTTTGAATTTGTAATAAGATACATATGCCACCCCAAAATATGAAAACGTTTAAAAAGGGGTTGTGAGAAACTCACCTCGAAATCGAAGATAGCTTGAAATATAAACCGAAGTACAATAATGAAACCGGAGCAATCCGAACATCTCGAACTATGAATAAAATTAATACGAAAGTTTAACGACTAAATAACGGGATTATTAAAGTTAATTATTGATTTGGTTTTAGGAATATTGCATTATTTTAATATATTTTATTAACATTTTATGGCTTCTTACATTATAATATTATATTTAAACTTTTAATAGAAATTTAATGATTTAAAATTATTTTAATATTATAACTAAGTTATTGAATTAAAAGATAACGAGTTTTAAAGTTTACGATTTTGAGATTAACTAACAAGCGAATTATGGTTAACGAATGATAAGTTACTAATTTTAAAGTTAACGGGCTACGGTTGACGAAATATATGTTAACGAATTAAGCAAATGATTTAAAGCTTAAAAAAATTGAACGAAATTATATTAACGGGTTAATGATTTATTAATATTTTAATTATATTTTAACGACAAGGTTAATGCTAAGCTTACATATTATAACGTTCACGAAATCTTTGGTGTTACTGGTGTTCTTTATTTTGAAAACGAAAGTGCTAACAAGTTATAAAGTTTGACGAACGATAAATAAATATATAGATGTTAAACGGGTTTAAAACGAAGTTGACGGGTTTTGAAAGTTTGGTTTTTAAGTGAACATGATAGGTATAGATTTATCATTGATTTTAAGTACCTAAAAGTAATTCTATTTGATTTAAAAATGATTTATAAATATATATTTGGTTTAATATAAATGGTTTGAAAAAAATAATAAAGGACATGCAATGAGCCGGGTACCAAGACCGCAATGAACAGGCTCGACCACTGGACCAACTTGATTATTCTTACTTTAACGAAAAAAATATAATTATAAACACATAAGCTTGTTCATCTTCTCCACTAACAAACCCTAGATTTCAGTTAGTTCAATGGTTCCATGTTTGCTTAAATTGAGTTGGTGGTTTTGTTCTACGGCTCAAGACGAATCAAACGAATGTATTAGTTACCTGGTTTTGAAATGATTTGACGGTGAACGAAGGATCGCCGGAATACGAACTTGCCGGATAAATTCGAGGTTACCGAGATTTTGTTATGTTATTTGATGATTGCAGCAGGTTTGTTTGGTATCTAGGATCCTATTTATAATAGCAATTGGAGTGTAGGACGTAAATCATTGTTAATGGGATTCTGGCCGTTAGCGGCAGTTTTGCATATAATTACGGCCTAAATTACACACGGATTGATTGTTAAAACACGTTATTATTGACGATTTAGTATATACGTTATGGTCTAGTAGCGTTACGGGATTTTAATTGGATTTTAAAGGGTGTTTAATGGCTTTATTTGATGAATTACGGGGCTTTATTTAACGGCTTGCCGGAAAAACGGCCGGAAAAGCGACGGAGATGGGGGGTTACGGGACTGGTTATAATAAATTATATTGATTTGAAAAAGTTACAGAATGGCCCCTCAACTTTCTTAATTCTTTTAATTCAAAATTAATTATATATTTGCACTTTCAACCTTGAACTTTTATATGCTACAAAAACTTGTTAAAAGTTAATATATTTGGATTATTTTCGCATTATACTCGATAGTTTGCGAATCGCTAAACGTTATAACCCAGAGCTTTAATAGTTGATCGAAAGTAGCATAAAACGAACAATGAACTTCAAACTTCGAGATTACTTTATTGAATAATAATGCATCGAAATAACCAAATGGGTCGGGTTAGCGTATACAAATACGAAAAAAAAAATATCGACGAATAAATACATGAAACAAATCTTGAGAGCTATATATATATATATATATATATGTCTACTTATAAACAACACCGAAAATTTAAAACGGGTCAGATTTTCGGGTTTGAAAAATAACGAATGTTACAACAGCCATCGTCCACTACCACCACCTACTGTCCGCCACCACCACCGTCCACCACCCACTACCACCGTCCATCGCCACCATCACCCACCGTCAGCCACCACCACCATCCACTACCACCACCCACAACAACCGTCCATCATCACCACCACCACCACCTACCGTCGGCCACCACCACCGTCCGCGACCCGCAACAACCATCCATCGCCACCACCCACCGTCCGCCACCTCTCCACCGTCAGCCACCACCACGACCCACCGTCAGCCACCACCACTGTCCACTACCACCACCACCGTCCACCACCCACCACAACCGTCCATCACCACCATCCACCATTCACAGCCTACCACAATCGTCTGCCACCAATCGTCCACCACCACCCACTTTCACAGTTCGTACGCCACCACAAATTATTTTAGCAATTTACAGACGTTAAATAAATTCTATCTACAGTAATATGTATGATAGATTACTAATTTCAGCTTATGCAGATGATATCCAGTTTATAAAACAAACAGTATTATATTTTCAAATTGCAGACCTTCAAACCACATTTTCAGTTGCAGACATGAAATCAGATTGCAGACAGTTTTTGTCTTAAAAAACAAACAGCACCTTAGTGTTTCATGTAATATGTAACTCAGGCTCGGTTTATGCCCCCCCAACATTTAGTTTCAGATGCACCAAGGTGATGATGGAAGACTAGGCGAATAGGTGGCTTTTACTAGTTGGATGCTTGAACTAAACGAGTTTTATCTCATCGCATTGTCGTGTCTTTGGGCGAATGTTCACAGCAATGAGTTTTATCATATTATTATTTTTTTGTAAAAATAATCTTGTGATTTTCTCATTTTATATAGTCTAATTTTGTCTAGGCTTATGCTAACATCATTTTCCTTTTACTGTAGAGTCTTGGAAGAATCTTCTTTATAATGTTTCGGACACATTTAACTACTTTTATCTTTTGTGACTGCATTCCACAACACGTTAAAAACACAAAGAATTGTATATTACAATTTACAAATAATAGTTTATTTATCATAAAATGAAAGCCTTAAAATCAAACCAACAAATTACCCTGTAAAGGTGAAAAATCGCATGACACAATAACTTTAAATCAGGGCCAGCCCATTGTGGGAGCTGGGTGGTCGACGGCCACATGCCAGACATCCCGTTAGGCCCGAAATTTTTTTTTTTAAATTTATATGTATTTTTATTAAAACAATATGTATATTTAATGTTTAAACTTATTAACATATACATTAGTTTGGTCTAGTGGCAAAGATGTGTTACTCCCAACCAAAAGGTTATGGGTTCTAGTCTCATTTGAGAAATTTTTAATCTTAATTTTATACAAAAGTTTTTTACAAAACCTAAATTATAACCAATTAAGCCTATATCAAAATTAAATTGTTTAAACCCAACAAAATACTATTTCTATTTAAGGCCCAAAATAATTTTCGCCTTCGGCCTAAATTTTTTTTTGCTTTCTCGGAACCGGGCCTGCTTTAAATGTGTAAAAAACAATCTGGATGTCAATTCCTAGCTATAAATGTCTACCCAAGTAAAGCAGGTGCACCTGCTTAAATGAACTCGGTATTAGAGCGTAAGAGCTGCACAAGGTCTGGGTCAGAGTACGAGTCTTAGAATTATTCTTTATTAAACGTGCCAATTGATATTCAGCACATAAATGGTCTTTATCTTTGTCTATATCTTATTGTAAGAAGTTGTTACGTAAATTAAAAAAAAAACATAATGAAACTTTATGATACAACTAGATTTTATCCCCCGTATTACGGAGATTGTTTTATATTATTCATTTTTAATATTATATATGTATATTTGGATTTTAATTTTATTTATTGTAAGAATGTTAATAATTAATATACTTGAGGTTTGATAATAAAATGGTTTCACAAATGAATGATATGTTATAATTTGGTTTAAAAATTATCTGGGTTTGGTGATACTCATTACCCATTTATTTTCTTTATTATAAAATTGTTTCTTAATTATAAATAATGTGTATATATATGTAAATAAACTAGGATATTAATTTTTAGTATATCCCTATTTTATAAGATTTTCATATCAAATATTTGATTAGATTAATTTTAAAATAATGAGATGTTATAACCCGTTTAAGAGTTATCTGAGTTTGGTGAGACATTTACCCGTGAATTCGGGTTAAATGCGTGAGAAGCTTTTATTTACAAATAAAGCAATATGATGGCTTGAGAGAATGCTTGTTTTATATTTTTCTTTTTTTTAATATTTATTTTTTGGATTTTAATTTTCTTTATTTTAAGAAAGTTAATAATATACTTAGGGTTTGATGATGAAAATGTTTCATAAATAAATGAGATATGTTATAACCTGTTTAAAAACTATCTGGATTTGGTAACCCATGACCAGCTTATATTTTTTACTATAAAATTGTTTATTAATTATAAATAATATCTTTTTCTTTTTAAATTGGATATTAAATTTTAGTATATTCCTATTTTATAGGATTTTCATATTAAATAATTGGTAAGATTGATTTTTAACTTAATAAAATGTTATAACCCGTTTAAGAGCTATCTGGTTTGGTAAGACTCATACCCATGAATTTGGGTTAAATCAATGAGATGCCTTCATTTAAAAATTAAGCAATCTAGTGGCTTCCATAAAAGGGAGGATCGACCACATGGCGACATATAGAATTTTAGGGTTTTCGTTTATATATATTATAGATATATTCTGTTCAAACATTGATTTTTTTCTCTTACTTTTCTAAGTGCTTTTATTTTTTATTTTGAACGGATGATTATATTAGAAATATGAGACTAGCATGTGACTAGACTTAATATAACACCAATATTACGTCTGATAACAACATACACACCTAATTACTTTTAATAATAAAAGCATTCTTAAAACAGACTGTATAATAATGGAAAATATAATATATATAGAATATATGCTATATAATTTATAGAAATGATAAAGGTTTTATTTAGAGTCATCTTTTTTTAAAAGATAAATTTTTTGCGCATCCTAAAACATGAACACATAATCTTTGCGTTTATATAGAGTTGGCTAGCCAGATGACCGGATCTTAGACTACTCCCATTGGTGAATTAGTTTGGGCAGGGACACTATTTGAAAATAAAAAGAAAAAAAAAATCATCAAACTTGGCCAAACTAGTTTCCCACCACAACCTAGTTTGCTCACTACCATTATGGCCACATGTCACTAAATTATTGATTCACCTTTTAATTTATTTTTCTTTTCTTTCATACTAATTAATTTTAACATTAAAAATGTTTTTCCTTAATAACTTTTAATAAATAATTTTTTTTAAAAATCTAAAACCAGTGTCTTGTTTAGTTTTTTTTAACACACCGGTATAAATTTTATTAAAAAACATAAGATTGCAAAAAAAATATTTTTATAATAAAATAAATATTAATTATTACTGATTACGTAATCCGACACTTGTCAATTCCGTATTGGTTCATAAGATTTTTCGGATAAAACTTATCATCTAAGCAATCTAACATTATCTAAACAATTACAAATTATATTTATTTAATAAAAAAATAGTAAAGTTTGGGTTGCTATAATGTGTGTGGAAAGTTTGGTTTGGTTTGGTTGGATTGGGTTGATGGAAGAGAGAGAAATTAATTTTATAGTAAAAATTGAGTTAGGTTGGTTTGTGAATGAGAATGGTCTTAGATGGGTTTTTGAGTTTTGAGCCTTTCAAGCTTCTAGCTTAATCTGAACTGTGTTGGGGCTTGACCGGCTTGACTTTTAGCCCATTTTGTTTCATATTAAAGGTGTATGTTGTCACTGGGGCTGTGCAACGGTTCGGAACCGTGAGAACCGAATTGGAACCGGAACCGTTAAATGTTAAATATAAGAACCGGAACTGAACCATATTTTAGCGGTTCCGGTATGGTTCGGAACCGAGTTAAACAGTTCTTGTGTAAACGGTTCTTGCAAGAACCGGTTCTCAATTAAAAATTTAAATATGAAATATTAGAAGGTTCAAAAAACAAGCGACAATCCATAAAATAAAACATTATCATATCAACATATTATATTTTAGTGAATGAGATTGAGAATAGATTAGAATGACTCAAAATATTTCAGAAAACAATTATTTTTTAAAGCAGATTTAGGTTCGTGGAAGATGATTATCGTTTATGATATTATAAGTGATTAAATGTAACCGGGAAAGTGAGAACGTGGATGGTTGCTCGTACTTGGACGTGTGAAAGCCTACCAAATAAATAGGATTTTAAATATAATCTTCAAAGTTTAAACCTAACCCGGTTCAAGCGGTTCTATAACTGGAACCGTCGGTTCTAACCGGAACCGAACCGGGAACCGTTTTCACCCAAGTTTAAGAACCGGAACCGGACTCGAAATACAATAATACGGTTCGGATCTAGCGGTTCGGTTCCGGTTTCCCGGTTCTCACGGTTTGGAACCGCGAATTGGTCACCCCTAGTTGTCACCGATCACGTCTAGTATAAAAATGTTTCTAATAATCCTCATGTTAACCTTAACTAATCGTAAACTTTATAACCGCGAAGTAATATACGTGGACTTTCTGGGAATCTCTTTATTATATCTTATAACTCAATATATAATTTACACATATTAATTTCAATATAGTGGTTGGTACATGTAATAAATAATGAGTTAATGAATATAAATAAAAGTAGAGTTGCTTGGTAAAAAATCAATGTCCAATTTCCTAAAACAGACGTATTAATTTCGAAGGTTTTGTATTTCAAAATGAGTAAAATCATTCTAAAAATAATATTCAAATCAAGAAACTTTATCATCAAATAAATCAACTATTGATTTTTGAATATGTTCTATCCGTCTGTCATGAAGTTAGAACTTTTAAAATTTCAAAGACGTGTTAACTTTTGCATATTAAAAGTAGAATGCAAAATTAGTAATTTAATCAACTTTGAGAAAGAAAAAGGAGGCATCATAAATAATTAAATAGTACAACTTCATAGGCTGAATTGTCTCCAAGGAGAATAATAGTTTGTATCCGAAGAAACTAAACGAAACAAAAACCGATAATTTGATCTTATGCATTTGAATTGTAATAAAAACCGAAAACCAAACAAGCCAAATTTGTATATTTTCATTTTTTAATTAATATTTTAAGTGATTATATGAATTTGATAATTATGTAACTCAATTATTTTAGCCAAATGTGTAATAATCAATTTAAGGCGTGTTTGGGATTCCTTATTTTATCTTCTTATAACTTTTTATTAAGTTAATAAGTTACAAAAGTGTAACTTATTAACTTTCCCCTCTCACATCAAAAACAATCCCAAACACCTATTCTTTTTTAAAAAGTTAATAAGTTATAAGTTAGTGAAAATAAGCAATCCCAAACTCCCTTTTACTATTAATTATTTCGGCCCAAATTTTTTAAATTCAAATGGTAAAACCGAAAAAACCGAAAAGGAACTCAAACTCAGAAAACCGTAACCAAACAACTTTTAAAAAACCAAAAACCGAAGTTTCGGTTATTGGTTCGTTTTTAGCCCAAATCCTTTGTCTTGTTTGGTTAACCTATAGGAATGAAATGAATTATTTTTATGTTGTTTGGTATCCAAACAAATTATAGGAATGAAATAAAAATAATAAAAACACTCTTATCTCAAATTAATTTTTTTTACCCAAAAAAAAAACTACATTGGCGACGGTGGTGGTGGTGGTTGTTGTTAAGTGGTGGTGTTGTTGAGAAAGTAGGGTGAAGGGGGATAAAATGAAAATATGGTGGGAAGGAATGGTTTTAATGGAATAAGATTCCATATATAATGAATTATTTTTGTGAGGGCACTAAATAATTTATACCTGTGTTTTTTCAAAGCTAGTGATGTGAGTTAAGATATTTTAAAAAATTAAACTGCATTTATTTTCTTTTCTTTGTTTTGATATATATTTTGTTGAAAACGAAGTTGTACTCAAAAAGCGTATCTTTTTTGTCGATTTCGTAAAGAATAAGAATAGAGCAGTGGCCCGTGTAATCTAGACTAGAGGTGCACATTCCCGTTAACCGGTTAATTTAATAACCGGTTAATTATTTGGCGGGAAATAACCGGTTAATCAGATCGGGTACTAACCGGTTTTGAGACAAGAAACCCCTACCCAATATAACCGGTTTTGGGTATAACCGAACCGGTTAATTGGTGAATAACTGAAAAAAAAGCGTATTTTTATAAAATAATTAAAAAAATCTGTTAATCGGTTTCGGAAATCAATAATATAAGCCAGTTTCTAACCGGCGGTTAAAACCGGTTAGGTTTCCAGTTAGAAATCAGTTAACCGGTCAGCTTGTGCACCTCTAAGGCTCTAATCTAGACCCAATTCGGCCCAACATACACAATTGGGCTTACTTAATAGCTTATATCTATCAACCCAACAAACACAATCAAGCCCAAACTATTAACTAGCATATTACACTATTACAGTAGTAGTCCAAAGTAACAGTAGCAACATACATATAAAACTTTTAAGCATTTTAACACAAATCCATGACACAAGAAGAAACATGTTAATAAAGTTCTAAAAACACCTAACAGTTTATAAAGCCGAATAAGCAGACGAAAACATCAATACGACGAGCTTCCAGTTTGGACCTAAGCTTTCCTGAGTCATGTCTTCATCATGAAGTTAAACCATATAACAAAAAAGCAGATAAATTCAACCCCAAATGATAGATGTAAGAACGGAAATACAATCGAGTCGAGGCTTGCAGAGACAAATAGCACCATCATAAGCATGATAGGTACTATAAAAAGCCCACAGTAAGTGAAGATAGCGATCGGTGAAGTCTTGCTTAGGCTCTTGTCGTACTTGTCATCACCACAGGAGGCGTATGCAAGTGTGATCGCCATGATGACACAAGGGACCAAATTCGGAGGATGCAAAACATTCAAAAGCGAGAACGGAGCAAGAAACACCATGAAGATATCGACAAACTTCAAAACTTTGTAATAGCCTGACGGGATGTTTTTAAGAAACAAAATCCCAGACATGACTTCAGCCATGAAAAACGCCACGATAGCAATGATCAAATACACTCCGTTTCCGTTTACTTCAAACGCAGACTGATTTTTGTTTGTCATTTCAGTCCGGATCTTAGTTAATGACCCCGTTAACATCATGACATGCAAAGCTAGCGCGAATGCCAAGATCCTAAACCGAAAAGTTTTTATATATCAGACAAAGAAGTTAACTAAAGACACTCGAGTAAGACTACAAGTCAAACGTAACTTACCGTGAAATGGAACTTGGCGGTGATGAATCCATGTGTACACTGCAGTAGCTTTTAAACCTTTAAAAAAAAATCAAATGGATAATATATTAGTACATTAGAAAAAAAAAAAAAAAAACTTGTAACCAAAGTCAAAAATCAGTATCATCCTAAATTGCTAATAATCTTATTGTTGCCATTTAGAATCAGTATTCACAACCAGAACATCAAACATTTAGAATCAGTATTCCATGACACCAAAATGTTTTGATTAATACAACATTACAACATATATACTCTTAAATGATGGAAACCATAGCAAATTTTTGTTTTCTAGTCAATTGTTTAACACCAATACACCATCAAACAAAGCAAACAGATCATTATAGAATCACAAGTTTGACCTCTAGAAATTATATCAATCACAATTAATGTAAACATAACAAGAAACTTAACCAAGTACATCATGTAGATATGCCTTCTTATCATTCAGTTGTAATGCATATAAACTATAGGGGAGTGCAAACAAGCCTAGCCACTCGTGAGCTACTCGAGCTCCGATCAACAAAAAACTCGAAACGAGACAAGCTTTTTCGAGTTCGAGCCGTATCTAAACCTCAAAAAAAAAAAAAAAAAAAAAACTTCGTTTAGTTATCGAGGCCGAGCTCGAGCTTTGTATGGGAAGCTCGCTTAGTTATCGAGCATTTGAGCCCGAGCTCGGGCCTTGTATGGGAAGCTTGAGTACTATAGTACTACTATGTATTAATTTCACACTTCACACACAAGCTTAAGGCGAGCTTTAGCTCGTTTAAGGTACTACACGAGCCAAACCCGAGCTTAGGCTCGTTAAAAGTTTTTTTCTCAAATATATAAAAATAATTAAAACGTATATTAATTAACAAATAACAAACTGCCCAAGCCCGAGCTTGAACCAACAACTCACGAGTAGAGCCCGAGCTTTAGAAAAAGCAGCTCGAAACAAACCGAGCTCAAGCTCTCGTCAGTTAAAACCAGCCATGCTCAAGCCTAGTCAAGCTCGGGCTCAGTTCGTTTACAGACAACAAATCACAATAGAATCACATGTTTGACCTCTAGAAATATGCATACATTTTGAAAATATTCAAACAAGCCCTAAATAGCAACAACACAACATGATGAACGTAAACGCATTAATAACAAATGTATTGACGTTTTTTGCTCGTTTAAGGTTTTATCCAAAATATATAAAAATAACTAAAAACATATGCACATTTATCAATAAATAATAAACTAACCGAGCTCAAGCTCTCGTTAGTCAAAACAAACCCTAGGTACACACATGATGAACTTAAACGCGACGTTTTTGTCTCGTTTAAGGTTTTACTCAAAATAAATACAAAAAAAACTAAAAACATATATACATTAATTAATTAATAAATAATAAACAAGTCGAGCTGAGCTCGAGCCGAACAAACAACTCACGAGCCGAGCCCAAGCTTTAGAAAAAAAAAAGCTCGAAACGAACCGAGCTCCAGCTCTCGTTAGTCAAAACTAGGGCTGTAAACGGACCGAACCGAACCGGACAAGACCTTTTCCGTGTTCGTCCGTTAAACTTTTGTCAGTTTAGGGTTTCATATTAACCTAATTGTGGTTATGAACACAAATAGAAGCTCAAATGGCAATATAATATATTTGGTTGAATCAAAGCGCATATATATATATATATATATATATATATATAGGGAGAGGATTAAGAGAGAACTCCTTCTTAAAGAGAGAACTAATAAAGAAAAATTCTTAATTTAATTAAAAAAATATTTTTAAATTTCCGTTTTTGCCATTATTCTTATATTATGTTACCATTTACTCGAAAAATAAAAAAATAAAAAAAAAACTAGTTGTAGTGCACATAGGCAATACATCGACTTTTTTTTTATTACATATGTGCACTAGTGTGTATTTTGATATGTGCAATAATGTTGAATAGCATATATGCAATTTTTTGTATTGTATTAGTGGAATAGTGTTATATTATATACAAAAATACCAAAAAAACAATATAGTGCATATATGCATTAGTGTTGTATTACGTATATGCGATAGTTTGTTTCGAGTACAATTATTAGTGTTTGTATTTGCATATATTCAATAGTGTGTATTGTATAATGCAATTGTGTTGTATAACGCAATTGTGTTGTATCATATGCAATAAAACACTATCGTATATATGCAATACGCATTAGTGCACATATTCACTACATCGCCGTTTTTTTAGGAACAATATCATCTTATTAGGAGGAAAAAAAAAATTATAAACAAAAAAAAAACACAAAAATAAAAAAAGTAAAAAAACCAATGTTCTTATTTATCATCCTGGTTTCTAAAAAAAACGTAAATAAAAAAAAATCTCGGTTTAGCTAAATTATACATATATGTATAATATGTACATATATGTACACACATGTTTCTTTCCTATACACATATGTATAATTTAAGGTAAATGATAATGTACATATGTGTACATTACGTAACTAGAGATTGAATGAAAGTATACATATGTGTATAAGTATAATACGAATTAATAAGAAAAAAAATCGTTTTTTTTTATTATACATATATTTATAATATGTACACACATGTTTCTTTCCTATACACGTATGTATAATTTAAGGTAAATGATAATATACATATGTGTACATTACGTAACTAAAGATTAAATAAAAGTATACATATGTGTATAGGTATAATACGAATTAAAAAGAAAAAAAATCGTTTTTTTTATTATACATATATGTATAATATGTACACACATGTTTTTTCCTATACACAAATGCATAATTTAAGGTAAATAATAATGTACATATGTGTACATTACGTAACTAGAGGTTAAATGAAAGTATACATATGTGTATAGGTATAATACGAATTAAAAAGAAAAAAAAATTCGGTTTTTTTATAAAACCGGAATGAAATATAAGAATTTTTGTTTTTTTTACTTTTTTAAAATTTTGGTTTTTTTTTTGTTTTATAATTTTTTAAATATTTTTTGGAGGTTTTTTTTAGTGGTCCAAAATGATTCTCAAAGTTCTCAATTTGCCAATGGTTTTCTTAGAATCCTTACCCAATATATATATATAGGATCAGGATCATGTGAGAACTTTTTGGGAATTGAGAACTATGAGAACCATTTTGGACCACAAAAAAACCCAAAAATAAAAAAAATCATAAAACAAAAAAAAACACAAAAATAAAAAAAGTAAAAAAAACCAAAGTTCTTATTTATCATCTCGGTTTTTCTAAAAAAAATTCTCGGTTTATCTAAATTATACATATACATATATGTATAATATGTACATATATGTACACACATGTGTTTTTCCTATATACATATGTATAATTTAAGGTAAATGATAATGTACATATGTGTACATTACATAACTAGAGATTAAATGAAAATATACATATGTGTATAGGTATAATACGAATTAAAAATAAAAAAAAATCGGTTTTTTTTATTATACATATATGTATAATATGTACACACATGTTTTTTCCTATACACATATGTATAATTTAAGGTAAATGATAATGTACATATGTGTATATTACGTAACTAGAGATTAACTGAAAGTATACATATGTGTATAGGTATAATACGAATTAAAAAGAAAAAAAAATTTTTGTTTTTTTTTTAAACCGGAATGAAATATAAGAATTTTGGTTTTTTTACTTTTTTAAAATTTTCGATTTTGTTTGTTTTATAATTATTTTAATATTTTTTTAGTGGTCCAAAATGGTTCTCAAAGTTCTCAATTTGCTAATGGTTCTCTTAGGATCCTTACCCTATATATATATATATATATATATATATATATAAGTTGAATTGATACCTGAAATTGATGGATTTTTGGTAGTGTAATTTGCAGTAGAATAATAGTGTGGGGGTTTATATAAGAAGAGGAAACAAAACCGGGTTATCGGGTCATGGGATTTTTGGCACCCCTGGTTATGGTTTAAGTTTGTAGGAGAGGTGTACAAGCCAGTTTAAAACTCAAATCGGTTTGGCGTGTTCAACAAAAGTCGAAACCGGTTTATGATTGGTTTCGGTTCGGTTAATTGGTTTTGGTGGAGAAAATTATAAATCGGTTCCGAACCTACGGTTTCAATCGGTTCCAAACCAGTTTCTAAATATTGGTTTCAAACCGATTCGGCTTCGGTTCGATTTGGGTCGGTTCAAATAACCGGTTTATTTCCCACCTCAACAATGTAGAGTTTCACAAACCGGCTTGGGTTGAAACCGGTTCGGGTTGGTCAACAAAAGTCAAAACCGGTTTATTACTAGTTCGGGTTGAAACCGGTTTCTTACCATGTTACGATTGGCTTCGGTTCGAGTTTTAATCGGTTTCAGTTAGGGTTTTGACAAGTTTTTGCCCGGTTTTAGCTGGTTTCGTTTCGGTTAACTGGTTTAGAACCAGTTCTGGTGGAGAAAATAACAAATCGGTTCCAAACCTACGGTTTCAATCGGTTCCAAACTGGTTTTTACATCATCGGTTTCAAATCGGTTCATTTCGGTTTGATTTTCGGATCGGTTCAGTTAACCGGCTTATTTGCCCACCTCTACAATGTAGTATTACACTGAAAATCCAGGATTTTACAGTTAAGTCACATGCCATCATAATGAATAATAACATAACATCGCATATCGTTCTTGCTCGACAGGTAGGTTTTGTAGTCAAGCTCCCTTATGCCTTCCAAATCTTCATGACCGCCATTCACCGGGGCTTCGGTCTTCGGATCCCCTTGTCGCTTCATTTGTGCATACGAGCGCAAAAACCGTGTTACAGGTCATCATGAGTTATTGAAAATTCAAGGTTTATTCACTTTTAGTCACTGTTGAGATTGTAAATATATAATCATAAATCAATTTAGTTTTTGGTCAAAACTAGTTTGGGCCAAACCAGATCGTGTTGGGAACCAGTTTGGATAGGGTGGAACCCGGTTTAGGTCAAAAAACGGTTTTGTGCATGTTTTTAAAATCTGGTATGATCAAAACCAGTTTGAGCCAAACCGGTTGCTTCGATGGAATGGGTCTGGTCATAAACCGGGCAGGCGGACCCAAAAGGCCCAAAACTCAAGGACCATGACTAGAGTTATTCAACGAGTGAGCGCTAAATTAGGTCTGCACCAACTCAGGCTCGAGCGTGAACTACAGGAGCCTGCTCGGATCAGATACCGCTCTCGACTAAACGCTTTACATCATTCTCAAAGTGATAGGGTTTGACAGGTTAGATAATAGAATAAGGCAAACGAAGAACCGAACAATAGTATTAATGAAAATGTAAAGAAAGATTACAATAGATTCCCGGGCCGAGCCCTCTCTCACTGCATAAGCAGGAGCCATGGCAATGCCATCCTAAACATAAATCTACTCCCCCCCTCCCTATTAGCTATTAATCCCTATTAATAGAAATATTAGTTACACTTGACCCCTCCCAAAATAAACAAATGTTATTTAGACTAGAACTTGAGCATGATTCCTATCACAAAGCCTCTTTTCATCAACCAACCCGGCCCATTTACTAACCTTCGGCCCAAATACATTCAAATTCGGTTGCAGCCACCAAAAAAAAAAATTCAAGTCGGGTAGGACCATTTTCTTGGGCTAAAACATCCCTCATGATCCACTTTCATTAACAATCAAAAAACAGTACAAAACACACATCTTTTCTATTACAAGTTGTTCATTCGTTCTCTTTTGACTTGTTTTCTTTCCTTCATATTTTCTGTACACTCCCTATTATCATATCATACTCATATCTTCTATATTCAATCATAACTACCTCAGTTCCCATTCCTCCCCTGCAAAATTAAACATCATTTTAAAAGGCTAGCAAGAAAAAAAAGAAAAAAAAAACCACATGTTTTTTTTTATTTTAGAGTAAACTGCGGTTTTCGTCCCTGTGGTTTGTTCAAATATGCGGTTTTAGTCCAATAGTTTTAAATTTGCGATTTTCATCCCTGAGGTTTCATTTCACTTGCAATTAAGCCAGACCCCACTAACCCCGTTAAGTCTAGTTGTTAAACCCGTTAGCATGCCCCTCATGTGAGGGGCACACGAATGGGTTTAACAACCAGACTTAACGGGGTTAGTGAGGTCGGGCTTAATTGCAAGTGAAATGAAACCACAGGGACGAAAATCGCAAATTTGAAACTATTGGACTAAAACCACAGATTTGAACAAACCACAGGAACGAAACTGCAGTTCACACTTTATTTTACTTTACATAAGTAAATAGGTTAAAAACTTAAAATTACTCATACCTGAATTTCTTGTAGAAACGTTTCAAGTTCAACTTTGACTTCAGTAAACGAAGGCCGAACGCTCGGATCAGTTGCCCAACATTTCTCCATCAATTCCAATATCTTCGGGTGCGTATTTGTAGGACGATCCGGGCGCCGTCCCTACATTTCAATTTTATGTAAATATAAACATTATGTATCAAAAGTCCTCCTTTGACTTCAAAAGTCAAACTTGTAATTCACAATTTGACAGTTAATTATAGAGAAGTACTGACTTGTCTTACTCCCAAAGCCGCTTGCAACGGTGTCATATTTTCATAGGGAATCTACAACACGAGCACATATTATTAATCATCGTAATGTAATTATTTTAAAAAAGGCGGAATTAAAGCGTTAGAATGACATTTCAAACCTTAGCTGTCACGAGCTCCCACAAAACAATTCCAAAACTGAAAACATCGGCTTTCTGATCATACGGTTCATGATTTATAACCTGCAAACAGAAATTGTATATATAGTTTAACTTTATAAAGAAAATAGTTTTTTGTATAACCGGTTAAGAGATAAAGAGACAAACCTCAGGAGCCATCCATCTATACGTTCCGGTTTCGGCTGTCATAACTCCATCTTGATTCTGAAACCGGGCCACCCCAAAATCAGCCACCTTTACGACCTAAAGGAAATATGAACAAAATGAAGTTAGATATAAATTTCTAAGCGCTGAAATTAGGGGTGGCAAATGTGACCCATGGGTTGTAATAAAATGTATATAATGGGTCAGAATGGGTCAAGCTAAAAAAGAAAAGGATTAAAATGGGTCAAAACGGGTTGGCATTTCTTGAGTCTTAGAAAACGAACGAAACTTTTTAGTTATTTCTTACATTTTTAGTTTTTGATTTATATTTCGAGTTATGATTTTTTAATTATTTTTTTTTTTGAATATTTTAGTGAGGAGTTTCTGAAACCTCAACCCATTTCAAAAACCTCTCATTAAAAAATTCATAAAAAATAATTAAAAAATTATAACTCGAAATACAAATCAAAAACTAAAAAAGTAAAAAAACTAAAAAGTTTCCTCCGTTTTTCTCGTTCCAGAAAAAAAAAAAACTCAAGAAATGTCAACTCTTTTTTATTACAACCCATTCAACCCATGGGTATTTGCCACCCCTAGCTGAAATGTTAAAAATATAAATAAATAAACAATAATAATAAATAAAATAACATAGTAATAATAATAATAATAAGCTCACATTATGGGCGTCCATTAGCAGATTTGCGGTTTTGAGATCCCGATGAATAATATTGTTCCTATGCAAGTACTCCATTCCTCTACAAACATCTATTGAAAACTTCACCAACTGAGTAAGAGTTAAGGTGTGATGGTGTTTTTGCAAGTATTCAAAAACACTGCCTCCGGGCATGTATTCTGCAACATTAATAAACAAAAGTCACAAAAAAAGACAAAATTAAAATTAAAAATATATAAAAACAAATTGTTTTTGTTAGTAAATATGAGCTTTAATACCTGTTATTATGCACATGTAAGGTTGCCTTGTACACGCACCAATAAACCGAACAACGTTGCTGTGGTTGACCTTCCTGCAGAGAACAATTTAAAGCAAACAGTTATCATATGGAGCTGATCCAGATGCTAGTGGACTCATACTTGGACCGAGCGACAGGGCAGAATAGGGCCCAAGTTACAGGGCTGTCTCCAAGAAACCTTAAAATTTTTTGGGCCGAAGAAAAATATTTTGGGCCGAAGAAAAATATTTTGGGCCTTAAGTAAAAGGGTTTCTTTGTTGAGTTTAAACAATTAAATTTTTAAATGGGCTTACTTGGTTATACTTCGGGTTGTGAATTTTTCTTTTTTTATGAAAATAGGCTTAAATGAGTTGGGTAATTGGGTTTAAACATTAAAAATACATATATCTTTTTTTCGCATAAAAAAATATATAAATTAAAAAAAAAAGTTTCGGGCCTACCGGTTATCGGCCGGTGGCCGTCGACCACCCTGCCCTCGTTCAAAGCCGGCACTGCCAAGTAATATGGGCCCATAATGGATGAAAAGGTCTTGACGGGCCAGATCATGTACTGTTGGACCCGAGTTTCATAATCCAGGCCTCAATATCAATACACTGTTTTTCCCCAATTTTCTTAAATTTAATTTATTTCCTTTTTTATGTAAAATCGTGTGAATATTTAATTTGAGTATTTAACGCGTTTATTAAGGAAGTCAAGTTAATAATTAAGCACTCAATTCACATATTAGCAGTGTTTTCACGACCGACAATTCGAACCGGTTGATTAAACATGGACCGCTGAACCAGTGACACAGGACCACCGGATTTTCAACTTTCATAATTTGTTTTCTTTTTTTCCTTCAAAATCTCATTTTATGAACAATTTTCCTCAAGACTCCATATTTTATTTACTTAATATATTAATAATATACTAATAAAATTGCAAATTCACACCAAAAAAATTTTCATATTCTTGCAATGAACGAGAAGAATAACGCAAAAAATAAAAATAAAAAATTGGTTTTCGATTTTTCCTTCAAACTTTCATTTTATGAATAATTTTCCTCAAGATTCCATATTTTATTCACTTTTAAGTCACAATATATTATTAAAATTGCAAATTCACACCAAAACTATTTTCATATTCTTGCGATGAACGAGAAGAATATCGCACAAAAAAAAGGGTTACCTGAGAATGGTTACTTCATGACAAAACTCATCTTCCAATGCTTTATTTAGAGCTTCAGATCTTAAAATCTTTACCGCAACATCCTGTCCAACATACACGCCACGGTGCCTTGCCAAGAGTAAAAGATTAACACACATCATAATCAAGAATATCAACAAACGAAAACAGTGACATATAGCACAAATATATAAGAATTAATCGGCTTACAAATCTCCACAAGATCCAGAACCAATCCTTTCTCCAACTTGTAAAAATCTTATATCTATCTCGGTATCTACAAACCTAGCTTGACCACTTGGTGCTCCTTCCATAGCTGATTTGGACCGTGAAGAACCAGACCACGAACCCTGCAATGCACAAAGTAATGCAGTTCTCAGAATAAATACTAAAATGATTTCCTAAAAATATATGGTTTTACGTCATTGATATTAATAGGCGTTGAACAGACTACGTATGCATGCAAAATAAGAGATAAAGATTATAATGAGCAAATAGAAAATGCAAATTCAGTATAGTAATACGTCAATGATATTAATAGGCGTCGAACAGACTACTTTATGCATGCAAAACTAAAGAAACAAAGATCATATATGGAAAAGAAAAAAAAACTCCACAAGATTATTTCCTATATGTTTGGATAATTGTTCTTTTTGGGAAGCTAAATATGAAAGATAATTATCAGTACAAATACTGATAATTATCTTTCTTGGTTACTAAAACCAGAGATGTATGCATAAAAGGAAGTTTTATAACCAAGAAATTAACTTAATAATCTTTATGTTATCATCAAAAACAATTATTTTGTTTAAAGAATCATACCGATTAAGCAAAAATAGGCATGGTTTCTATTATTATAGAAGATGGTCAACTCAATTCTCGGTTTCTCACGGTGCATTCAAGTCGTGGGGACCACATCTCACCAAATGATACTTGATGCAAAGGAGAAAACCGGTGGATTTCAATAAGTAGTGTCTATCGTGTCAAGTTGGCGGGTTGAATCATTGAAACTAGACATGGCCCGTATAATACTTATTCATGGCCAAGACGCCAACACACTTAGGGGTTGTTTGGCAACCCCTGAATGGGTCGGCATGTTTTTAAAACTTATAACCTTGATACTTTCTTGTTATGAAAGTGCATGTATTGATTGTTATGATCCAAGCAATTTACATGTGCCTCGCTCCCTATAACTCTCTACAACTCTTCAAATGTCGCTCCTCAAACAAGCTTATACTACTTCCTTTAGAGAAGTCATGTGAACTCGTGTTCAAGCACTTGCAGGCAACAAACTTAAAGAAATGTTGATTTCCATCATAAAGATTGGACTTGATGATCTATTATCTAGAGGCATGTACAACCTCTCTCTCATGAAAGAGCGAGATGTGAATGTTTCGAAAATAAGTCAGTATATAATTCGCAATTTCACATCTGAATTCATCATTTCAAAATATTCCAAGGCATCAAGAGCAGTGGCGGATCTAGAAACTAATTGCAGGGGCAGCGCAAATTTTTTTTTTTAACCGTGCATTAAGAAATTTTTTTTTTACGGTTTCGCATTTACGGGGCCTGATTACGCGTTCCGCACGTAGCGGAGCCCAACAACGCGTTTTGCTCGTGCATGTGTCTGGTTACGTATTTGGCGCATCCCGGGCTCGGCTTCGTGTTACAAGCGTGCCGGCGCCCGGTTAACCTATTTTTTAGAGTTTTAGGCATGCTTTTGGCGCATTTAGACTAATACCAAAACATCTTCGGATGTTGCATACCAGTTTGCCCGGTATTTGCAAAATTTGCAAAAAATTTCAGAAATTGCCCAAAGCTCGCCAAAAACTAGCTAAAGCGCCTGAATTGCAACTAGGCGTTTCCCCTATGCCTTGCCTTGCCTTGCCTAAGAGCCTAGTTACCTGCCCGAAGGGCTTTTGCTTTTGATAACGTAGGTGCACAAAAGTTACTAATTGTTTATACGTCATATCCCCAAGGGTCCTAGGTTAGTTTTGATCTCCTCATTCCTTAAAGTTTTCCTTGTACACCAAATTTGAATATCACATAGAAAAACTCGAGAATTTGACATAGACAACCAAAATGATTTTCAAGTACTTCAAATATTACAAAAGTTATATAGTTTCCTTAGTGCCTTCTTTATATTCCATTATTAGGTTTATCTATAGTTAAGAATCACTTGTGATAATGAGCATCTTACGTTAGATATCTCACAATCAAATAGATACGGGATATATACGAGTTGATAACATTATGCATGAACACGCTGCATAACCTCAAATAGATACGGGATATATACATTCAAGCCCTAATTTAATGGTTGTAATTGCTATGTATTAACTCCAACTTGTGTGTGAACAAACAAGACTTCAAATCTTTATCCTCACATCCAAAAAGATTCAAAGATATTAGCAAACAACAAGTTACTTTAAGCGTGATTCTCTCGCTATACACTTGGAATATCACGTCAATATATCCTATCCTATTCTTGCCTTTTCCACCATACACTTGACGACATCTAACATAGCCCATTATGCGTGTATGTAGTGTCTTCTAGACCACCAAACTCACAACTACCTAGCTTTCACACCAAGAAATTTTCTAAAGCACCAAAGGCATACATAATACCTCCAAACACATTGCATAAACATGGTGCATTCCCAAGTATGACAAGATGGCTTCGTGGAGAGAAGATAAGACCAAGATTTGTGGAGTCTCTATAAAGGGATATGTTGAGAGTGCAAATGGCTTCAAACTTGTCACGGAACAAAGGCGACTCAACGTTATGCCATTGATTATGAATAGGCCTCTTACCAGCTACATGTCTCAACGAGGATATCACCATGAAGAGACGTTATGATTCGAGAGTCGCTCAAAGTTGTTGAAGACAGACAATGGCATACGCATGCATGTGTGGTCCATAAATTCCTGAACCCGTTTTCCCCCCTGAGAAGACCTTTAAAGTTTGTAATCATCTTGTACCAAAACATGTCAAGCGTACCACAAGAGATCTCCAAACCATCAAACCCTCCACATTCGGACTAACCAATAACAATCAAAAGATCCACTACAAAAGCCCATCAACGGCTGAAAACGGAATACGATAAAAATTGCTAAAGGCCCAAGACGCAAGGGGTGCACTAGTTGTCTAGGTGCAACGCATAAAAAAGCGCACGCCTGAGAAAAGCAAGACGCGCATCTTTAGGATGGCGCGGCCTTTCTTTAGATTGATGTTTTTTTTTGCTAGTTTAGACATGGTACTTGGCTAATTCATTAGGTTCATTAGATTTCCTTCTACATTCACGTAACACTCTTCTCTCACTCAACCACAACTTACCACAAATGATTATGCGGAATAAACAAAAGGCTCCATTTACAAAACTAGTGCCTAAGTCTGTTAACCTTTCCATTACTCTCGTGTAGACTCGACTATACGGCATCACATTACAACGACATATATTATTATTAAAAACATAGTGAGCACTGTAAGCAGTGTTGGATATGAAGTACCTCACTCCCAGCAATTGCTTTCTCCATTGCCGCATGCAAAGCCTCTGTTTCCTGAGCAAACATAACAACATTCAAACCTCACCGCAGATTTATTATTATTATTATTATTATCAACGTCATGACACCACCAAAAAAAAACAGATTTACCTGAATAGGTCATCCATCAACCACAAACACATCCAAAGAATAACCGTCAGTCGTTGAAAACACGTGTCTTTCGCGTATGTTCAGTCCTATGTCAGAAAGCAAGGCTGAAAGCTGGAAGATTTGCAGTCGTTTTTAACCATTCAATCACAGAAATACAGTAACTTAAGAAATATTAAATAAAACTCAAAGAAATACCTGACTGAGAAGTTTAGACTTGTCGACAGCTGAAAATATCACTTCATGAATCGACACATGGATATCATCTTGCCTGAGAAACATTAACCAAAGGTTAACTTAAATCCCGCCAAAGAACATTCAGTCGTGGTGCTGTTCAGTGCAGCTTTGGGCTAAAACCGAACCAAAACCAAATTTTCGGTTTTATGATTTTCCAAAACCGTTCGGTTTTGGTTTTTTCGGTTTTGCTAATCGGGCTAATAATTTTCGGGCCAAAAAAATTTGGCACGTGATATTTTGAAATTGAGCCTAATATTTTTTTAAAAAAAAATTAGTAACTAATAAAATATTGTAAATATTGGCCTATTAATATTAAAAGCTAATAAAAGATACTTACATTTAAAGTGATTTAATCTCATCCAATTCGATAAAACATAACCGATTAACATTAAAAATAAAACAAATATCCAAGTTTATAAATCTCAAACGATTCAACGAAAAAGTAATTCAACAGTTCGGTTTTTTGGTTCGGTTCGGTTTTTCACATAACACAAAACAGAACCGTCGGTTTCTAATTTGGTTTGTTTTTTCGGTTTCGTGCCCCCCCCCCCCTCTATCATTCACGATACCGAAGTGCATGATTACAACATATACACTAAATCTCTCACATACAATACCTTGTGAAAAAATCTCCATCAAGATTCTCTTTGTCCTTGTCGAGAGAGCTTCTTCTGAAGTCCAAGTTTAGGTCCTCCAATTTAGAGCATGGTTCGAAGCCCGTCTCATTGTTCCTGTCACTTTAGAAAACAAGTGAAACAGGTAACAAAAAAGAGAAGTGTGCATCTTTATACAACAAGAAAACAACAAAATCAGAAACTGCCATTAGTCAAATAAAGTGATATATATACACGCATACAAAAGTTTTTACTGAACGCACCCCACGTATACATATGCATAGGGGTGCGTTCAGTAAAAACTTGTATGTGTATATGCATACGTATTTTGTATATGTATATGTATTTACCTTCCATGTGCAAGTCCCGCAGTTGAGTCTTCTTGGTCTTCATCACCATTTGCTCGAGTCCAAAAATTCTGGAATAAGATCAAAAGATGGCAGAAACGTAACTAGATATAGGGGTGTCCAAGAAACCAAAAAAACCAACCCAAAACGAACTAACCGAAAATTCCAAACCGAAACAAAAATCGGCGGTTTGGTTTTATGTTTTTGTAAAAACCGAACTGAATTTCTAGATTTTAATTTTTTTTTATTTTAAGTAGTTTATAAAAATTTAGTAAACTGGTAACTCAAATATTTTTGGTCAAATGTATAATAGTCAATTAGTTAATAATTAAGAAAATTATTTATACCTAAATGCATGATTTTCAACCAACTTTTTTTTCGGCCTAAAATTTTCAAGTTCAAATGGCAAAAACCAAAATAAAGAAACCAAAACCAAACTGAAAAAAACAAAGCCAAAAAACTTCGGTTTTTGATTTGGTTTTAGCCGAAAATCGCACTGAACCGCACCCCTAACTAGATGTTAAAGATAAGACTTGTATACTCATTTAAATTAGTAATAAAGCATATTGAAGAGCACAGTATTGGGGACAAAATTGAGAATTTGAACAAAACTTAATATTATTCGACTCTGGAGCGGAGTGTGATTAGTTGTTACCTCCAAAAGGCGGACATGAAAAACAGGTCGATTTTCTGGATCCTTGGCCAAGATAAGAAGCTTTTGATGCAACAATACATCTTCAACTCTATCCAAGTTGATATCCAACGCATAACTAGCACAAATAGGCGCATTGATGAAATAATCAAAATCATGAAGATATAAAAGAATCTCCAATGTACACAATAATCATAAAAGAATCCCACCTTTTATCATATTTGTACCCAACGGTTCGCGACTAACATATGCTTACGCCATTAGTTACAGATCGCCGGAAAAACGTTTTTGGTCGAAAAAGTAACATTTTTTGCCGGGAAACTCAACCTGAACAACACCACCGCCACCAACGGGCTCACCACAGCCACCGATTCAGGCAATGGTTCTAGGGTCTCGTCGACCTCAATAATTGTTGCCTTTACAAGAAAAAGGCTCCTAAAGGTCCGATCTAAGGTTACAAAGATGTTTGGAACGAAAATGAGTTTTCCTGGAAACAAAAATGTGAGTGTTTTGACCAAAAGCATTTCTCCGGCGACCTGCAACTAGCGACGCTAGCATTCTGTTAGTCGCGGACAGTTGGGAACAAATATGATAAAAGGTGGGATCGTTATCAGCCAATTTGTTAGTTCGGGCCGCCAGTGACCAAAAGATGATAGCTGGGATTAATAAAAACCAATTCACCTTTTTAAGTGAAAACATTTTCAATATTTACAAATTACGCAAATGAACTCATACTGTTTTCACACCTTTTACTGCAGCAAAATTGTTTGAAATTAACATAATCTCGGGTTAAAAACAGGAATTACAACGCAATTATTGAACATTGGATCGGAATAACCAAAAGTAAAGGAACGCACTCATTAAGCCTTTATATACCAAATTCTATTCCTTATGATTCTAAAACATTTGTGCTTGTTCCTAAATTAACAAATGTATAAATAATTAAATATAAACAATAACTAAATAAATACTTGTTGTGTGTAAATAACTTTACCAAAAGTACAAAAACAATAATCAAAAAGTAAAAAAAAAAAACAAATCATCACTATTTTACACACCAAATCCATGACTTATCAACATATAACCATAATAAAGTTGAACAAAGCCATTAATAACATACACACAAGCATTACTTTATAGTAATAAGATAATAATAATAATAATAATAATAATAATATAATTAAATTATCATCAAATTATATTCCTGTAATCCAATACTTAACCTAACCTAATCACATATTCCCGCGCGATAACATAATTAATATCAATAACTCAATAATAATCAACAAAACCTAACAGAATTAACAGAAATTGATAATCTACATATACCTAGCATGATTAGCATCACGAACTGAAGCATAATCAACAAAATAGCGTTTCAAAACGCGCATAATCACACTCGTTAACTCATTCATAATCTGCACATACCTAATCACAAATTCCACGAGCAATTACACAATTAGCATCACAAACTCAAATCATAATCACAAACTAACGCGCCAAAACGCACGTAATTGATAATCTACATATACCTAGCATGATTAGCATCAGGAACTGAACCATAATCAACAAAATTACGCGTTAAAACGTGCCTAATCACACTCGTTAACACAAATTCATAATCTGCACATACCTAATCACAAATTCCAAGAACAATTACACAATTAACGTCACGAACACAATCAAATCAACAAAATAACGCGCCAAGACGCACGTAATTGATAATCTACATAAACCTAATCACAAATTCCACGCGTAATAACACAATTAACATCATAAATTCAATCATAATCAACAAAATAGCGCGCAAAGCATCACGAACACAATCAAATCAACATAATAACGCGCCAACACGCACATAATCACACTCATTAACTCAAATTCATAATCTATATATAATATATCTAATCACAAATTCCACGCGCAATAAAACAATAACATCACGAACTCAATCAAATCAACAAAATAACGCAAATTCCACGCGCAATAACACAATTAACATCATATTATCACAAACTCAATCAAATCAACAAAATAACACGCCAAGATGCACGTAATTGATAATCTACATAAACCTAATCACAAATTCCACGAGCAATATCACAGTTAACAACACGAACTCAATCAAATCAACAAAATAAAGCATCAAAACATATAAACTCAAATCAAATCAACAAAATAACGCGCCAAAACATCATAAACTCAATCAAATCAACAAACTAACGTGCCAAAACGCACATATATAATAATCTACATAAACCTAATCACAAAATTCGACAGACAACAACACAATTAACATCATATTATCATGAAATCAATGATAATCTACAACATATACCTAGCAGGCAATTTAGTGAAGTGAGCCTCCAATTCCTCACGAAACTCAGGATTATTAACAGCTTCTTCGTTATTAACCTCCAGTAACCGGTTGTACACGTCATTCGCTATCTCGTTGCCGGTAAACCCGCCGGTAAAACCCCTCGGCGGAGACGAACTCTCTCCGACTCCTTCAACCAAATCCATCAAACTCTCAATGTACCCGTTTAAGGTTGTTTAAGGTTGTTCTTTAAGGTAGTTTAAGGTTGTTTTAAGGTTGTTTAAGGTAGTTTAAGGTACTGGTCGGAAACAATTGTTTTCGACGGAGAATGAAATGGTGACGGTGGCGGTGGCGGTGACGGAGGCGGTGGTAGGGATGTATGACGGTGGTTTAAGGTAGTTTAAGGAAGTTGAAGGTTTGAGGTTTAAGGTTTAAGGTAGTGGTCGGAAACAATCGTTGCCGGAAAGAATGAAATAACGGTGACGGAGGCGGTGGTTGGGATCTTTGACGGTTTGTTGACGGAATCTAGAAAGAGTGAATGAGGGTAAGGTTGTGGATATGGAGAATTAGTGAGGGTAATTTGGTCACATGTTTATGTGTTACACAATCACTCTATTTGAGGAAAAAAAAAAGGTTGAAACTTGAAAGGAAGTGAGGCTTTTTTAAGAGGTTTTTGTTAAGAGTGTGAGAGAGAATGGAGTAGATATCGACGATGGGGGTATAAATGAGTCGAGCTATTTTCGAGCTGTTTGATCTTCGATCGATAAAAAACTCAAAAGAGTTGAGTTTTTTCCGGATTGAATTTTGTAATTTGTAAAAGGAGAGATTGAGGTTTGGTTTGGTTTACATTTGAAGAAAAAAAGGTTGAAAGAAAGTGGGGCTTTTTGATGAGTGTTTTGTTAGTGTGTGAGAGAGAATGGAGTGGATAGGGTTGTGAAGTTAGTTGAGGTTGGAAATGACAAGAAAGGGTATGGAGAGTGGTTGGATTTACATATAGTGGCTTTCGACTGTAGGGGTATAAACGAGCCGAGCTGTTTGAGCTTGGATTGATAAAAGACTTAAAACGAGTTGGGCTTGAGCCGAACCTAAGCATTAAATAATAAATAAAGCCTTTGGTTTAATTCCGCATTGCATGGTTGAGCTCGACCTGAGTTTAAGATTTCAAGCACACGAGCTCGGCCGAGCTTTTAGTTTAAGATTTTTCTTTTGAAACTAAAAATAACTAAAGACTTACATAAATTAATTAAGAAATAACTTAAATACTTTCTAAAGTTTGAGCTCGTGTAATACCTTAAACGAGCTAAAACTCGACTCGAGCTCAGTTGTGCAATGTGAAATCAACCAAGCTTTATTTAAAACTCAGATGTGGCTCGAAAAAGCTCGTTTCACTTGAAGGCTTTTTATTGATTCAAGCTCAAATTACTCGTGAATGGCTCGGCCCAGCTCGTCTACACTCTAGTAGGTGGGTTAGGTGTATTTAAGTAATAAAAGTACCATTTGTTAAAAGAAAACCATTGTAAAGTTTTGAGAATCAATGGGAAGGGTAGTTTGGTAATTAGAAATTGAAAGAATTTTTAGGGCAATTGGAATTTAGAGGCAATTAGACATGTGGTTTAAATCAAGGCAATGCCAAAGGGGGTCAGCATTTTATAAGGGAATGATAGGGTGACAGATGGTTTCATAGTGGAAGAACATTTAACTTGTGTTCTACAAAACATGTAAATTAATGTTTTACTATATTGGTTTAGATTATATTTTTTGTTTTGTAATTGGATCCATCAAATATTATTATCAAAATATTTATTGAATTTTTTCCAATTTTTTCCGATTACAATTTTTCAAATATTTTTATATCAGTTTTTATCGGCTCATTGTGAGTACTTTTTGTGCTAAATGGTGTAAAAGTAGTAGTACTTTCATGTTGATGACGAGTCGGTGTAAAAGTGACGCTACTTTTGCACATAAATGACTACGTTTTGAGAAAAAAAGATGATATATGTGTCTTACGTTCTTTTTTTAAAGAAAAGTTTATATAGCATCTTCTCACGTAATTAATAAAAGTGGTTACTCTTTTAAATTTTCTAATTGTTTATACATTCATGATCATGAAATTTGGCATTTGTGAATTAAAATGATGCTTGTAATGGTATAAATTTAAAGATGTAGATTATATTTTAGTAATTTAAACTATGGTTTATCAGACAATGGTACTCTATACTGTTGATATGTTCAATAACAATTGTAACTTTTATTTTCGTTATCAAAGTCCCAAAGTTTCGTTTTTATGCTTACTTTTGAAGGTCAATTGCTAATAATAAATTTTAAATAATAATACAAACAAAAATGATTCTTAATACTTGGTAAATCAGAATTAGAGACATGATGTAGATTTTATTCTCTAGAAGGTATGACCTTTGGGAACAACTAATGGCCCAGTCCCAATCAAATTCATATTCACTTTTGTGCCAAAATTTTCAAAATCATGCATCTTGTATTTTTTTTTCTTCTTCTAATTAGTGATAATTTTAATATTTTATTATGAAATAGGGTTGCTTAATTACAATTACATTTTGATTGATGATATACATATTAACATAAATGAAACTGTATTTATAAAGGAGACAAGTTATCATATTATTTAAAAGAGAAAAGTGTTTGCGATATTAATAGAACACATCCGGGATTATTATTATTTGTGTCAAAGACACCATACTAGACACTTTAAATAGTGTACTCGAGCATAGCATGTCTAACTCATTTATCTACACAAGTAAAATATGTTGATAGTGTAATAATAAATTAGTTTAATAGGTTGGTACCTTATAAAAATATATATTGTGACATAATTTTATACGAGTCAATAGTTCAATCAATTTACTTAGATGGGTTAAACAGATCAGGTCAACTTGCAACACAACTTCGTTTAACTAAACGAGTTAAATAAATCAGCCCCAACACAAGTTGTTTATTAAACGGCCTGGTCCCAACAGCCGAAAATCTAAATATTTCTATGTCGTTGTGCCCAGGGTTACTTCATGTTTAATTGTTAGCTTCACCCTTTACATGGGTTTTTTTCAAATGTGGTTTTTATTAATCCTAAGTATTGTCTTTTAGTCACTGTTAGTCCCAACTAATGAATTGGCTACCGATGTTCCTAACTTTTATCGTATTTGTTCCTAATGGTCTGTGACTAACAGAATCCTAACGTTGTTAGTTTCAGGTCGTCGAAAAAACGGTTTTGGCCCAAAAAGCCAAATGTGTGGCCGGAAAACACCACCTGAACACCGCAACCACCACCAATTGACTCACTGCCAACCAGCTACCACCATTTGAGCACCATCAACCGATTCCGATGATGGTTCTAGGGTTTCCGACGACCTCAATAATTGTGGATTTACTAGAAAAAGGTTCATAAAGGTCCGATACAAAGTTACCAAGATGTTTGGACGAAAATATGGAGTTTTCAGGAAAAAAATTGAGTTTTTCGGCCAAAAACGTTTTTCCGGCAACCTGAATTTAACGGCATTAGGATTCAGTTAGTCACAGACCGTTAGGAACAAATACGTTAAAAGTTGGGACCACCCGCAGTCAATTCATTAGTTGGGAGCGGTAGTGACCAAAAGACGATAATTAAGATTAATAAAAATCAATATACCTTTTTAAAAAATGAAAGAGAATAGCCTTTATAAAATTCTAAATATGAGTCTAAGACAAATTTATAATCAAAGCATAATTATACGAAAATGGATGGAAGAATATAAGATTAGGTTCATTTAAGTCTTGAAATTGACGTGACAAGACTTTATGTATTATAAAAGTAAACTTCATATGCCCAAACAAGGGAATTCAAAGGACAAATTCGTATTGCTAACATGTTCCTAATGGGCAAATCACTACAAAAAAGAATATTAGTCACAATAAGAGTTGTATTGAAAAGAGAAAACATGCATAGATGTGTCGATCTCATAGAACGACGTCGTTTTCGAGGAAATGGAAGGAGAAATTTGGTTTACACTCTATCTTCATCAGCATTTTTTTCGTAAATCCTGCTACTAATGAAGCCAACGTGTGTAAACTAGTTGAATCAGACTTGGTTGAAGTTCAAACTCTACGTTCTTAACTTAAGAAAACTCAAGTTGGAGCTTTGCATGTTTCAAGTTTTTTTTCAAAAGCTCGAATTCGACTTGTATATTATTTTAATTTCTTTTTATAACTATAACTATTTTTATATATTCCATTATCTAATATAAAAATGATTTTATATTTATAGAAATAGTTCCGTGAACCAAATAGATGGGTTCCCATGAAGGTTAATATGATGGTTTGGTGGGCTTTACTTAATCGCCTTCCTACGAGTGATAACTTGATCACTAGGAATGCTCTTATGGGACCAAATGTGTGCATCTATTGTTTGATGTTTGCGGAATCTGTTGACCATTTGCTAGCGGGCTGCTATGTCAGTTTGGTGGTGTGGAGTAGCATTAGCTCGTGGTGTAATATTCCCAGTTAAATGTCTCCTCAATTCAAGATATATTCAGCCGTGTCAAACAAGTTCTAAACAAGTTCTATAAATGAAGAACAATAGGCAAATGGTGCAATCGATAATAATGGTGGCTTGTTGGTGTCTTTGGATAGCTCGGAACAAGGCTATTTTTGAAAATGAGCCCATTAGGATAAATAACATTCTCAACGATATTAAATCATTAAGTTATTTTTGAATTAAAAACAGGTCAAAGAATGTGAATATAGAATGGTTTAGAAGTTTTGAAGACTACAAGGTACAAGGAATCATATACATAGATATAAGTTGAATTATAATTCCATGTGTAGATATAACATGTTTAAAACTAGTAACATGAAAAAAAAGAAAGAAAGAAAACCCTAAACAAATAAAAAAATTAGAAAAAGTAATTAGAAAAATATCAGCAAAACATTAATAAAAGCTGAAAAAAAATATAGTAAACAAATAAAAGAGAGAGGGAATATGGAAAAGTAAATAAATAATAATAAAAAAGAAGCTAAAAACCGTTTCGAGGTAAGTTTTACATCAATCAACTCGTGTTCTCATTCTGATTAAAAGTTCTGAACATTAGTTTGAACTTCAGATATATAGTGATAATAATATTCTAAGGGCTTTTTAAACGGAGATCCAATAAGAAAAACAATGTAAATGATGACACGAACGACAATAATATTCTCATGTGGAATCCTCGTATGTTTCAAATTTTATTAAAGATATAGAATACGTTATAACTGACTTACAATAAATAATAAATAAATAAATAAAAGTTATTATCCTTAACATAAAGGTAATTTTGTTTACAAAGGTACTTATTAGGTCTCAAGATTTGTTACATACAAGATACATCTCATGATGAATAAATATTGTATTTGAGATATCAATTTTTAGTGCGTCCTTGTCACCATAGCATATATAGGTCATTATGCACCAAAACCTTCAACATCATGAATTTTAAATTTTAACATACTAGCTAATGGATCATAGTAAGAAAGTTAAAAGAATACCTTTAAGCAACAATAATATTCACACACAAAATAACTCAAGTTTTAAGCACCGGTATAATTAAAGAATGAGTTATTGACAATCACAGTATCATATCTAATTATAAAAATGTGTTCTATACATGATCTCATGTTGATGAGGCTACCCGCAACTTAATACCATCGGGTTTGCATGCATAGAGGATTGCCACTCGTTGGTTGTGACCACATGGTTAAAGTTTACTCTTTGGAATTCCCATTAACCGAGATCGATCATAACTTTTAACAACTATGAGTTTTTAGCAACTTCAATATGCCGTTGGTGATATTTTTTTAAATACTGTATAATATACTATATCATATTCAGCATTGCTACGGGTAAGCGGTTCAGATAATCGTCGAGTATTACCTGTTACCATGTACGCCCCAAACTCATGAAAAGGTCTCACGGGTCGGGCTTGAAACTGGTTTTTTCCTCACCTCTAAACCCCAACAGGAAAATTCTCAAAATGCCCCCTTCATAAAAAGAGATTCCATATTTGGCCCATCAATTTTTGTTTTCATAATTATCCCCAACATATGGCGTCGCCAACGACATGATAGCAAACCAATCAACTCATTATAAACTCATAAGTCCATTGGACCAATACCCATTAGCCTCATCACTTATTATAATAATAAGTCCATTGGACCATTACCCATTAGCCTCATCACTTATTATAAGCCCATAACCCAATAACCCTTATTATTATTAGGGGTGTTCACGGTCCGGTTTTGACAGTTTTTAAATCAAACCGTAAGCCAAACCGTTAGTACAGTTTTTGCTAATCAAAAACCAAAGCCAAACCGTTTGAAAATAAAAACCAAACCGAACCGAACCGTTACTAACGGTTTGGCTCCAACCGGTTTCACGGTTTAGGAATTAATATGCTATTGTCAAAAACTTAAACTCTAATTCACAAGTTCAGATTTCAAGCTGTCCAAAAATAAGATAACCAAAATGCAAGTTCCCCATAATTAATCATATTGTCCAAAATTTAAGCCTAGAACATGACGGAATACTGGACTTTTAGTAAAGTTGTGCTCAATTACACACTGGCATCTTATAGTGGGTTAAGACAAGAAACCCAATTTTTAAAACATATGTTATATTATAAATAATTATATAAATCTAATATCAAAATATAAAATTTATATATAAATAAATCCTACGGTCCGGTCCGGTTTTTTACGGCCGGTTTTCAATAAAAACCGCAAGCCAAACCGTTCATTACGGTTTGAAATTTTGAAGCCGACCGACCGAATGTTAAAAAAAAACCGACCGCGAAGCCAAATCGATGACCGGCTTGGGCGGTTTCACGGTTTTAAACCGATTGCTGAACACCCCTAATTATTATTAATATCATAAAGTCACAAACCCTCACATTTGTCTGCTGCTCATAGTCCACATTTCAGGTTTGTTTTTTAACCTTTTTCTTGAAATATTAATATAATAATTATAAGTTTAGTTTCCAAAAATGACTGTTAGATTATTATTTGTTTCATGCTTAGATTAATTATTATTAAAATTTTAAAAACAACTTTTGACTCACATTTGCGATATTAACGCATTTATGTTCATAATTTTTATTTAATAAAGTTTAAATAAAATTGGGGGTTTCTTCAAGTTTAGCCTCTGGCTCGAGCTCGGGTTAAGATGTATTTTTAAAGCTCGAGTTTGGCTCGGGAGCTTAGGATCAGTATCTTTTGTTATTCATTAATTATTTAACTGTTATATGTATATATTTTTATAACTATATACTTCTAACTATAATTTTTATAATTTTTAATATGTAATATAATATAAATTATTTAATTAATTTTATCATATGCTTATATATTATACAAATATGTTAGATAAGGCGTATATAATAAAAAAAAAGCTCGTTTAGGCTCGCGAGCTAGATCGGGCTCGAGCTGTTTGTTAAGTGAGTCTTAAGAAAAACTCGAGCTCGTTTAAGCTTTGCTCGATTGAGCCAATCTCGAGCAGCTCTCGAGCGGCTCAACTCGATTAAGAGTATTTAACCATATACACTTTTTTATATATAATATAATACAATATATATTATTTAATTATTTTTAATGTTTTTTCATATGTTTAGATTATATAAATATATTAGGTAAGACGTATATAATAAAAACTGGTTTAGGCTCGCGAGCTGGCTCGAGCTGTTTGCTAAGTGACTCTTTATATAAGCCCAAGCTCGTTTAAGCTCTGCTCGATCGAGCCAATCTCGAGTAGTTCACAAGTGGCTCAGCTCGTTTAAGAAAAGTGGTATTGTTGTATTAAAGCAAAGGTGTTGACACTAGCAAAAATAGTAGCAATATGTTATATTTAGGAGTAGCATTAACACTAAATCATCAAAGAAAGTTTATTAGTTATACATATATTTTTCATATTTTGTTAGGTTAAGAAGCTACCGCGCTACACGCATGGAGTTATCGCCATCACATTCCATTTCACGGTAAGTTTTCGTTCGACTCGTCGGCTTTTGTTAAATTGTACATAAAAAAGAATGTTGATAATGTTCAAGTGTAAGTATATAGCCTAAAAGGGTACATAGGTAAATAGGTTATTGGTTACATTTGACTGAAATAAGCTAAGAGTTATAAAAGTTCAACAAATTTAACTTAAGAGAGCTCAAGCTCGGCTCGTGAGTCATTTTTTCAAGTCTGGGCTTGCCTCGTTTATCATTTTACTAATTAGTTTGTGTAGGTTTATAATTAATTTTATAAATTTTGAGACAAATCTTAAACAACCCTAACCTCGGGTTGAGCTCGTGTAATATCTTAAGCGAGCCAAAGCTTGGTTGTGCAGTTTGAAATTGATACATAGAAGTCCAAAGAAGGTAAAACTTAAAAATACACGGTCTCAAGCTTGAGCTCAAATGTTGTTACGAGCCGAGCCGAACCGAGCGATTCGGCTTGGCTTGCTCGTTGCTTGGCTCGTTTCAAATCGAAATGAGCCGAGCGGCTCAAAATCAAACTGAGCCAACATTGAACCAAGGATTTCCGAGCATTTTTCGAGCTATATCGAGCGAGTTCGGAGCATTACTTTTTTTTTCTTTTTTTTTCCTTTAAATTCTTTTACAAGAAACAAGTTTGAAGTTGAATATGACGTGCATGAAAATAAATTAGTAGCTTTTAGAAAAACAAGTAATGGCTTGTAGTTTTGATAAAATTGAAGTTTGAAGTTGGATATAATGTAATAAAACAATTAATAATTAAAAAATAATTATTTATATAAATATATATGCACAAATATATAACTTATTTTTATAATTATCTTTAATATTGAAATATTGAAAACTAAATATACTTATTTTTTATATTTAAAGTACTAGAAAATTTTCAATAATTAAAAGATATTATATTTAATATTCAATTTTTCAATATTCAAGATAGTTATTAAAACAAAATATATATTTATGAGTATATAAATATATATATAAAATGAATTAAAAATATTCTAGCCGAACCAAACTGAGCGGACCTTTACTCGTTGCTTGGCTCATTTACAAACCGAACCGAGCGGAGCGGCTCGTTTTCAATCGATCGAAAAAACAAGCGAGCGTTTTTCAAGCAAATTCCGAACGAGCGAAGAGCGAGTTCGAAAAACGAGCGGTTTGGACAGCCCTACGCTCAATAACTAAACGAACTTTTGTTTGAGGTCGAAAACTCTGTGTTTGTTTAGTTTTGCTAATGTATTGAATTGAAATAAATAATTTGATACAAGTTTCTTTAATTAATTTATGTATATATAATAACTTTTTTTGTTGCAAGATTTTGGCATACACTTTAGCTTTGCATGGCATGATCTTCACAGGGACATTACTGAATATGCGAACCGAAATGACTAACAAAAATCAATCTGCTTTTGAAGTAAGCGAAACGGAGTGTTTATGATCATCCCAGCCGTTGCATTATTCGTGATCGAAGTCACATCCGGGATACTGTTTTTTACAAAAGTCCCGTCACACTATTACACCGTTTTGAAATTCATCGGTATCTTCTCAGCAAACTTTGCTCCTTTCTCGCTTTTATTGGTGTCGGATCATCACCCGACACACAAGTTGATGTTGCGTTTGATCGGACTTGTCATCTATGGGCTCATACTTGCATACGTCTGTTATGGACCTTATGGAAATGATGACACTGACAAGAATCTCAACAAGAGTTCACTCGTTGCTGTTTTAACTTACTCGGGGCTTATTCTTGTACCTGTCGTGCTCGTGTTGGTGTTTTTCGCCCCCAGAAGCCTCAACACGGTCGTGTTTTCAGTGATATATGCAACCTTTGGGATGGAAGTTATATGTTTCAGTATCGGCCACTTCCAAGTCATGTTCATGTCGATCACAATCGAAGTTTTATATAATTTACTATAAAACGATTACAATAAAGTGGCAGGCAAACGGGCAACAAGCTGCGCCGCAACCCCCTTTTGAACAGCAAAGCCAATCCTGTTAAAAACGAAGCTTTGGGACCTAGAAGCTGAAGAGGTTCCGTGTACGACGCGCTGAACCCTACTAAAAAATTTCACAGCCTCTGGAGCCAGAAAACCAAATGTATCAAAGGCAAATGGTAGAAAGACATGTTGATTATCTAAACAAGCTTTCTCGTGTTTAACAACTTTGCCCGATTCAGCCTTCAACGCAGCCTGACCCACAACAAACCCACAGTCCCTGAGCCCAACAAGAGGAGACACTCCTGTAAGATCCACACAGGCGTGTTTCCCCCCTGCCCACCCGAACACAAGAATATCAGCTGGTCGTAAAGTAGACCTCCCTTCAATAGGATCCGTGAGAAAGTTAACAGGGGCCTCCTTTTTAGCAGAAATCCCTGCCCGTTTAAGAACATCACACTGAACATTCCTAACCAGATCATGTCTGTATTTAAAGCCAGGCAATTCTTTGCAATGCACCGCATGGTCACCAAAAGAATCCAAACAGACCTTACGACAAATTGGGCAAGGTTCATCCGTCGGGAACATATGGATCATTAACCAGTACTTAAGGATAGCCCGATACTCC
Organism: Bidens hawaiensis; assembly: GCF_021521415.1. Classification (NCBI taxonomy): domain Eukaryota; kingdom Viridiplantae; phylum Streptophyta; class Magnoliopsida; order Asterales; family Asteraceae; genus Bidens; species Bidens hawaiensis. The sequence continues at coordinate 343,668 of NW_027493332.1, read as the reverse complement.
AAACCCGACATACGTTGGCCTAATCCTTCAATGGGGATGGCCGTTAGAAAATCCTGAGCCCGATGAGCCCGAAGGCATTCCAACACCGCCTTTTGGCGAGGGGATAGATCAAACTTCACTTCTAAACTCTTGACGATTCCACTAAATAAGGCACTCGCCACAACATGTTGGGCTTTAGGGGGGGCGGTGTCCTTATTAGAGAACCCGCTAAGATCAAAATCTGGAAGTGAAGTACGTAAACGATCCATCGCACACCCATAATCAGAGTCCAACCCATAAATATCACAACCCCGAAGAATATGGTCTTGCAAACACCACGACTGTGCTCTCGAAGCCACAAAAGCATATGTAGATACATCCTCGGCCGAACAGAGACCCAACCCCCCATAACGGATCGGAAGTGATGCCAACCTCCATTGGAGATCCCCAAAGAACGGACCTCCACAAACCACAATGTCCTCAATCGCCCTTCGAAGACCATTGTCAAATATAGAAACAGCTTCCCCCACATACATAGGTTGGCATGTTCTCAAACCGAACAAAAGCTTGGCGACTACCATACATGAGCGAAGCAAAAGAAGCTCGCATTGAGGATCCCGAAGTCTTGGGAGACAGCTCATCAGTTCCACAGCGCTAGATGCCCTTTTCATAGCCAAACTGCTGATAAACCCCGCATCCTGGCTTACAGCACCACCAAGGAGTTTCACGCCAAGCACCGGCCTTCCAATCCCGCAAGGGAACAACCCCTCCTGTGCCTTCACCCCATTGCATGTTGGCCAAAATAACTCTGTTTTCTTAACGTTTAATTCAAGACCCAAACGAGGCCCCTCAGATCTGATAATATCTAATGCTTTGGCTACCTCTCTAGTATCCCCGATAATCGTGCCATCATCCAAGTACCAAGCATGAAAGAGAAGCTTGCACCGATCTCTGATTTGGTGAACAAGTGGGTGCAAAGCTAAGGCAAAAAGGAGAGGCCCAAGAGGGTCCCCCTGTTGAACCCTAGTGGTGGATTTAATGAAAGTATCACCCACATATAACCTAGCCGACTGCCCATATAAAAAATCCACCCAAAGAGAAATGGAAGGACATCGACTCCGAACCTCATGTAGAAGGGTCGTCCTATCTACTAAGTTGAAGGCATTGGAGAAATCAACAGTAAGCATAGCCAATGACCCATCCGAATGAAACTGATTTAGAAACTTGTTCGCGCTATGAAGCACGGCCTCTGCCCCACTGGGGACTCCCACCCCAAATTGAAAGTCACCGAGGTATTTAACCATCTCCTTCCCGACACCCCTCATAGCCACCTTAGAGACCAACCGCCTCCAAATGGCCCCAACGGCAATAGGTCTAATCCCATTGTCCGGTTTAAGCAACGGCGTAAGTGGGGCAGACGCAACAAACTCTGTCAACACCTTAGGACACCTTCCCCCCAAAAATAAATCAACCACCGCAGAGATAGCCTTGAGCAAACCATCCGCAATCGGAGACCCCTCTCCGCACAACGCATCTAAAATGTGTTGGGCTCGCAAACCGTCCCGCCCACACGAAGTCCCTTTAGGGAAAGACTTAATGCACCCAAGCACACTATCAATGTCCACGACAAGGGGAGACTCAGAAAGCAAGGAAGCATGCATAATCGGAGGTGCCATGATGGGATGCTTAGACAACAAAGCGTTCAAAGTATCCTTACCGAAAGGTGCAACCCCTGAAGAGCATAATACCTTGACCGCAGCAGTGAAATGCCCGTCCGCAACTTTTCGCAAACATTGTTTAACATTGGCGCCCAACCCGGCGTTGTCAGACTCGGGTACAAACGCAACACCACCCGGGGCATCTCCTAGGGGTTGGTTAAAAAGCGATATAAGGAGCTCAAAGAAACCGTCACGGTCACCCCAAGCGGATAGCGACCGTTGAATAATTTGGCATGTCGATGAAACTGGGAAAAGAACAACCGCAAAACTTGGAAGCCGCAGACGAGAAGAAGAACATTAATCGACCTTGATTTACATGGAATGCAGGTTTTTATGTTAGGACACAACTTAGGAAGCTGATCTATTAAATGTTTTAAGACCACTTATATAAATGCTAAATATGTTTCTATGTTTCTGCTATATGGGATCTTATGAAAATGCTTAAATGTGTGATATATAAATATATATATTAGATATGGTCTTTAGATTACTATTGTCATATGACACTTACTGGTTATAACTTATATGCATTTACTTGCTACCCAAATAGTTTGGTTAATTCATAATTTGTGTCGGGTTGAATTATTTTTTTTTAGTAAAATGTGGTTTTCGTTCCTATGGTTTGTATAAATTTGTGGTTTTAGTCCAATTGTTTTAAAATTTGCGATTTTCGTCCATGTGGTTTCATTTCACTTGCAATTAAATCTGATCCCACTAACCCCGTTAAGTCTGGTCGTTAAACCCATCAGCGTACCCCTCACGTGAGGGGCATTTTTGTCTTTTTTTTCCCAAAATACACCCCAGCCTCTCACGTGAGGGGGCTTGCGAATTAGAGCTGGGGTTTATTTGGGGAGAAAAATGACAAAACTGCCCCTCACATGAACGGCTAGACTTAACGGGGCTAGTGTAATCAGGTTTAATTGCAAGTAAAATGAAACCATAAGGATAAAAATCACAAATTTGAAACTATTTGATTAAAATTGTAGATTTGGACAAACTGTAGGGACGAAAACCACACTTTTTTTTATAAAAAAGCAATTTGATTTATAAAAACTTTATAAATTTTTCATTTTTTAGAAATTGCATTTTTGATTTATTGTTTTGACATATGTTGCTCTTCATTCTTCAACAGTCTAACTTGACATTGTATCTCAAGTTTATCGTTCGGTCACAGGCCAGACCAGATTAGGGTCAAAACAGGTCGATACAAAAATGGTTAATTTAGTTCGGGTCAAAACCAGATTAGAACTGATTTCAGGTTGGAATGGTGTTAGGTTTCGGGTTAATCTGTTACATAATTACCAGGTCTTAAATCCCGGCTGCATCGCGTGGGCACCAAACTAGTTTAAATAAAAAGGTAAATCAAACTCACTAAAATATCAGCATCCCAAATTTAACCAAAAAAAACAAAAAACTACAATATGATATTATCAATCAATCACTACTCATCTCCTATTTCATTAAAATGGTCACATAAAAACTTTACTCCTTAAGTCAACATTCACCAAGTCAAACCAGTTGTTCTATTAACTGAGGTCCATGAAGGTGGGCCGGGGCGGGCGGTTTGCGCTCGATTCAGGCATTCGGTTACGCTGCTGCTGCTGAGGTGGCGGGTTAGTGAAGTGATGGAACATTTGCTGAGGTGGCAACGAGCGGTTGTAGTTCATTCCGTTCAGTGGCGCCACTTGACCCGTTTCAATTTTGAGGCGTTGCACTTCGGCTCTTAAGGTTTCATTCAGAGCTGTAAAATGAAATGAATTAGATTTTGAAAATAAATAATTATGATTAACCGAACAGAAACCGAATTAATGACAAATCCGCACCAAAAAAACCAACACAAACTAATAACTAACGGTAAAGTTTTTTATTAAAAAAAAAAGAAAATGATAATTCGGACTTGGTTACACCTCATATTCCAAAAGCTTGAGAACCAAACCGCACCGAACATGTTTTGTGTGTTTATTAATGGATACGGCCCAAATCCATTGTTTTGGGCCAAAAATAGTCCCAAATTCATTATTTTGGGCCGAAAGTTTCAGGCCCAAATACATTATTTTGTACCAAAAGTATCATGCCGAATTCATTATTTTGGGCCCAAAGTTCAAGCCCAAATTCATTATTTTGGGCCAAAATTTCAGGCCCAAATTTCTTAATTTTGGGCCGAAAGTTTCATGCCCAAATTTCTTAATTTTGGGCCGAAAGTTTCAAGCCCAAATACATAAATTTCTTAATTTTGGGTCGAAAGTTTCAAGCTCAAATACATTATTTTGTACCAAAAGTATCATGCCGAATTCATTATTTTGAGCCAAAAGTTCAAGCCATTTATTATTTTGGGCCAAAAGTTTCAAGCTCAAATTCATTATTTTGGGCCAAAATTTTAAAGCTTGAGCATTTTAAGCCCAAATATGAAACCAAAAACTGAAACGAACCCAACTCATACGCAAGACCAAAAAACAAAAACAAAAAACATTGGTTTCATAAAACTAAAATTTCGGTTTTGGTTCGGTTTGAGCCCAGCTTACGCTGCAGTTAAACGTATTTATTTACCATCTCTGAGTTTTGCCTGTTGTTCCATTGCTTGTAGCCGCATCTTGAGCTCTTTATTCTCAGAAGTTAGACTGGTGGTATCGCGCTGCATCACAATTATATATAATTGTATTAAAACTGTTTTTGGCATTTTATCTGTTTTATATTATTATCGGATCAACAGAATTTTTAAAACTTATAAGCGAAAAGATGAAAGATTAAACTTGTTTTTCAATTTTTAATATTATAATAATTAAAATAATTCATCGAAGATGGAAAATATACCTGGAGCATTGTGACTTGGGTTGAGAGCGTTGTCGCCTCGTTCTGAAGGGTTTGCACTTTCTTCTCTAGCTCACTTGTGTACCGTATTTTCCTCTCTTTCGAACGCGCAGCCGATTGCCTATTTGCAAGAATCCTACAAACAACAACAAATCAACGTTTTTGAAACTTAGCCCCAAACCGAAACAATCTTTTTAGCCCAAACTGAAAACCAAAACCGAACTTCATTTTTAGCCCCAAACCGAACCACTTACACCCCTACTAATAAATTAGTTAAATATAACTAAACTAAATCATAAAAAAAATATCATGAACAATATATAGAAATCCCACAAAAACTTAATAAAAATCATATATAAAGAAAAAATCAAACCTTTTAGCTATTTTGGGATCAATCAAAGCAATTTGAAAGAATTTAATAAATATGCAAACTCATACATAATACATTTTAGCCCAAATGTAAAATAATGTAATAATTAACATAATGATTTTGACTCAAATTCTTTATTCCAGGCCAAATTCATATTCCGCCTAAAATTTCAAGCTCAAATGACAAAACCAAAAAAATAAAAATGGAAAACATAAAAACCAAAACCGAACTTAGGTTTTAGCCCAAAACCGACCGTTCACGCTCCACAACACTAATAATAAATCAGATAAATATAACTAAATCGTAAAAGAAATTAATAAAAACTCAAGAAAAAAAATAGACCAACCAAGAGTAAAATGCATACAACTAATTACTCTTGATACCATTTCATAATCAACTTTGTTGCGCCTACCAAACTAATGATTTAGACCCACATTCATTATTTTGGGTCATTTTTTTTCCGTCCAAGAATTTCAAGCTCAAATAGAAAACCAAAACCAAAAAACCGAAAACGAACTTCTGGTTTAGCCCAAAACCGAACCATGCACACCCTACTAATAAATAATATCATGAACAAACTAATCAATTAAGCATAACTAATAATTAATAAAACCCCAAAAAAAATCAAACCTTTTAATCAGATAAATGTAACCAAATTATTACACAAAAAGAAAATAAAAATCAAACCTTTTAGCTCTTTTGGGATCAATCAAAGCCAAAAACCCAAAACCGAAAAACCCAAACTAAAAACCGAAAAACCCAAAAAAATCAAACCTTTTAGCTCTTTTCATTAATTTCAATATTTTTTCCAGCCTAAAATTTTCAAGCTCAAATTGTAAGTTGTAAGTAAAACCCAAAGCCGAAACGAAAAAAACCAAACTTTTTAGCTTTTTTTTGGGATCAAAAAATCAAACCCAACCCAATTTTCTTTCCGCCAAAAGTTTCAAGCTCAAATACCAAAACCAAAACCGAACGCTTGTTTCTGGCCAAAACTGAACCAATCCCAAACTAAAAACCGAAGCCGAACTTCGGTCTTAGCCCAAAACCGACCCAAATGAACCTGATCCCAAACCGAAACCAAATCCAAACTGAAACCGAACTTCGATCTTTGTCCAAAACCAACCCAAACCGAACCTTGCACACCTCAAAAATCAGATAAATTTAAACTAAAAACCGAACCGAAAAAAAAAAATAATCAAACCTTTTAGCTCTTTTCATTAATTTCAGCATTTTTTGGCCTAAAGTTTTCAAGCTCAAATTCTAAGTAAAGCCCAAAAAAATAAACCCTTTTAGCTCTTTTCATAATTTCAAGAGCCTAACATTTTCAAGCTCAAATTATAAGTAAACCCAAAACCCAAAAAAAAAAAAAAAAAAAAAAAAAAAACCAACCTTTTAGCTCTCTTGGGATCAATCAAAGCCAACTCCGCCAACTTATCAGCCGCCAACGCCTTCTTGGAATTATCCACCGCCATCACCACCGAATCCGCATCAAACCCATTAAAGAAATCAGCATCCACAGACCAACTCCGTACATGATTATTATTATTATTATTACTGGGTCCCACCGGTTTCACAGCATCCGACGACTCGCCGGAAGAATCGCCGCCGCCGGCGGTGGTGGGTATGATGGCATCGGAGGATAAAGAAGGCAAGTCTAAAGATGCGAAATTGAAGTCTGCAACGACGTCGTCAAGGTCGTCGGTGGAGAATCGGAAGTGGGTTTCTGAGTGGGCCCGCCGGTGGGGGGCTCCGGCGGTGGGTTTTCCGGCGAAGGGTGGGTTCATGAAGAAAGTCGTAGGTGAAGTAATAATAATAATAATAATAATAATAATAATAATATTGTATTGAAGAAGAAAGGGGGGTTCGTATTTTTCGATGTTGATGTAGGGGTAAATATGTCATTTTCATTTTGTAATTATGGATTTTGTAGTAAAGTGTGTTCGTTGAAGACAGCATTTGAATTCATTCAATTATACTGTGTTTCGTGATGCTGACTGGACTTAACCTTTCAACTCTTGTCAGTCGCGTTACCGGTGAATTCACTTTGTTGTTGTTCACGCCGCTGAATTCATCCGTTCGCGAGCCAACCTATCAATTTTCTTCCTTTAGCCCAAGCGAGCACGCTCGCAGCGAGGGTGTTGTGGTCTTCGTGGCCGACGGTCGCTTGCTTGCCACAACGCATAGTCTTAGACTAATTTTGGCAAGAGAATCAGGATGTTTAAATGGCATCAGGTGATGATGGAAGACTAAGTGAGTAGGTAGTGTTTACTAGTTGGAGTTTTGAACTGAACGAGTTTTATCTTACCTGACTTTCGTGTATTCGGGAAAGTGTTCATGGTAGAGGTGCACACAGAAACCGGTTAAAAATATGAGTGCACCCCGATATGATAATTTAAACAATAATCTATTTAAAGGATTTGTAACTGTTAAAAAAAACATTTGAATTTTCGAGCTTTGATGAGTTTTGGATTGGTTACTGAATCATTTAAGCTTGGTTAGCAAGCATTTAAAATTGTTTATGTTGAGATCGGATTCTAAGTGTGTTAAACCTAATTTAAATTTTATTAAAATATTATCATGTTTTTATTCATATGGACTTGAGTTCTTGCTTTTGTGAAAATTACTTAAACTTTATTGTTTATTACTTAAACTTTATTGTTTTAAATTAATATATTTTTATTATTGAATTTTAACGAGTATATACCTATACAATCATTTTCTAAGTTTATATATTAATATAAGTTTCATAAATAAAACTTCAAGCCAATGGTCTATTTGAATAATTCCTTAGCCATTAAAAAAAGAAAAAAAAAAGATATTTGACTTTTCAGGCTTTTACAGGTTGTTGGGTTTTGAGCCATTTAATCTTGACTCACGAACATTTAACATTGTGTGACCCTAAACAAGACTTGTTTAACATAAATTATCTAAGTGAGTAAAAAAGGGTTAAGCCTAATTTAAATTTTATTGAAATATTATCATGTTTTTAATTGATAGGGTGTTCTTACTTTTGTGAAAATGACAACATAACTTAAACTTAAATTAATATATTTTTGTTATTAATTAAGTTTTAATAAGTTTATACCATATAAACCTTTTATGTGTTTATTTATTAATATAAGTTAAATTTTTTACAAAGAAATTAAAAAATAGCAAGGAAAAGAAAAACCTAATAAGGAAACCTTAAAAGGTTTTTGGAAACTCACGAGTCAAAAAGTTTTGACTAAGAAATCAATAAATAACTGATAACATAATCGATGGTCGTTGACTTATCTGTGTATGACTGTCACATGGACGTCATGAACTACGCATTGTAGATGGTCTCATAAACAATAGTCAAACAAACCATTGAGATGTTGGTAATTGATACAAATAAACACCAAATGCACAACGAGTCGACAACAAAAGAAAAACGGACCATTAAAATGAGTAACACAAACGTTTTTTGTATCGATATTAACGTTGTCATATGAATATACATACTAAACAAATATATAGATACATATATTTGTGTTTTTACCTCTAAATTTGTTATTTATAAGGAATTAATTTAATATTTCTGAGTAGCTTTAGCAAGGCGTCAAGCCTCATAGTTATTCAACTTTGTAATTATTGGATTAACTAAAACAAATATTTAAAAAGATTTAACCAAAATAAGGGAAGAATTTCACGAATCTTTAACGAAAACGACTAAAATCTTTAATTGTTTGACAAAAATATGAACATAATTAGAGTGTTCAATTTTGTCAGCATATTGCACGTTTTTAAATTAAACGTCAACAATATCAACTTCAGAAAAATAATAAAAATTATAATAATTATAAAAATTTTAGCGACATTAGTATTTAAATAATTAATTATTGTGGTTTAAATGCCATTGACACTTACTATGTCTATTTATATTTATTATTGTGGTAATAATAATAATCTACTGAATTAAACAACTAATAAAATTTGTTTTCGATTGGTGAATATATCCTTCTAACGGCTAAACGTTACTATACATATCCTACTCCAGATAATTTACACCAAACTAGATTTACCAATCTACTTTAGACGAGACTCGAATCCTTGGCATCATTAAAAGTTTTACCTCTCTAACTTCTAATAGCTTTGCTATTAGACACAAAGATAATGACATGTATGCTTGGTCCTTTCTTAAAATTATGGGTATCAATCCGTATGGTTTAAGTTTATGATTAGTTTAAAGTAAATTGAATTGGTTTCTAGTTTAGAAAAATCATATACGTTAAGAGTTTGTTAAAGCTATTGTTTGATGATGTAAGGGCACAAAAACATTATAAACTGGCGAGTTATGATACATTTGTATCGTGTGTGCACTATGTTGTATATTGACATGTCACGACTCACATGTACATAGTATATTAGTTAGTAATGTATAAATTGTCCCACTCCAACATATGATGGAATATGCTGGGGCGCGACATAATTGTGTCATAACTCAAAAGACACTAAAGTAAAATACACGTGTTAATATCTAAATTATTCATTCCATATATCAAGTATACAAAACACAACATTGTCTCAAAAGAAATAAACATTTCAGCTTAAAATAATTAAAAATAAAACTAAATAGGTCGTTATTCGTCATGCAGCTTAAAGTTCAACTATTCTTTAACTTGTTTCTTCATCCCAAAAAACTACCTGCGTCATGCGTGAAAATATATAGTTTGTTAACATAAAGTTGAGCAAATAATCACGGTTTTTGAATACATATAATATTTAAAGACAATTACTTGCGATATATATGAACTACTACAACTGGCACAACAATAATATAAAAATTACCTTTTCACTCGAATCACATAGATAACGAGCTACTCCGACGACGTATGATCATACTAATGAGGATGAGGGAGAGGGTGAGGATGAGATACCAATAAGCATAACTCAATAATAAACACATAGTCACATTCTCAAGTATAACTAATTGAGCAATATCATATAAACGCAAATAATGAAATTGTAGTGTGAAATACAATAGTTGAGTTGTGAACGCATAACGCCCCAAAATGTAAAACGGTAAAAATGGGGGAAGTGAATTACTTACCTTATAGGTGGATTAATGAGGATGAGATGATGATAAAAGTTAAGACCTTGTCACACTCCTCGGGATACGTCAACAAAAACGCCTAATTGTTAATGATAGTGTTAATTAATAAACGAAGGATTGACAATAAATACAATGGGTTTGAGGTTTGATGGGGGTTTAAGTAAAATTGGGATTAACGAATTACTAGTTTAATTGTTAAGGTTATTAATCGATTTAAATAATTTATAGTCCTTTAGGGTTTACATCATTATAGTTATTGTTTATTATTTATTATTATTATTACTATTATTAGTGTTATTATTATTTTTATTATTTGATTATATTTATTTATTAGTATTAATATTATTTTATTGTTATTAAATATGATGCTTATTAATTAATTATAAATACATAATCAATATTAATTAATTATTATAACAACTATATATATATATATGTTTAATAAAACGTATAAATGTTAATTATTGTTGAAAATGTTATAAACCTATATTAACAGGAAAATTGTTTAAATCTTTAAGCTAGTTTAGTTTATTTTAATATAAGAGGAATTATACATATATATATTAAAACTCCGATTATATGCATATATAAAGTACATCTTTGTATATATATATATATACACAGATGTATTTATATATAATCTATAAATGTTGGAAAAAGTCTGGAAAATAATAGTTCGGGTTTGGTTTAAACGAAATGAAGTGGATTTTATATTAACAATAACATTATTAAAATAAACAAAATAACAAAAAAAAATATCAAACCGGGCATGGGTGGGTTCAAACCCGTGCCCAGGCCGGTTCACAACCTTAACAACCACGCACCTGCCATCAAGGCAAGTGCCTAATATGTTTAAAACTGTAAATAACTTTAATATAAACACATTAGTTGATCAGTGTTCTTCCCCAATGTAACCCTAGGATTCAAATCAGTTGATTCATTCATTGAATGCCAAAATTGATTTAGGGTTTTTGTTTGCAAGCGAGTATAAAGCATATAGAAATTATCGTTAAATGTCGCGAATTGATGGAGGTCGGAGAATTAGGGTTATTGGTCACGAACAGGTTCAGAACTCGATTTTATACGGCCTCTGAGTTGCAATTAGTTTAGGGTTTTGGTTCGGAATATGGTGAGGAAGGTGAGGTGACGTTTAATTGAATTTTACTCATGTATATATAGTGATTTAGGATTGATTTAGCCGCGGGTTTACTTTGATTACAATAGCTGTCGTTTTTAATCAATTTCTAATTTTAAGGTGTCGGTAGGAACACGCTTTAGTTAATAGATGATTTGGCAAGATCAAAAATTGATTATGTTCGAAAATTACGGATCAAGCAAAGGATTTTGGGTGGTGTGTGTCGGCCAAGCGATGGTAGGAAAGAAGAGGAAGGACTTTGAATAATATTTTGCTATTTGGTTCTCGGTCTTTGGTGTTGGATGCAAAAGGAGGTTTAAATTATGTTAGGGGTGTTTTTGTATATTATATATAGCTGTTATCAAATAAATAATAACTAAACAAATAAAATTTTAAAAAAATTGGGTCGGGTTTTAAGATCCGAAATTTAACGAATGTTATATAAATCACCTTTAAGTCATTTAATTAAGTTAAAAGACGAGAGAGCGTGTGAATTTTCCTTTGGTGGGCTTAGGGAGTAGTGGTTTCGCGGTCGATCAAGCCGCATTAAAAGCTGCTTCAGGTAAGGTGACAAAACATGAAAAGGCGTGTCTTGACAACCAACATGTATTTATTCCTTTTGCTTTTGACACTTTTGGTTTCCTCGCGCCTGAAGCTGTGGAGCTACTTACCCGTGTTCAGCGGGTCATGCATAGTAATGTTATGACTCCAAGATCAGCAAATATAGTTTTTAAAAGATTGGGTTTTGCGATTCAAAAAGGGGGTAGCGGCGCAGCTTGTTGCCCGCTTGCCTTCTGTTTCGATGCAAAAAAAAAAAAAAAATTTTAACTAAAATCACAATATACATGAATTTAGTGAAAGTGCATATTGTGCTTTTGAAAGAATAATCATTGTATGTGCATTTTGAAAATTAGAAAGTGTATAAAACCATGAAATTCTGCACATTCTTTAAATGCAGAACATAAAGATAATGCCACTTTTAGATGGTATGGAGTCTCACTAACTTTTCCATAAAAAATTTATAATGGTTTAATTAACAGCATAATTATTATTTTATTGATTTCTATATAAAAGTGTGAATATGTGAATTTGATTGATTGGAATAGAATTATGGCCACGTCCCAACCTTACGCCCGTTAACAGGTTAGCGCCCATAGGAAATTTTAATATCAAATAGATGTTGGAGTGATGTTTTGTAAGGACTTTAGAGTTGGAAGTTAACATCACTAACAATAGTAGATATAATTTTTCAAAATATAACATGCACAAAAATACTCTTTAGGACTAGGATTTGTGGGAATTAAGTGTTTAATCTGTGCCCAGGTGATTTAAATGTTGAGTCCAAAATGAGCACACATATATATATTATCTATAAGGTTGTCACGTAATCTATGACGGCTTTAATTACAGTGGCGAAGCTTGGACGAAAACGCTAGGGTGGCCGGATTCAAAACATATAAAAAATTTCATAAACCGGGATGGTCGGGCTCAAAATCTTCAGACGAAAACGGATAAATTTATACTACGAATAAAATTTTTGGACGAAACACACATAAATTTGCACTACGGAACCACCAGGGGGCACAATACAAGTTTCCCCCTTGGTTTTAGTTACCACAACGACGTGAAGTCGAAGTTTTACTCAAATTTAATCCCAAATATACTAATTAGTTAGTGGTAAATGAGTATCGAACACAGGGAGTTTGTGAAATATGTGTTAACGAGGCAGTTTATAAATTAACTACTATAAAAATAAAAAGCAAAAAATAATCTTCAAGTTTGTTTGATTTGATTTTAGGATTTAAGTAAACTAACACGAAAGTTGTAGACAATTAATTAAATAAGTATTCCTCTCGGGGTTCAGGTTTTCACGCAACACAAATATTAAAGTTCAATGGATAAACCACAATATCTTGGTTTTGTGTAAATGTAACTGTTTGTGATTAATAAGAACTAAGTACTCGGATTCAGTAAATGCGAGGTTGTTACTCAATAATCAATCAATATGGCTAACCTAATTCCTTCCACTAAATCTCAATTGCCAATGGCACCTAGAACGCATGGATTAAAACAAGGTTTAAATGATATGAACAATTTACAAACAATCACATAAACATCATGATCATACTAAGCACCAACGATTAGATAATCAATCCAGAATTCAAGAACAAATAACATAAATGTCCAGTAAAAAACCTTACATCCCTAAGAGAAACACAAAGAGATTAGCCACTCATAGTTTGCATCTTCAATTGAATGTTTAATCCAAACCACCAATGAATTGTAGCTTCGATCCTCCGTTAGAAGAGCCCAAAATAGTGTTCTATAGCACCCAATATCACCCACCAAATGTTCTAAGTCGGAATGATGATAAAAGTATGTGAAAAGCCTCTTAAAACCCATTTTACGAGTTGTAGCCGCCAACGGCATGGGGCCTACCATAAGCTACGGTGGCTACCGTAGCTTACGGTAGCCCTTAAAATCTCTAAGTCAAGTTTGCTCTGTCTACGGTACCATCTTACGCCACCACCTCTACCGTAGCTTACGCTGGCTACCGTAAGCTACGGTAGACTCAGCTCACATTTCTCTTTTTCTTCCTTCACTTCTCGGTTGTTGTCTTCAACCTTAGGCTTTTTGCTCACTTCCATCATGGCACACTAGAACACCCTTTTCTCATCACTTGTACCTAAAATAACAAAACATAATGTAGTAATCTAATTCCTTGAAGTTACACATTAAAGCACATGTTTGTTATTATAATTACTACGATTAAGGGTTGCCCTACGGTCCACCCGTCATAAAACAAATGACGTGTATCTTTGCAATTTTAGTTAGGTTCATATTTTAAATATATAAAATCACGAAAAGGATATACCTAGCAACGTCAAAGAGTACTCATATAGCCAAGAGTTAGCGAAAACATGATTGTATATCAGTTTGGCTAATAAAATTCATTATAATAGTTTTGCCCATTTCGTAACATCCGTTGACATATTTTTAACTCTTTTTTTTTAGACGCAAATATAATTTCTACTCTGTTTTACATATAAATAATTTATGTATTTGACCATGTTCCAACCTGAAACCTACTCTCTAAGAGACATGTAGTGCCTCTACAAGGCGCGCGGGTTACCCCACATTGGTATTTTGTGATTTTTTTATCATTTTTTATTTGTTATACTAAAATTTTAGTGCATTTAATACCGTAAAATCATGCATTTATTGTTATTTAATATCATGTATTTATTGTTAATTAATATTAAAATATATTTTTTTCACATGGTCCTCTAATGTAGTATATAAATTTATAATGCTTAAAGCCTTAAACAATCATAAAGAATCAATTCCTTGTATAATATTCTAGTTTCAATATACCAAGAAATTATAACATGTCACCCACAAAGATTTATGTTGCAGTTTTTCTCATACTCGCAATTGTTAGTAAGCTATACATTAATTCATTTTTATAGAGCGTTAGTATTTTATTTCTAACCTTATAACATATGAATATACATTTGTGTTGACTTACTATTTATTTTTAATGCTCATTATATGCTTAATTAATTAGGAAACACAGTGACGAGTGACAGAGGGTGTTTTGATAACGGGGAACTTTATCCATGTTATAATGAGGTATGCAGAGAAAAATGCGTAGCAAGAAGAGGGCCGAATGTTAGTGGCCGTTGCGCTCCTCGTTCTAATTTCTGTGTTTGTGAGTGGTGGGGGGATTGCTAACACCCATGGTTTTTAAAAAAAAATATTCATTATTAACGTCTTTAATTAAAGGAAAATTGGTTTTAAATAATCCAAACTATGCCCTATTGGCAAATAACAGTCCCAACTTAACACTTGGCTGGTGGCGGTCCTAACTAGAGGTGTATTTTATTTCAATGGTCCGCGACTAACATATGGTTAACTCCGTTAGTCTGATGCTTGCGTGGCAATCCTGGTTGTCAAAAAATGCTTCTGTGTTCGCTTACGTGGCAACAAGGCATAATAATAATAATAATCAATATCATAATCTAAATAAAACAACGTTATCGGCCGCCACCCACCTCAGCCTACCATCGTTGTTGGCCGCCACTCACCTCCACCACTGTCACCATCATTGCTGGCAACCACCCACCTCCACCACATCCCACCATCTCTTGCAACACAACAACTCCCTCTCATCTCCCCTTTCTTCTCTGTCCAATACCGCCACCGCCACCACTTTTTTCTTCGGCGAGACACCACCACCTTCTCCGACGAGCCCTAAGCTCAATCCGACCTGGTGGTGATGGTTGGAACCTTTCAAACCCTAATTGCAACTTTTACTTACCCACTCTATTGAACCGACATATGGCTCAACAACAGATGTGCGTCATGTAACTACGGCTAACCAAATTTATATTCAATTTCAATTCAGCTCATCACCACCATGTCACCGTTCTTCCTAGGTTTCAATTTCAAGTTCGAGAAATAATCGCCGATAGAATCGGTTTATGTGACATTTGTCAATTTCGGGTTATTTTATACTTGTATTCTTAATGTAAACCCGACCCATTTTGTATCCCGAACCTTTCGATATTATCAAAATGATGAATTGTATGTTAAATATTTGTTTTATAGTTGTTGGATAAAAAAAACACCCTTTTCGGTTCTTAAAATTCCCCGAAAACGCTCAAAACGAACTCAAGGGACTAAAACTACCAAAATGGAGACTTGAATGACCCATTTGTAGTTTGTGCTTTCTTGGGTCTATAACCAACCCATTTTCATGAAACACCCTTTATGAAAGACCCATTCAACTTACCCTATATATACACACCCATCTTCTTCATTTGTGCTTGCTCATTTCTTTATTTCTCTCTCAAATTCTTGAATTCTAAGGTTGTTCTTCATAAGCTAATCTTTCATTTTAACTAACTTCTCAATACTTAAAGCTTGATGTTACAACATATATATAATATACACTCCTTGTTTACCTTCGGTCTTTCATTTCTCCGGTCTCGGCCGGTTGAAATGTCGGACTAGTAAGGCAAGGTTACATGGAGGACTTTGTAGTCCTTGTTTATATATTTAACAAATCTAACCATATAACTTGTTATACTTGCTTAAATTCTACATATTTTAGTTTATTTTTCATATTTGTCAAGTTCCATGGTATTGGGTATGTGGTGACTAGCCTCGGTTTCATCCCGAGTTGAGAACCGAACCAAAAACCGAACTTTTGTTTAAAAGCATTATTGTTAACTTTTTGAATGTAAAACTTGAGTATGATTATTTATAAGTTATTTTACAAGTTCCATGGTAATTGGGTATGTGGTAACCATCCTCGGTCTTATTCCGAGTCAAGGACCGAACCAAAAAACCGAACTTTTGTTTAAAAGCTTTATTGTTAACTTTTTGAATGTAAAACTTGAGTATTATTATTTATAAGTTATTTTACAAGTTCCATGGTAATTGGGTATGTGGTAACCATCCTCGGTCTTATTCCGAGTCAAGGACCGAACCAAAAACCGAACTAAACCGAGTTCACTCGCTTAAGACACACAAGTGTGTTTTTAGCCACCAAAACTCATATTTTTCTTCAAGATTATATTTTAAATCAATTTTAGTTAATTTCTAAACATACTTGGCACGTCGGTAACCAACTTGATCTTATAACAAGTTCGAACCGATAAGGTCGTATACTCGCTTAACGAACGTTAAGGTTCTTCACAATAGAACTACATACTTGGTTAAGTCTATTTTAATTTTATTGAGTTATCTCATAACATTTATTATTTTGGGAAATTAACTGTGAGCTTGGTCAATTATCAAGTCTCGAACCGACAAACCCGAACACTCGTTTAAACCTCGTTTTGGTATTCTTATAACCAAAGGTTTTGCAATATCGCATTTTAACCCACATTATTACTTAACATAAGTTGAGTAAAAAAAAAAGAAAAAAACTAATGAATAGAATACCGAGACCCGGTTTCGAGTAAACTTATTTTACAAAACTCGTTTTTTTTAATTTCTCAAATATTTACATTTTAAATCCTAAACTTTATTTATTTACTTTATTTGTCATGTATTTTATTTTAAACCCTTCCAAGACTACCTACTAACACAAGACCCGTTTAATATAGGTCTTGCTCGTTAAACCGATCTCTCCGATTATTCACGACACTATCTTTCAAGTTACTTGTTAATGTGAGTACTTTTTCATCCCCCGTTTTCCATCTTTCGTTTTGGGGGTGGCATTGCATACTTATTCAAATTCAAATGATTTATACTTGAGTCTTAAACCACAACACGTATTGTATATGTTTACTTAAATAAATGCTCGATTTGGTGTTATATGCTTTACATGATAATGTGCAAATTTTTTAATGCTAAGGCAGGTAGCCTCTTGAATGTTAAGGCGGGTAGCCTCATCAAAGTATGATCATACGTTAATTCCGAGTATATATGGTATCCCCATATAGAAAGGTGTCGTCAATGTATTCTTATTGACGATTTCATTATTGTCTTCAATGTATTCTTATTGACGGTTTCATTTATCTAAATTGTTGCTATTATTTATTGTTTTCATATACTAGTTGTGGATTTCATACTATATACTTATTGTCCAAAACTATGAAAATTGCTCACCAACCTTCGTGTTGACAAACTCTATTTTATGCAATGTTACAGGTTTGATGTTAGCTTGATTGGATTACTTGAAGAAACTTATTATCTTGGCTTTAGGATATTAGAAAATAAAAGAACAAGTTATTTGTTTATCTATCTATTTAGCATTTTGTATGAACAATTGTTGTGTTATTTATGATGATATGGATTTAAATGAGTTGTTTAAATATTCTAACTTTATAGTGTCATTGTGCAATGAGCAATCATGTCGCGCCTCGACGTTTCCGCCTTCATTGGTCGGGGTGTGACAGTTTATGAAATGAATCGAAAATCAGATATGGATCTAGATCTAAAACTTTACTACCGATGTGTTTAGGGTTGATCGGAAGTAGATGACTTGTTTTAGGTACGATTCTGATGTGCTTGATTTTGGGGATGACTTTAGTGTGGATAATTAAAAGGGAGGATGATTTGATAAGGAAGTTGCAGGTTTGAGAAAAAATGGTGGTGGTAACTGTGTTTTACGGGAGGTGAGGAGAGAGAGAGAAGGGGGGGGGGGGTAATAAAATGAGATTGTGTCACATAAGCATTTTTTGACAACCAGGCGTGCCACATAAGCACCAAACTAACAGAGTTAACCATCTGTTAGTCGCGGACCGTTGGAAATAAATACACCTTTAGTTGAGACCGCCACCAGCCAAGTGTTAAGTTGGGACTATTATTTGCCAATAGGGAGTAGTTTGGATTATTTAAAACCAATTTTCCTTAATTAAAGAATCTGACGGCAGAAAAGATGCTATTATAGTAAGCATATCAAGAACAAATTAATCTTACATAAATGATACGAATGGTTGTGGAAATAGTGATTTCTAAAAAAATTAGTTAATAAACAAAATTAACTTATTTTTCTGTGTGAAAGAGCTAAAAAAATCGTTATATGGAGAATCTTACGCGTTTTCCATTGTGATTTAAAATTAAATACATGTCTTGACATTTTATACTACTCTGCTGGGTGGTCAGAGAGGTTTTCCTCAAAGGTTTACTTCTAAAGAAGGTCAGGTTCAAGTCGTAGGAGAGAAAAATTTGCCAAAAGTGCATTTCAAGGACAAATGTGTAATTGCTATTAAAAACAACGTGGCTTTTTATAATTTTACTGTTTTTTTTACTTCATATATCGTATCGATCCAAATATTATTATTAGTTTTAATACGAACACATTCGACCTCGAAGTTGTTACTGTTCTTAAATGTATATTCGTTAGTGATTATTAAGTGCATAACTATTGGGCTATGCTCGCGTGCCAGCACAGTTTAGTATTCAACTTATATCGAAACGTAAATGTTTTAACCCGTCTCAACGACAAATTTATAACTTTATAAAATATCAAAGTAAGGGCATTTACATATTTTCACTTCATAAGATCATTAATTACATATTTTCTAGATGTGTGAATACACACACACAAGATATATAATACACGAGTCATGGATAAATTAAGACACCTCTTATTTAAGTAATTTACAACTTATAATGCATCATGCACACATTATATAGCATGTAAGAACAGGGTAAACTTGTCCATTAAAAAATATGCCTATAAATAGTTACAACATTGCCCCCTCAACTTTACTTAACTTTTGTAAGTTTAATAAATAGTTAAAACTTTGGACCTTCATCTTTACCAATGTATTTCTATTAAATTTAACTGTTAACCAACTTCCCACCAACGATTTTCTAGCGGCCGTAACTTTTTCATATATTAATATTTTTTTAAAAAAATTGCATCATAAAAATTAGCATTTTATTGTCTTTAATTTGGGTATAGTATTGCTATAGTTTATTCCAATTAAAACTAGCATGTTATGTATGAGTGTTCATAATTCGATTTTAACGGATTCTAAGTTAAACAATAAGCCAAACCGTCGGTTCATATTTTTTTATTGAAAACCGAAACTAAACCATTGAAATTTCAAACTGAATCGTTATTAATGGTTTGGTTTCACACATTGAGCTTCAATAATAAGTTTACCGACCAGCCCGGTTTTATATCGCTGATTTTCAGTATAAAGCATAAACCACCGTTTGCTATGGTTTGAACATTCAGAAACCAACTGACCAAAAGTGACGATTGGTTTAGACGTTTTCAAAGTTTCAAACGAACCTTAAACATCTATAACTGTTACATGATTACTAGAATTTCGTTCCTCGCCGCATCGCACGGGCATCTGTCTATAGTATATATAATGTAGCACTCATGGGAAAATTAAGATACTAAGTTTTTAAGTAATTTACAATATTTAAAGCTTTATGTAAACCCTATAAAACATGTAGCATAGGGGCAAAGTTGTCCACTACAAAATATGTTTTATGTAAATTCAATTTGTTAGAAAATAGTTACAATATTGGCCCTTAAACTTATTAACCTTTTGTAAATTTAAGAAATTATTACAAATTTTATCCTTCATCTTTACTCATGTATTTGGCAATTTTATATATTTACTTGTTTTCTTCTATATCTCTAAATATATTACGTTTAAAGAAAAAACAGAGCTTACCGATGCATCGTACTTAAATTTTTCGACGTTTCCATATAAAATTTATTCAATACCGAGGTACGGTTTATAATGTACAAGTCACTAAAGCATTAATGCACAATTCAAATATGTAACTATAAATCAATTAAATGTTTAAACACATAAATATGCATTAAAGTACAACCTATGTTCTGTTTTAGTGTATAAATTCTGAAGTTACAAGTCCAGTCCTCCATTTATACAACTCACATTACAAAAACAAAGCAATAAAATCAACTCAAATTAATGTTATACGAAAATGTAACGGCTTCACAAAAAGTTTGAAGGCCAAACTTGAACTGTGGGCATAACCGTTAGCAACGGGTTTTCGTCGAAAACCGAAAACGATCAGCCAAAAGTTAATGAAAAAACTTAACCGTGAAATTAAGCCAATGACCAGTTTTACGGTTTTAAATCAAACAACGAACACCCATAAACTTGTTACATGATTACCAAGGTATGTGTTTCCCGCTGCATCGCGCGGGCACCCGCCTAGTATGTATATATGTATGTATGTATTTAAGTTCAGGTGAGAAATGATATTAATGGGAGAAATAAATATAGGCCACTAGTTTTATTTTAGGTTTTAATTTTAAAAAACAAATGAAAAATATGTAAATTCAACAATAAATGTACTATCTCTTTTCAATTAATACAACTAATATAACCATACTAAATCTCTCTATAATTAATATATACCTAACTAATTTAACTATAATAATTAAAATGATAAAAACACCAATTTAGTTTTATAATTTATTTACCCCATCTTCATTTTATCCAACAAAAATACAATTTATTCATATAATACTATTTCTTTATATTAAAAAAATTATTTTTTTCCACTTAATTTATTAGCATATATCAACGCGTAATTTTTAACAATATATCTCAAAACATAATATTTTTTTTTCAATTGATATACCTAGAAATATTATTGTGATAAATAATAATAAAAAATATCTTATAAATGTGTCCATTAAATGTAAATAATAAATATACAACATACATTTGTTTTGAGCAATAAAAACGTATAATATACAAAAAAACATACAACTTACATACGTAATTCGACATCAACAATTATATAAACTACAGAAAGATACACATATCCTATACATGTGTAGGTTATATGTTTTCTTATTCTTAGAACAAGTTAAGGTTGTATGTTTTTGTGTAGGTTGTATATTTTTATTGACATTTAATGCAAACATGTGTAAGATAGTTTTTTATATTATTAATCAGAATGTAACTACGTGTTGATGGATATTGATATATAGAGTTCGAAGGAATTGGTTTAGGATAGAAAGAAATTTAATGTATGAATAAATTGTATTTGTGTAGGATAAAATTTTTGTGTGTAGGTTATACGTTTTCATGTGCGTGTGCATTTTATTGAAGCTGAATTTTGTGTGAAAGCTATATGTTTTTCATGTGTAAGTTATATATTTTCTTATTCTTAGAACAAATATAGGTTATATGTTTTTGTGTAGGTTGTATATTTTTTGTTGATATTTAATGCAAGCACGTGTAAGATAGTTTTTTGTACTATGCATCACAATGTAACTATGTGTTGATGGATATTAATATATTGAGTTGGAAGGAATTAATTTTGGATAAAAAGAAATTTTAATGTTATGATACATTTGTATCGTGTGCATTATGTCGTATATTGTCGTGTCACAACTCACATGTACATAGTATGTTAGTAATGTATAAATCACCTTTAAGACATTTAATTAAATTAAAAGGTGAGAGAGTGTGTGAGTTTTCGTTAATATTTTAAATTAAAATCACAATATACATGGATTTAGTGAAAGTGCATATTGTGCTTTTGAAAGAATAATCTTTCTATGTGCTTTTTTGAAAATTAGAAAGTGTACAACTAGTGTATAAAAACTATGTTATTCTGCACATTCTTTAAATGCAGAAAATAACGTTAATGTCCCTTTTAGATGACATGGAGTCTCACTAACTTTGCCATAAAAATGTGTAATGATTTAATTAACAACACAATTGTTATTTTGTTGATTTCTATATAAAAATGTGAATCGATGAATTTGATTGGTTGGAAAAGAACTATAGCCGTGCCCTAAACTCTTGCGTCCGTTATAACAGTGGCGAAGCTTGAACGAAAACGCTAGGGTAGACAAATTCAATACGTATACAAAATTTCATAAACCGGGGTGATCGGGCTCAAAATCTTCAGACGAAAACGAATAAATTTATACTACGAATAAAATTTTCCAACGAAACATACATAAATTTGCACTACGAAACCACCCTGGGCCACAATATAAGCTTCCCCCTTAATTTTAAATACCACAACAAATGACGTGTATCTTTGCATTTTTAGTTAGGTTCATATTTTAAATATATACAATCACGAAAATGATATATCTAGCAATGCAAAGAGTTATCTCACATAGGGACAAGAGTTAGCGAAAACATGATTGTATATCAGTTTGGCTAATACAATTCACTATAATATTTTTGCCCATTTCGTAACATTCGTTGACATATTTTTAACTCTTTTTCTTAGCCGCAAATGTAATTTCTACTCTGTTTTACATATAAATAATTTATGCATTTGATCATGTTTCAATCTGAAACCTACACTCTAAGAGGCATATACTGCCTCTACAAGGCGGGTTACCCCACATTGGTATTTTGTGAATTTTTTATCATTTTTTATTTGTTATACTAAAATTTTAATGCATTTAATACCGTAAAATCATGCATTTATTGTTATTTAATATCATGTATTTATTGTTAATAAATATTAAAATATATTTTTTCACATGGTCCTCTAATGTAGTATATAAATTTATAATGCTTGAAGCCTTAAAACAATCATAAAGAATCACTTTCTTGAATGATATTCTAGTTTCAATATACCAAGAAATATAACATGTCACCCACAAAGATTTATGTTGTAGTTTTTCTCATACTCGCAATTATTGGTAAGCTATACATTACTTCAGTTTTATAGAGCGTTAGTATTTTATTTCTAACCTTATAACATATGAATATAAACATGTGATGACTTACTATTTATTTTTAATGCTCATTATCTGCTTAATTAATCAAGAAACACAGTGATGAGTGACAGATGGTGTGCTGATAACCGGGAACTTAATCCATGTTATAATGAGGTATGCAGAGAAAAATGCGTAGTAAGAAGAGGGCCAAATGCTAGTGGCCGTTGCGTTCCTCGTACTAATTCTTGTTTTTGTGCGTGGTGGGGGAAATGCTAAAACCCATGGTTTTTAATAAAAAACATTTATTATTAACGTCTTTAATTAAAGAATCTGACGTCAGAAAAGATGCTATTATAGTAAGCATATCAAGAACAAATTAAGCTTACATAAATGATACGAATGGTTGTGGAAATAGTGATTTCTAAAAAAGTTAGTTGATAAATAAAATTAACTTATTTTTCTGAGTGAAAGAGCTAAAAAAATTAGAATTTTACGTGTTTTCCATTGTGATTTAAAATTAAATACTTGGCTTAACATTTTATACTACTCTGCTGGGGTGGTCAGAGAGGTTTCCTCAAAGGTTTACTTCTAAAGAAGGTCAGGTTTGAGTCGCAGCAGTGGAAAATTTGCCAAAAGCGCATTTCAAGGACAAATGTGTAATTGCTATTAAAAACAACTTGGCTTTTTATAATTTTACCGTTTTTTTACTTCATAAATCTTATCGATCCAAATATTATTATTAGTTTTAATATGAACACATTCGACCTCAAAGTTGTTACTGTTCTTAAATGTATATTCGTTAGTGATTATTAAGTGCATAACTATTGGGTTATGCTCGCGTGCCAGCATATTCTAGTATTCAACTTATATCGAAACATAAATGTTTTAATGCGTCTCAACGATAAATTCATAACTTTATAAAATATCAAAGTAAGAGTATTTACATATTTCACTTCATAAGATCATTAATTACATATTTTCTAGATGTGTGAATTTATATATATATAGGATTAGGTTCATTTCAGAAGTTTTCTTAGTGTGAGAAGTGCGAGAAGTAATTACAACCAATCATAATTTTTCTTTTATTTATGATTTATTTTAATAGAAGGGGCATCTCAGTAAAAAACTTTTTTTTGCATATATGACAAGTAACTTATATGTAGGATAAGTTACATATTTTTTGTTTTTAATTTAATATTTTTATAATATAACTAGTTTTATTTACCATAAAATAATCGATCTTCATAATTCCATTTTATCAACAAATATAACTAAGTTACAAACTATTTTTTTCTTTAAAATTGTTTGTTTATTTTGTATTTTTAATTTATGATTAATTCGTTCATTTTAATTTTTCGAACTTAACCAAATTTAGGAAGATTTTCAACTTTATACTGAATTCGTAAAATCACATACACGGTACATAAATGATCATGCACACGGTAAACTTTACACATACAATTCGAAATGACACCTCCACAGTGCATATATATGAACCTACACACGATAAAATTTACACATACACAATTAGAAATACCACCTACACAGTACATACAATAACTTATCTATATACGATAAAATTTACATATACACAATTCGAAATACGAGGTACACGGTACATATATGAACCTACACATGATAAAATATACACATACATAATTCGAAATACCACCTACATAGCACATGTATAAACCTACAGAACATATAATTCATACATACACAATTCGAAATACCACATACACATTACATATATGAACCTACACACTACAAAATATTTTTTTTTAATTTTTACATTAAACTACATATAATAAATAACAGATCATGCTAATAACCTACACTTGTAAAATTTTCACATACACATTCATGATATCACCTACACAGTACATATATGAACTTACACAATATTATTTGTGTAAAATAGTTTGTAGAATAATTTCATGAATCACATTATTTATGATTTGAAACAAATGAAAAAAAAGAGAGAAAAAACAACAAATTGAAGTTATACCATGATGTATTTCAATATTTGTCTATTTGAAACAAAAGAAAAAAATTGAAGTCAAACTTTGGTATTAAATTTGGATAGGAATATTATGTTAGTATTAATCATTAAATGATTTATTAGCAAATATTTGGGGAATTCATTAATTGTAAACATTTGTTATGGTAGAATAAGACCAAAGTACCCATTTTCTAATAAAAGCCTTATAAATGAATTTCATATTTATTACAAGAATGCCATTATGATTATGAACCATAGATCAAACATATCAATGACTCATATTTATTTCTCGCACTTCTCGCTATAATATCACTTCTCTCAAGATCTATCCCCTATATATATATATATATATGTTTAAGTTCAGGTGAGAAATGATATTAATGCGAGAAATAAATATAGGTCATTAGTTTTATTTTAGGTTTCAATGTTTAAAAATAAATGAAAAATTTGTAAATGCAACAATAAATGTACTCTCTCTTCCATTAATACAAATAATATAACCATATTAATCTCTCTATAATTTATATATCTAACTAATTTAACTATAATAATTAAAATGATAAAACACTAATTTAGTTTTATAATTTATTTACCTCATCTTCATTTTATCCAACAAAAATACAATTTATTCATATAATAATATTTCTATATATTAAAAAAATAATTTATTTTCACTCAATTTATTAGCATATATCAACGCGTAATTTTTAACAATAAATGTCAAAACATAATATTTTTTTTCAATTGATATACCTAGAAATATTATTGTGATAAATAATAAAAAAATATCTTATAAATGTGTTCATTAAATATAAAGAATAAATATACAACCTACAAAAAATTATATAACATACACTTGTTTTGAGCAATAAAAACGTACAACTTACAAAAAACCATACAACTTACATACGTAATTCGACATCAGCAATTATATAAACTACACAAAGATACACATATCCTATACGTGTGTAGGTTATATGTTTTTCGTGTGTAGCTTATATGTTTTCTTATTCCTAGAATAAGTGAATGTTATAAGTTTTTGTGTAGGTTGTATATTTTTTATTGACATTTAATACAAACATGTGTAAGATAGTTTTTGTATTATTAATCAAAATATAGTTCGTGTTGATGGATATTGATATATTGAATTGAAAGAAATTGGTTTTGGATAGAAAGAATTTTAATGTATAGATAAATTGTATATATTTGTGTAGGATAAAATTTTCGTGTGTAGGTTATATGTTTTTCGTGTGTAGGTTATACGTTTTCATGCGCGTGTGCATTTTATTGAAGCTGAATTTTGCGTGAAAGCTATATGTTTTTAATGTGTAAGTTATATATTTTGTTATTCTTAGAACAAATATAGGTTATATGTTTTTGTGTAGGTTGTATATTTTTGTTGATATTTAATGCAAGCACGTGTAAGATAGTTTTTTGTACTATGCATCACAATGTAACTATGTGTTGATGGATATTAATATATTGAGTTGGAAGGAATTGATTTGGGATAAAAAGAAATTTTAATGTATAAATAAAGTATACTTGTGTAAGATAAAAATTCAAAAGAGAAAAAATAAGTTATAAAAATTAATGAATTCTTAATATTTTCTAATTATAATAATTTGATTAGTTATATTAATTGAATATATAACTATTATGGTTTATTAGTTATATTAATTGAAGAGAGAGAATGTATTTATACTTTCTTCATTTATATTTTAAGCATTTAAAACCTAAAAGAAACTAATGGTCCGTATTCATTTCTCGCAGTAATATCATTTCTTGCTTGAACCATCCTATGTAACAACTCGGGTTTTCCAACGAACGAATTTATATCTTTTAACCCGACCCGTTTTAAATTCGGGAAATTTATCACTAAAAAGGTATCACGTTTATCGAGAAATTTCTATATAAATTATATTTATTATATTTATTTAATATATAAATAACTTTGGAAAATGTACGTTTTTAGCCAAACAGTAAACTTTAATCCTTCATTGTTTCCACCACTAATCTTTAGGGACTCAAATGCAATTTTAACATATTCTTTTGATAACCTAATTGCCCAGATCCGTAACCCATACCCGTTTACCCAAACCGTACCCGTTTAGCTTACTTGAGCCACAATTGTCGTCCCAAACTTGGAATTGAATCATTATTTTGATTCCTCTTTCTATTTACGGCTTAAACAACAACTTTAATTAGGAAAACAAGATTGTTTATTATATGTATTGATTCAATTGCTAAACCGTCTTTAACCTAAAATCGTTTATATAATCCAAGATACATAATAACTCAATTAATCGCTTCTGCAACCCTCTATCCTCGGCGCCAACTAAAGCCCCATATTTAATTGGATTATCATCGTCTCATTATACCCTGTTCATCATTCCCCGTCGCCGGCCCTGTCGATCTCAATTGAACCCGTGTATGAACAACGAATCAGGTAATTAATTATGTGTATAGGATCGTTATAATCTGCTGATCAAAAACCGTAACGTTAATTCTACTAACACGTAATGGATTGATTGATTGAAGGTCTAGGGTTTATGAATCAAAATTGGGTTTTGTTTAGTTTTGTATATAAAACTTCATTTACAAGTTCTAACTAACTGAAACACCAACCTAGCTGGCTGGTGTGTGTGTGTTCCATTCCTGTGTGCCGGCTTCCACCCGAGTTCGAGTCCCGGCTGGCTCATTTTTTTGGTATTTATTTTATTTGATTATTTTAATGTATTTTAATGATATAAAATATATTATAATTAATATTAATTATTAAATAAACAATATTTTTACTTAACCGATATCATAAAGTAAACGATTCGTGTCGACTAGTTTCGTTCTAAGTTTTCGTGTGTATATATATATATTCATATCTTATTATTGATAATAAATTATTATTATTTTAATAAAAACCGACAATAATATTTGGGACTTATTGTTGTTTAAATGTTTTTATCAATTTGCTTATGTTTATTATGAACATATAAAAATGTATATGTATATATATATATATATATATATATATATATATATAAATGTATTATTTTTAAAACTAAACTGTGATAAATATATTAATGTATTTAAAAGTGCTATTTATATTTTTACTATCGAATTTGTTAAAAGATTCTAAAATATAAATTTTATGATTAATTATATATTTAAACGTTTATTGTAGGTTCCCAGCCGGATCTACACGGAATATCTCGTTCTACGTAGGTGCGGAATCCCTACGTAAGACGATACGAGCGTAGAAGACGATACACGTTAACACGATCAAACACACGTTACAATAAACAAAGACACGTTGTATTGCAACTGGAAACACGTGATATCAATCACCGATTACACAAACTCTGGACAACTCGTAAACAACTCGTACCCCTCTAAAACTGCCGTAACCTAGTTGCTTATAAAGCACGACAACTTCGCCTAGCATGTTTAGGCGAAGTTGTCCCTAACTTCGCTTGTTCCACAAGTTCGCCTATATCAGCGAACTTGTGAGAACTTCGCTTACATCCAATACAAATCCAACTAACTCGTTTACAGACACTTGACATTGAACTACTGACATCATGTACCAACAGACTCCCCCTTGGCAGTAGCTTCATATCTCTATCTTCAAGCACGTGTCTTGTAATCTTCAACAATCTTGTATCTTTCATCTTCAAGCATGAACTCCTTCTCGTATACAAACCGAAACTACTCTTTGATATTTCTTCGCTTCTTCTTTCCAAGCAGGAATATAAAATATCTTCTTCTCGTTCAGCACCTGCAGATCAGCTTGAGACAAATTCACCAAGTGCATTGGATCATACACTCTCAGCAGCTCTTGTTCATCTTCATCCTCCATTACTGCTTCAGCTGTTTCACAATCAACGTACCACCACTTCAGATCTTTTAGCACATCCTTGGGCATTTGTTTCATCGGCACTTCTTTTAGACACCGGATCGACTTATACTTCATGATCATCCAAGGCTTGCCATCTGCTCTCATTCCTCTGTCTTTGTCTTCAACAAGTTTTCCTTTCTGTGGTTTCAACAGCTCGAACTTTTTCTCCTTTATACTTTCCTTACATACTATCTTCCCAATGACCCTAGCCATGTTATCATCACTCCTGTTTATCAACCCCAATCTGGCTAAGTCCTTCACTTCACATTCAGGCAACGTATTCAACGATCTTAACAGCCTCTTGAAATACTGAACCCCATCATATCTTTTAATCACAAAGAGCCTCAACTGCTCATCATATAACCAACATATAATCCCCTTTTTCGATTCAGCATAACCTCTAATGTTGTAACTTTTCTTGAACATAGTAGGGACCGCCGGTTTCTTAGTCTTTACGAACCACTGAGCGTAGCCTTCTTTCCATCTTGGCTGCTCCTCCCATTCGGTCTCATCGCTTCCCATATCTTGAGCCATATCTGCCTTATCAACTTCCGGAATCTCGTGCTCAACGTTATCCTCCACAATCTCTCCTTCTTCAATCTCACTTTCAATGACAATCTCAGCACCAATCTTCTCTATCTCTTCAACCGGTAACACATCGTCATCACCTATAACATCATCATCCATCATCTCCTCAACATCCACAACCACCACATCATCACCTGCACCACCTGCTCCAGCTACAGCTGCCATTTCTGCAACACAAACAGTCTAACTTAGAGAAATGTCGAGGCAAATCACAAGTTCGCCTGGCACCATGAGCGAAGCTATGATTTATTCTGTATAGGCGAAGTTAGAGGTGGGGCGAAGTTGGGAACAACTTCGCCTCAGCTTGAACTTCGCCTGTTAACAGTTAATAAAAATTTAAAAGGGCCAGGCGAAGTTAATGATAACTTCGCCTAACCACAACTTCGCCTCATATACTGTTACATAATTAATTATCAGGCGAAGTTAAACCTCAGGCGAAGTTAAGAATAACTTCGCCTAAACTGTAAGTTCGCCTTAATATGAATCGGCAACAGTTAGGCTGTTCAATCGACGTGTAGTTGGTGAATTTGGAGATTGAGGATCTCGTAAAACATGTTTTTAAGACGATCTAGACGATCAAATTGATTACGACCACGTAATAACAGGTTTGAAAATCGGGTATTGAAGTTTCGACTACACGGGGTCGCGAATCGGGTCGAAACGACCTTTGATCAACATCAATGATAGTGATTATACGATACTACAACCCTACACACCTTTAATCGGAATAGTAATCGAGAAAATCAACACAGATTTGATTCGAAAGATAAGTTCGCTTAGGGTTACGGAAATAAGTTCGCTGGTTTATGAAAATAATAAACAGTTTGACCAGAAAAATATCTTTATATAGGGGTAAGGTTATACAGGCGAAGTTATGGATAACTTCGCCTATTGCAGGCGAAGTTATGGATAACTTCGCTGATATGAAAATTTACACACCAAACCCCTATAATTTGAACAATTTGCAATTAAGTTTTAAAACCTCCTTTAAAGCGTTAAATGATACGATCAAGACCAAGTAACCAGGTATAAAATCATACAACTACATAAGTAGAATAAAACTTAGAAATAAAGTACACGGGATCAAATTTCAGTCTCGACGGGGACTACCATGTTTAAGAAAAGATCCGAACAGGAATCATACTAATAAGTGACTGTCACACAGATCCATGTTCAGCTGTATTATGACATAAAGAAACATGTTGTAAGCAGGTAAATAACTTAGAATGGTTTTCATCGCTTCTGTGATACGGGTTAGGTTCAATTAAGCTCAAAACTTAAATGGGCAACATCTCAGAGATTATGATGCCTCCTATCTATTCTCAAAGCTTTTCTGGCTTTCCCCAAGTCACCCCGAGTTGACCTCGACCCGTAGTGTCTGATTAAATAGTAAGTACACGTCGATCACTAGAGTCTTCTTCCCGTTCTCTATCTTGCATCTTGATTGAGAAGTATTAACATTATAAGCTCTAGAATGTCTCAATAACACATAATAATTTTTTTTTATTTTTTTTATTTATTATTTTATTTTATTTTTTTTAATAAATATTTACACAGTTTCAGAGTAGTAAACAACTGCAAGTCCCGAATCTGGATCACTGCATTTTATTGACACGCTATCTTCACGGGAATCAGAACACTCACGGGCTCGTGTATGACTGGGTAATCGCTTTTCTGCCTATCATTCGGAAAGATATATATGGAGACATGCACAACTCTTAAGGAGTTTCCACGTAAAATCGAGGAGATTTAGTTTGTATCACTTCTACTTTTACGCACCATAAAAAGCTACCATGACATACAATGACTGTTCTAAAGTCTTTTAGGCCTAATAACTTCACTAGTTAAGCACACAGAATCAGTTTGTCTATCACTTTCCAAGGTTGGATCAATTTTCTTTTAAACATAGTAAAGAAACTTCTTACGAAGTAGTAGACTTGAAAAATAATTTCATCTCCCCAAATTTTTTTTTAACTTCTATCGCCCCTATCAAGTCGAAGTCTTCAGGTAAACGGCTATCCTGAAGATCCAATGGATCAGCTGGACCGACCACATACAAGTATGTGTCCTTATAACTAAGTATGATCGACTAATTTTCAGCGAAAGAATAAAAACACATCATAAACCGCCCCGGTCACTTTCAGTCATCTGGTTAATGGCTATCCTCATACTCTACAGGTAGAAATGAGGACCAAACATATCCGAAGATATGTCCTTCAAACTGTGGCAACCGACATAATTCTAAGCGATAGTGACGTTTTTTTTTTTTAAACAAAAACGAAAAACACAGTTACTCGGGATTGATCATCCCATTCAGCTCAACAAGGTTTTGAAAACGAGTTTTGTCAAACGCTTTAGTAAACAAATCAGCGAAATTATCTAACGAATCAACCTTTTCGAGCACTATCAGTTTCTTCTCAGCACAATCCCGTATAAAATGATGACGGATGTCAATGTGTTTAGTTTTGCTATGCTTTACGGGATTGTTAGTTACTGAGATAGCAGCAGTGTTATCTATGCAAATAGGAGTATGAGTGAAATTCAGACCGTAATCGCGCAATTGCTGTTGTATCCAAAGAACCTGGGAGCAGCAGTTCGATGCTGCCATGTATTCTGCTTGACAGGTAGAAATGGCGACTGAGGTCTGCTTCTTGCACTGCCATGACACTAATCTGCCTCCAAGAAACTGACATCCACCTGTTGTTGACTTCCGATTCTGATTGCATCCTCCATAATTAGAATCCTAGTAGGCGACTAACTCCAAGTCTCCTCCATAATCAGATAGGAGACATGATTCTTCTGTTGCCATCTCAGTCGACCTCATGTCCATAACATATGTATTCTTTACCCTTGGAGCCTTCATTACTATCCATTCCTCTGGTATCTTGAAACCAGGATACAATACGATTGCTTCATTCTTGGTAAAGTGCACAGTGTAATCTTTGTCACATATCTGCGATACACTCAGCAGATTATGCTTCAGTTCTTCAACGAAATTCACCTTCTCTAACTTCATTTTACCATTAGTCACCGTCCCAATTCCAGTAATCCTTCCACCACTCTCTCCAGCAAAACTTACTCTTCCTCCTTGAACAGGTTTCCATTCGTGTAACAAATTCTTGTTACCCGTCATGTGCCGGGAACAGCCGCTATCCACAACCCATAGATTGTTTGCAGCCCTGTTCAACTGTTCCTGCACGATTAAAGCAGAGGATTAAAATCTGGGGACCCAAGACCTATTGGTCTTGGGTCGATACATCCCGTACTTTGGCTGTCCAACGTTAGTATTAGAATGATTTCTGTAAGTCCTAAAAGGATACCGTCTAGTAGATTGACTATGAGGCCATCCAAACCTTCGTGAATTAAATGAATTATTACTAAAGATTTGGTTGTTAACAGGGAAAAACTGAGATCGATTTCTTTGAAAAGCAGGATTAGTCCAATGTCTGAACTTTGATGAGTTTTCATTTTTACCATTATAGTAAGAACTGTTAGTTCTATTCTCAGTTTTCGAAGGCCTCATACCTCTGAATCTCTGCTTCAGAGGGCAATCAGCAATCAGCTGTCCTATTTGATTGCGTCTGAAACAACTCCTGTGTTCAACTTTCGTATCAATAGTTGTTTTAGATGTTGAGGCTGCATTACTCCCCGTTTGTCTAACATATGGTGGGACATACGGGTTTAGTGGAGAATTCTTTTCAGTTGCTTTATTTTCCTCTCCACGTTTTAGTAACACTTCCTCTACTTTTGTCTCACTCGACTCGGATGTCTTGTCCGAATTTGATGAGACAGGACTAGGAACAGAAATCTTAACATTAGAAACAGGCTTACTCGTTTCGCCTTTACTAACTTCTGGATATTTAATCGTAACCTTAACAGGAACTGTCTGACCAATTTCAACATCAACAGATTTCTGATTACTAGGATCATAAGTGTAGTTATGATTATAAGGTGGTGGAACTTCATGATATCCAATTCCTCCCCTTTTAACTGGGGAACTTTGATCACTTACGAGGTGATCAAGTATAGCGGAGGAATTTCTAAATTGCTCAAGTTTTCTGTTTAGTTCCACCACTTTCACCTGGTGATCAGCTATCTGTTTATCCCTTTCAGCTATTAGTTTGGTTTTCTCTTCTAACACCTCATAGCTAAGATCAATTACTTGTATTTTCTCAGCTAGACTGGCTTTAAGACTTCTAATATCTTTCTCACTAGCTTTTATTTTTACCTTGTAACTGTTTTCTCTAGCTTTAGTGTAATGATGATCTTCTTTTAATGTTTTAAATTGAGCATCCAAACTAACAAACTGATCAGTTATTGTTTTCAATTGTTCAGACAGATTTTCACATTTCGTACAAGGGAGTTTAGTACTTACCTCGGAGAGCTGATCTGTCACTTCTGCCATGTAAGCTTGATTTTCTCCTGTCACTTTCTCACTTCCTGCAGTTTCGATGGTCACCAAATTGGCCTGTTCGAACACTTCCTCAACATGCAGATTCCAGTTGTACTCCCCATTCTGTCTGGATATCATCGCCCTATTCTCACTACTTCCACCACTCTGTTGTGTAGACCTGTTCTGACTGCGTTCAACTCTGTCATTTGTGCATTCTTTAGCAAAGTGGCCATTCTGTTGACAGTTGTAACACCGCACCTTTGACTTATCAAAACCTGGTCTTTCACCAACAAACTTTCTACCAGTCTTCTTCATAAACCTTTTAACCCTTCTTACAATCATCGCCATCTGCCACTGCAGATCCATCTCTTCCAGATCATCAGCATCGATCTGATCATAGTCTTCGTCTAAAGTTGCAGGATCAACAATCTTACCTTTAATGTAATATTCGTACGAAGCAATGAAAGATGCATAGAGAGCAAACTGCTGTTCAGCAGATTTAACACTCATGGGCATCTTAGGGTAGTTGTTGTTAGGAACACTTGAAGAGAAACTACCCTTGGTTGCTTGAGGTTTAGAAGCATTTGTTCCACCAGATATGAAACACACATCACCATCCATGTTGAGAGATACATGACCTTCATGTGTTGAGTTAGCGCCCGAGTCTCCCTTTGAGTAGTAAGCAGATGATTCTGACTTCGAACTTGAACTTGAATTAACTTTCGCACCATACATTCCCGGATCCTGAACCTGATCAGTTGGTGTCTCTTTTCGAACCATGTTAAGTTCAAAAGTTCGTAGTTTGTTGACTGCTGTTTCCAAGTCATAGTCGGCAAATTCTTTATCTTCTCTCATCAAGACAGTGTACATCTCCCATTTCGGTGGGAGAGCATCAAGAAGTTTTTCTACGATCTCCTCTTCTTTGTAAGCAATGGAATAATTGCTGAGTTCGGTCATCAGGTGATAATATCTCGTGATGATATCAAGTGATTCATTCTTCAAATACTTGAACACCGAGAATTGGGTTTTGAGTAGTTTAATCTTGGATGCACGTATCCCCACATTACCTTCAAATCGGTTTTCAAGCGCTTCCCAAAGCTCTCTAGCAGTTTTATACTTCCTGAAGGTGTGAAGAATCTCTTGTGGAAGAGCCATTGTTATCGCTGCATGAGCTTTGCTTTCAGCCTCATACATTTTTTTTTCTTCCTCTTCCATCTTATTGTATTTCTTAATCTGTTTACGACCCTCATACAAAGCAGTTGGTGGAATGTATCCATCTTGAATGCACACCCACATCTTAGCATCTTGATATTTAACATACTGCTCAAACCGATCTTTCCACGCCACGAAACGGTTCCCTTAAGCATCTTCGGTGCCTTAGTAGCTGAACCCGCTTCCACTTCCATTTTCACCAGTTCCGTAATATTTATTGAAGTCATCTTTTACGAAACGAAGACACACAGAAACCCGAAAAATAAAAATTTTATTCTGAACAGTACTGTAGGCGAAGTTGTGGATAACTTCGCTTAAGTCTTAACTTCGCTTGAATTCTTAACTTCGCTCTCCTTTTTAAATTCGCCTGATTTGGCGAAGTTGTGGATAACTTCGCTTAAGATAAGCGAACTTGTGAGGTAGGCGAAGTTGTGGATAACTTCGCTTAACCTTATATCTTCGCCTAAACCCTACAAACAGTAGCGGCAACTT
Source organism: Bidens hawaiensis (assembly GCF_021521415.1). Taxonomy (NCBI): domain Eukaryota; kingdom Viridiplantae; phylum Streptophyta; class Magnoliopsida; order Asterales; family Asteraceae; genus Bidens; species Bidens hawaiensis. The sequence goes on along the minus strand of NW_027493332.1, from coordinate 307,851 downwards.
CGCCTGATGAACACGATGATTTTGCAGGTTTGATTTTGAAGTTTTGCGAGGTATGCGAAGGTGTAATGGGTTGTTTTTGATGGTGGGAGGTGAGTAGGACACAAAAACTCGGTAAACTCGTCCCGCGAATAGTCGAACGGAACGATTTCTACACCCGCGTGATAATCCCGAACCACACAATCACGAGCAAAAGCTCTGATACCAATTGTAGGCTCCCAGCCGGATCTACACGGAATATCTCGTTCTACGTAGGTGCGGAATCCCTACGTAAGACGATACAAGAGTAGAAGACGATACACGTTAACACGATCAAACACACGTTACAATAAACAAAGACACGTTGTATTGCAACTGGAAACACGTGATATCAATCACCGATTACACAAACTCTGGACAACTTGTAAACAACTCGTACCCTTCTAAAACTGCCGTAACCTAGTTGCTTATAAAGCACGACAACTTCGCCTAACATGTTTAGGCGAAGTTGTCCCTAACTTCGCTTGTTCCACAAGTTCGCCTATATCAGCAAACTTGTGAGAACTTCGCTTAAATCCAAATACAAATCCAACTAACTCGATTACAGACACTTGACACTGAACTACTGACATCATGTACCAACATTTATCATTATAATTAATTGTAAATTCGATTTTACAGTGATTTTTATAATTAAATAATAACAATAATCCGTAGAGATCAATCGTTTAATCCATAACGTACTAAACATAATTGTAACTCAAATCATATCAAATCCAAATTCATTTTATGTATTATATCATCTACAATTCACTCATCATATCATTTAATTAGGATTCTTGTTGGTAATTCTCGAAGATCGTGATTGTCGTTTCTTGCCATAATCATTTTCGTTTGACTTAATCGACCAGATGAGTTTGATCATTCCCCTTTTTATATACTGTTTTCTAACGTTTTGGGGACATATGCGTACTTACTCATATATTCTATTCTATATATATACTCAAAATCGCAAACATAATTATTGTGTGAATATCAGTTGAATGTTATTTGCTAATTGCTACATGCTTAATTGTTTATTTGATAACGTTTCGGAGAGGTCCAACATATCCCCTTTTGTATAGGGTTCTCATTAGTATCATCATACGACCGTCTTAGTAGCCGGAGCCCGATTCGCTTGGCAAAGGTAAACCGACAATTTAGGCATTGTAATCAATGCCCGATTCGCTTAGCAACGATTCATTGGCACACGAATATACTTGATTTTGGTTTGTTAAGGTTTGATTGATTATTACCACATAGATTGGTTTGCGCATTTATCATTTATCAATTATCTACATATATATATATATATATATTATTAACTGTTGTTTCAAAAATTGGTGATCATCTCACTCAACATGTGTTGTTGATCAAACTCCATTTTCTACGCATATGCAGGTTGATTGAAGATTGAAGTTTGGACACTTAGAAAGACCTTAGGGTTATATTAAAAACAAACTTAAATTTAATTGATTGTATTTATTTATTTGAATTGTATTGTTGTATTTGAATATTGTGTATTATTTGAATTAAATAATTAATTAGATATTTGTTGGTGCATTAATGTCAGTAGTTCATAGTCTAGTGTCTGTAATCGAGTCTGTAATGTTATTTATGTTTTTGTATAAGCGAAGTTGTTAACAAGTTCGCCTAGGCGAACTTGTTGAACAAGCGAAGTTATGGACAACTTCGCCTGAACATATCAGGCGAAGTTGTCGTGTATTTATATTGATAGGTTACGGCTGGTTTGGGTTAATCGTGGGTGAACGAGTTGTTTCGTCTAGGTTGTTCGTGTAGTTGAACGTGTGTTTTGTAACAGTGATATTTACATCACGTGAGTTCGGTTATAATATATAACGTGTTTCGTGTGTTTGTGTTCTATACTCGTAACGATCTACGCAGGGATTCCGCACCTGAGTAGACCGCGATATCTCGTGCGATCCGTCCAGGGAACCTACAATTGGTATCAGAGCATTTGCTCGATTGTGAGGTTCGGGATATTCACGCGGGTATAGATTTCGTCCCGTTTCGACTATTCGCGGGACGTGTTTTCGTGTTTCTAAGTCAATCTTACCTACTACCACAGTATTCAAGCCTTTGCACCATCAAAAACCTTGTTAAATCCAGATTCCAGATCTTCAAAAACGTCCGTGTTCATCAGGCGAAGTTGCCGTCACTGTACGTAGGGTTTCGGCGAAGATATAAGGTTAAGCGAAGTTATCCACAACTTCGCCTACCTTCTCAAGTTCGCCTTCTCAAGCGAAGTTCTCTACAACTTCGCCTACCTCTTAAGTTCGCTTATCTCAGCGAAGTTAATCAGCGAAGTTCGTCAGCGAAGTTCTTCAGCGAAATTCTCTACAACTTCGCCTACTTCAAGCGAAGTTATCCGTAACTTCGCCTTCGGTACTTAAAAAAAAATTTTCTTAATTTTTTTTTAGGTTGATTACTTTTCGGGAAAGATGTCGTCGATCAACATCTCTGAGTTGGTGAAGATGGAAGTTGAAGCAGGGTCAGCTACCAAGGCCCCAAGATTGCTGAAGGGAACCGATTTCGTTGCATGGAAGGATCGGTTCATACAGTACGTCAAATACCAGGATGCGAAGATGTGGGTATGCATCCAGGATAGTTATATTCCACCAATTATGGAGTATGAAGGTCGTGACCAAATCAAGAAGTATAGTAAAATGGAAGAAGAAGAGAAGAAGATGTATGAGGCTGAGAGCAAGGCTCATGCTGCTATTACCATGGCTCTTCCACAGGAGATCCTTCATACTTTTAGGAAGTACACTTCAGCAAGGGAGCTTTGGGAAGCCCTTGAGAGCAGATTTGAAGGAAATGTAGGAATCCGGGCTTCAAAAATAAAACTGCTCAAGACCCAATTCTCAGTCTTCAAGTATTTGAAGAATGAATCATTAGATGATATCATCACTCGATATTATCATCTGATGACTGAACTAAGCAACTATTCCATTTCTTACAGAGAAGAAGAGATAGTTGAGAAGCTTCTGGATGCTCTCCCACCAAAATGGGAGATGTACACTGTGCTGATGAGGGAAGACAAGGACTTTCCCACTTATGATCTCGAAACGACAGTCAACAAGCTCAGGACCTTTGAGCTTAACATGGTAAGAAAGGAGACATCTATGGATCAGGTTCAAGATCCAAGTATGTATGGAGCTAAAGTCAACACTAGCTCAGGCTCAAAGACTGAATCGGCTGGTTACTACTCGAAGGGAGAGTCAGGCCCCAACTCATCACATGAGGGACATGTGTCAGTTAACACAAATGGGGATGTTTGCTATGCAGCAGCTGGATCTAGTGGTTCTCAACCCCAGGCAAGCAAGAGTAGTTGCTCTTCAAGTGCTCCCAGCAACAACTACTCCAAGATGCCTATGAGTGTCAAGTCTGCTGAAGAGCAGTTTGGCCTCTATGCTTCTTTCATTGCTTCCTATGAGAACTATATTCAAGGGAAGATTGTTGATCCAGCTATGTTGGATGAAGATTACGATCAGATTGATGCTGACGATATGGAAGAAATGAATCTACAATGGCAGATGGCCATGATTGTAAGGAGGGTGAAGAGGTTTATGAATAAGACCGGTAGAAAGTTTGTCGGAGGAAGACCAGGGTTCGACAAGTCAAAGGTAAGGTGCTACAATTGTCAACAAAACGGTCACTTCGCAAAAGAATGTAGGAATGAGCGTGTGGAACGAAATCAGGGTAGGTCTCCAAAGCAAAGTGAGGGTAGAAAAGATTACAGTGCCATGATGTCTAGAGCAGATGGAGAATACAACTGGAACCTGCTTTCTAAAGAATCTTTCGAGCATGCAAATTTGGCAAAGGTCGAAACAGAAGAAAATGAGAAGGCTGCCGGAGAAGAAAAGGCTCTTATGGCAGACGTTAATGACAAGCTCTCCGAGGTATGCTCTAAAACTACTTGTTCAAAATGTGAGAACTTGTCTGAGCAACTAGCAACCATAACCGATCAGTATGTTAGGTTGGACGCTGAATTTAAAACCTTAAAAGAAGATCATCACATTACTAAATCAAGAGAAAATAATTATAAAATTAAAATAAAAGCTTGTGAAAAAGATGTTAAAAGTTTAAAAACTAAACTTGCTGAAAAAATTGAAGTGATTGATTTAAGTTATGAGGTTTTGGAAGAAAAGACTAAACTAATTGCTGAGAGAGAGAAACAGATTGCTGACCACCAGGTGAAAGTGGTGGAACTGAACCGAAAACTGGAGCAGTTCAGAAATTCTTCTGCTATTCTTGATCACCTTGTTAGTGATCAAGGTTCCTCTACTAAGAGAGGAGGAATCGGTTATCATGAGGTTCCACCACCATACAATCACAATTACACTTTTAACCCTAGTGTTCAGAAATCTGTTGATTTTGAGGTTGCTCAGACAGTGCCGATTAAGGTAACTGTTAAAGAACCAAATGTTAGTAGAGGCGAAACAAGTTCGCCTGTTTCAAGTGTTGAAATTTCTGATCAGAGTCCTGTCTCGTCAGATTCGGATAAGTCATCCGAGTCTGGTAAGGTAAAAGAGGAGGTTGTGTTACCCAAGAGTGGAGAAAAAGATAAAATGAATAAAAAGAGTACTCCACTAAACCCGTACGTCCCACCATATGTGAGACGAACGGCCGGTAAGATAGCCTCGACATCTAAAACACCGGTTGATAAAAAGGTTGAGCATATGTGTTGTTTTAGATGTAATCAGTTAGGACATCTTGTTGCAAATTGCCCTCTGAAGCAGCGATTCAGAGGTGTAAGGCCTACTAAAGCTGAGAATAGACCTAATAGTAAGTATCATGCTGCTAAAAATGAAAACCACTTAAAATTCAAAAATGTGACTAATTCAGGTTTTCATAGAAACAAATCTCAGTTTTACACTTCTAATAACCAAACCACAAGCTATAATTCTTTCAATTCTCAAAGGTTTGGAAGGCCTTACAATCAATCTTCAATGAGATATCCTAATGGGACTTACAGGAGTTACCGAGATACTAACTTTGGAAAGCCAAAGTTTGGGATGTATAGATCCAAGACCAATTGGTCTTGGGTCCCTAAATTCTAATCTTTTGCTTTATTGTGCAGGAACAGTTGAACAGGGCTGCCAACAATCTTTGGGTTGTAGATAGCGGCTGTTCCCGGCACATGACGGGTAACAAATATTTGTTACACGATTTGAAACCTGTTCAAGGAGGGAGAGTAAGTTTTGCCGGAGAAAGTGGAGGCAATATTACTGGAAAGGGAACGGTGTCGAACGGAAAGATGACGTTGGAGAATGTCAACTTTGTAGAAGAATTGAAGCACAATCTGCTGAGTGTGTCGCAGATTTGTGATAAGGAGTACACCGTTCATTTTACAAAGAACGAGGCGATCGTGCTGAAACCGGGTTTTCAAATACCAGAGGAGTGGATTTTGATGAAGGCTCCTCGTGATAGGAATACGTACATTATGGATATGAGATCAACTGAAATGGCCACGGCAGAGTCATGCCTTTTGACAAAAGCGAGTGAAACAGAGTCCGAATTGTGGCATAGGAGAATGGGGCACATTCATCTTCGGAAGATGAACAACATTGTCAGGAATGGGCTTGTGCTGGGCGTTCCCTTGAAAAATTTCAATTTTGAAGATAAATGTATAGCATGCAAGAAGGGAAAGCAGCACAAGAAATCCCATCTCACCAAGAAAGTAAATTCAATTTCCAGTACTCTAGAATTGCTTCACATGGATCTCTTCGGTCCCGTGTATGCAAAAAGTCTAGGAGGTACTTCATACTGCTTGGTGATCACTGATGACTACTCACGATACTCGTGGGTATATTTCCTGAAATCAAAAGATGAAACGGCTCAGATGGTGAAGAATTTGATTACCAAAGTTGAGAACGTTATGGATAAAAGGGTTAAGTTCATCAGAAGTGACAATGGAACAGAGTTCAAGAATTTTGAGATGGAGATCTTCTGTCTTCAGAGAGGGATTGAACACCAATACAGCGCTCCTTATACACCGCAACAGAATGGAGTGGCTGAAAGGAAGAACCGAACGTTAATTGAAGGAGCCAGAACTATGCTGGCTGATTCGAAGCTTCCTGTGGTGTTTTGGGCTGAAGCTGTTGCTACAGCTTGTTATGTTCTGAATAGGGTCTTAACTGTTAAAAGACTTGGTAAAACGAGTTATGAGCTTATGCATGGGAGAAAGCCCAACTTGAGTGGTCTTGAACCATTCGGGTCCCCTTGTTCGATTTTGAAGACAAATTCTAAATTTGGTGAAGTAGCCGATGAAGGAATCTTAGTCGGTTATGTTGTTGGGACTCCCAACAGACGTGTCTTCAATACATCGACAAGCAAGATTGAGGTGGTGTGTAACACAGATATCACAAGTTACCAACCGCCAAAACCAAGCAACAGACCTGCGGAGTTTTTCGACTATGTTAAACTTTTTAAGTCTTTTAACATACCGGATTTAGATATCTCTGAAGAAGAAGAAGAAAGAGTTGCTACGAAGATGATCCTTGATGAGGAAGAAAATCTATTGCAAAGACAGCTGATTGATAAATGTCAACCTTCCTCATCAAATACTATCGATACCCCTGCTGCCTCAACTGAAGAAGAATTTATCAATCCTTTTCACTCTCAGCATGAAACAACCATTGACGAGCTCTCTTCTAACTTGGAAGACAATTTGCATGTCGGTTCTGTTCCGACCACGAGAATTCATAAAGATCACCCTTTGGAGAATGTGATTGGTGATGTGTCCTCCGGTGTACAAACAAGACGTAGCTTGGATGAGCACACCTGTGTTTACACAAGCATTAAGGAGACAGGAATAATCAACGAATGCTTGTACACCTGCTTTATCAGCCAGATTGAACCGAAAAATTATCAAATGGCTTTAAAGGACAGCTCGTGGGTCGAAGCCATGCAAGAAGAGTTGGCTCAGTTCAAGAAAATGGAAGTTTGGGATTTGGTTGAAAAACCGAAGAATGTGCATGCGATAGGCACAAAATGGGTGTTTAAGTGCAAGAGAGATGAGAAAGGGATTATCATAAGAAACAAGGCGAGGCTAGTTGTGAAAGGATTTAATCAACAAGAGGGGATTGATTATAATGAAGTGTTCGCTCCTGTCGCAAGGTTGGAAGCCATTAGATTGTTTTTGGCTTTCGCTGCTTATAAAAAGATGAAGGTATTTCAGTTGGATGTGAAGAGTGCGTTTCTGAATGGGAAAGTTGATGAGGTAGTGTATGTTGAGCAACCTCCGGGTTTTCCTGACCCAGACTTTCCTGATCACGTGTACAAGTTGAGCAAGGCATTGTATGGACTACATCAGGCACCTCGTGCCTGGTATTCAACTTTATCAGATTACTTGCTTGAAAATGGGTTTGAAAGAGGGAAGATTGATAGCACGTTGTTCGTTAAGAGAGAAGGAAGCGACTTCCTGCTGGTGCAAGTCTACGTGGATGACATTATCTTTGCTGCATCTAAAGTCTCCATGTGTCAGGAGTTTGAGGACGTCATGAAGAAAATGTTTGAAATGAGTGCCATGGGTGAACTAACTTTCTTTTTAGGATTGCAGGTTGATCAAAAGAAGGATGGGATGTTCATTCACCAGACCAAGTATGTCCATGATGTGCTCAAACGATTCAAGATGGAGGACAGCACTCCATTCGACACTCCTATCTGCGTCAATCACAAATTGGGTGCTGAATCAGACGGTGATGCAGATGTGGACCCAACTCAGTATCGGGCTATTATAGGTTCTTTAATGTACTTAACTGCTTCTAGGCCTGATATAATGTTTGCTGTTTGTCTTTGTGCTCGTTTTCAGGCAAACCCAAAGGAATCTCACATGAAAGGTGTGAAGAGGATCTTGCGGTATCTCAATGGCAAACCGAAGCTGGGGTTGTGGTACCCGAGAGGAGGAGACTTGGAGCTAGTCGCCTACACAGATTCTGATTATGGAGGGTGCAATCAGAGTCGGAAGTCAACAACTGGAGGATGTCAGTTTCTTGGTGGCAGATTGGTGTCGTGGCAATGCAAGAAACAGACTTCGGTCGCAATTTCAACCTGTGAAGCAGAATACATGGCAGCATCCAACTGCTGCTCCCAGGTTCTTTGGATTCAACAACAGTTGCGCGACTATGGTCTGAATTTCTTACTTACTCCTATTTGCATTGATAACACAGCTGCTATCTCAGTAACTAACAATCCCGTGAAACATAGTAAAACTAAACATATTGACATACGTCATCATTTTATACGGGATTGTGCTGAGAAGAAACTGATTGTACTTGAAAAGGTGGATACGCTTGATAATTTCGCTGATCTTTACACTAAAGCGTTTGACAAAACGAGATTTCAAAACCTTATTGAGTTGAATGGGATGATCAATCCCGAGTAACCATGCTTTTCAAGTTATATTAAAAAAAAAAAAACGTCACTATCGCTTAAAAGTATGTCGGTTACCACAGTTTGAAGGACATGTCTTAGGATATGTTTGGTCCTCAAATTCTACTTGTAGAATATGAGGATAGCCATTAACCAGATGACTGAAAGTGACCGGGGCGGTTTATGATGAGTTTTCATCTCTTCGCTTAAAATTAGTCGATCATAATTAGTTAGAAGGACACATACTAGTATGTGGTCGGTCCAGCTGATCCATTGGATCTTCGGGATAGCCGTTAACCTGACAACTTGACTTGATCGGGGCGATTAATGTTAAAATTTTTAAAGGGAAATGAAATTATTTTTCAAGTCTACTACTTCGTAAGAAGTTCGTTAGCTATGTTTAACAGAAAATTGATCCAACCATGGAAAATGTTAGATATACTGATTCTGTGTGCTTAACTAGTGAAGTTATTAGGCTTAAAAGGCTTTAGGACAGTCATTGTATGTCATGGTAACTTTTAATGGTGCGTAAAAGTAGACGTGATACAAACTAAATATACTTGATTTTACGTGGAAACTCCTTAAGAGTTTTGCATGTCTTCATATATATCTTTCCGAATGATAGGCAAAAAAGCGATTACCCAGTCATACACGAGCCCATATGTGTTCTGATTCCCGTGAAGATAGCGTTTCAAGAAACTGCAGTGATCCAGATTCGGGACTTGCAGTTGGTTAATACTCTGAAGTCTATGTAAATGTTTATCATAAAAAAAAAATTAATTATTATGAGTTATTGAAACATTTTAGAGTTCAACATATCAAGACTTCTTAATCATGGAGTAAGAAAGAGAACGGGAAGGAGATGAAGATTAATTACAAACTTAATCAGACACTAAGGGTCGAAGTCAATTCGAGGTGACTTGGGAAAGCCAAATACGCTTTGAGAATAGATAGGAGGCATCATAATCTCTGAGTTGTTGCCCACTTAAATTTTGAGGCTTAATTGAACTTAACTCGCATCACAGAAACGATGAAAACCATCTTAAGTCTATTACCTGCTTACACCCTGTCTCTTTATGTCATAATACAGCTAAACACGGATCTATGTGACAGTCACATACTTAGTATGATTCCTATTCGGATCTTTTCTAAAACGTAGCAGTCCCTATCGAGACTGAAATTTGATCCCTTATACTTAAATTGTTTAAAGTTTTCTTTTTCTGTAGTTGTATTTGTTTATAACGGGTTACTTGGACTTGATCGTGTCATTTAGTTCTTAAAGGAAAGTTTTATAACTTAATTGGAAAACTGTTAAACTTATAAGGTTAAATTTTGTAAATATATAGGCGATGTTGTTGAACAGGCGAAGTTGTGGATAACTTTGCTTAGGCGAAGTTATCCGTAACTTCGCCTGAATAACTCCGCCCATATATATGGATTTTCAACAGTCAATTCGTTCATTATTCTAAATATCAGCGAACTTATTCTCGTCTTCACAGCGAACTTACACAGATACAAAACTTGTTATCTTGTTCTTCGATTTCAAACCGATCTAAAGGTTGTTTGGGTTCTTTTATCACATGTTATATGTTCATTGATGTTAATCTAAGGTTGTTTCGACAACCGGTTAATAACCTCGAACAACCGATCTTTAAACCCGAGTTCAAAACTTGTTTTACGTGTTCATGTACAAACTGGTCGTTTAGTTATCATTAATATCATGTGTTTGAGCCTCCTCAATCGTCAAAGTTAACCGAAACACCGGTTTTCCGGATTTTGATTAACCTTACTGTCGCCGTTTCAGATTCAGGCGAAGTTAAGGTTTAGGCGAAGTTATCCGTAACTTCGCCTGGAGCTTAAATTCGCCTGAGGCGAAGTTATCCGTAACTACGCCTGATGCTCAACTTAGCCTGAAACTTAAATTCGCCTGAGGCGATGTTGTGGTGAGGCGAACTTAAAGATGAAGCGAAGTTGTTCCCAACTTCGCCCCAACTTTAACTTCGCCTGGATCCTTTTAACTTAACAATTATTAGACGAACTTAAAGATGAAGCGAAGTTGTTCCCAACTTCGCCCCAACTTTAACTTCGCCTGTACAGTTTTTATCACAACTTCGCTCATGGTAACAAGCGAACTTGTGTTATGTCTTAATGTTTATCTAACTTGGTTCGTTTGTTGCAGAGATGGCTGCTGTTGCCGGTGCTGGAGGTGCTGGAGGAGATGACGGTGATAACCAGAGGCAATTCTTTCCGGGTCACAACATGTTCATCACCTTAGACCCGGAAATGAGCGGTGTTGAAGACTACCGTGAGATCATTTCTTTCCTCATACGCTCGAGGATATTTCACGCAATCACGACGACTCTGCCGATATCCTTACCCAATATCGAGGATTTCTGGCAGACGGTGGAGTATGATTGTCGTGTTGAGCCCCCGGTTATGAGAGCAACAGTCAATAATCAAGAAGTTCAGTTCTCGTCTGAACAAATTCGGGTGGCGTTACGTTTTGGTGAAGAGACTAGGGATGACCCTACGGAGTTTGTGGCTCCGTTTCGTGATGGAGCGTTTCTACGAATGGGCTATTCTGGTCCATTGGGCGATACCCAGAGACGGAAGGGGTTCCTACTTGATCAGTGGCGCTTCCTCATGCACGTTATGATAGTATGCATGTCTGGGAGGAAGGCGGGCACTGATGGTATGGGTGCGACCATGCAGTCCGCAATGGCTGCACTGACCTATAACAAACGTTATAGCTTCAGTCAGATGGTCTTTTACGAGATCGACAGACAGAGGAGGGCGATGGCTCGTGAGCGGTTCATAATGTATCCAAGATTCATCCAGATGATCTTGAACCATGTGGCTCCGAATTTGCCTCAACGACGCCCGATAAGATACGTGGAAAGTGTGAGCAAACGTATCTTTACTCAATGCCGTACTTCGAGTGCGAAGAGCAAGCCTGAACGTCGTCCAAGGCATACTCCACTCTTCGGGTACTTGATAAACGGGGGGTATGTGCCAGCTCGGGGGGATGAGTTCAGAGACCCTCAACCACAACAGGCAGGAGCAACTCGTGATGTACCTACTGTGCCTGTTGTATCGGTTGCGGAGGATGTTGACCTTGATGCTGCATTTGGCGGTCAAGGATTCTTCGACATGGATCGTTTTGATTCACATGAAGAAGTACAGGTCTCTGCTGTACAGGTGAGGGAAGTGAGTGTAACTAGAGCAGCTACGACGGTGGCTGACTCCGATCTTGACGATGTTATGAATGAGGCGAGGAGGATGTTGGTGACTAGAGAGAGGACGTTGGGGAAGAGAAAGAGGACGGTGGATGATAGTGAGTCAGAGGAAGAAGAGGAGGACATACACAAGTTGATCAGACGTTCGAGACGTGAAAGGACAGGTGCTGGTATGGGAGCTGGAGAGACTTCACGTGTTATACGTTTTGCTCCATCCGCACTGTCAGGTATGTCAATCGTTCCTACTTCTGTACAGGTTACAAGCGCTGCAGATGTTCCTGTGGTGGCTACATCAGCCGTCGGCATCCCATCCACTACACTACAGACGATGACTCCGGAGATTGTGTCGTTACCACCTCCAACGCTTACTACTTCAGAGGTGGTGGCACGGTTTGTAGAGTCGACGGTCGTCGCAACTGCAGGGTTGTCGGTCACGATACCACCTGCGGTTACGTCCACAACTGCTTCTGAAGTCCCAGTTGCATTCGAAATTCCTGCTGAGTATACTCCAGATACATCTACTATGAGATTTGATTTCGATGCAACCATCTCAGACTCGGAGAGAATAGCTGCACTTGAGCGGGTCGTGGCAGAGCAATCAAGGATCAACTTTATCCAGACCCAGGCTATTCAACGCCTTGTAGCAGAAAATCAACTACAGTCGTCCCTCCTGGTTGAGCATGGGAGGATTATAGATGCTATGAAGGCGTTCTTGGCATCTCAGGGGGAGACAGGCTGTAGAGGCGACGAGTTAAGGACTAAGAAGAGAAACGACAGAGACGATGATTCCAATGCACCGAAAGGTGCAGGTGGTGAGTTGCCAAGAACTACTCAAGCTCTTGGGACTTCCACAGCTCAGGGGGAGTCTGCAGGTGCAGTTGGTGGTGATGAGGTGGTGATGGTTGATGATGAAGATGATGTGATTGATGCGTTGAGAGAGTTAGATGATGATATGCTAGATGATGATGTGTTTGATGATGATGTGCTGCCGTGTGAGGAGATTGAGAAGATTGGCGCACAGATTGTGATTGAAGATGGGATAGAAGAGGGGGAGATAGTAGAAGAATACGTTGAACACGAGATCCCAGATGTTGAGAAAGCCGACATGGGTACTGAGATGGATGAGACTGAGTGGGAGGAGCAGCCTAGGTGGAAGGAAGGCTGTGCTCATTGTTTTATTAAGACCAAGAAGCCTGCTGTTCCAGCCATGTTCAAGAAGAGTTATAACATCAAAGGCTATGCTGAGTCGAAGAAGGGAATTATCTGTTGGATATATGATGAACAGATAAAGTTGTTTGTGGTGAAGCGTTATGATGGTATTCAATACTTCAAAAGAACCCTGAGATCTCTCAATACGTTGCCGGAATGTGAGGTGAAGGATTTGGCCAGGTTGGGCCTGATAAATAGAAGTGACGACAACATGGCAAGAGTGATTGGGAAGATCGTGTGGAAAGAAAGCATAAAAGAGAAGAAGTTTGAATTATTAAAGCCACAGAAGGGAAAGCTCGTGGAGGATACAGAAAGGGGAATGAGAGCAGATGGCAAGCCATGGATGGTGATGAAGTACAAACCGATCCGATGCATCAAGGAGGTTCCAATGAAGACTATGCCTCAAGATGTGTTGAAGAATCTAAAATGGTGGTACGTTGATTGCCAGACTGCTGAAGCCGTGATGGAAGACGAAGACGAACAAGAAGTGCTGAGGGTGTATGATCCGATGCATCTTGTTAACTTATCGAAAGCTGATCTGCAAGTGTTGAATGAAAAGAAGATATTCTATATTCCTGCTTGGAAGGATGAAGCAAGGAAATATCAGCGAGTAGTCACGGTATGTGTTAGAGAAGGAGTGCATGGGTGAAGATACAGGATTACAAGACAAGAGCTTAAAGATCAAGATATGAAGCTACTGCCAAGGGGGAGTCTGTTGGTGCATAAATGTCAGTAGTTCATAGTCTAGTGTCTGTAATCGAGTCTGTAATGTTATTTATGTTTTTGTATAAGCGAAGTTGTCAACAAGTTCGCTTAGGCGAACTTGTTGAACAAGCGAAGTTATGGACAACTTCGCCTGAACATATCAGGCGAAGTTGTCGTGTATTTATATTGATAGGTTACGGCTGGTTTGGGTTAATCGTGGGTGAACGAGTTGTTTCGTCTAGGTTGTTCGTGTAGTTGAACGTGTGTTTTGTAACAGTGATATTTACATCACGTGAGTTCGGTTATAATATATAACGTGTTTCGTGTATTCGTGTGTTTGTGTTCTATACTCGTAACGATCTACGCAGGGATTCCGCACCTGAGTAGACCGCGATATCTCGTGCGATCCGTCCAGGGAACCTACAATATTGTCACATTTTATATATGATAGTATCTTCAAGCTGTGAACAATCGGATCACGCCCCGGCATTTCCGCCTTAGGTTGGGGTGTGACATCCTATATATATATAGGATGAGTATCATTATAGAACTCTAAAATTATTTAAGAACTCTAAGGAACTCATAATAACTAACGTTTATTATAAAAAAATTTGTATGCTAATATTATTTGAGTGTAGTTTTATCACTTTTTATATTTATATATATGATTACAATTATACAAATTAGTTTTACACATACATAATTTTCTTTTACACATATGGAAGTTTGTTATTACATAAATTTTACATAAAGCATGAAGTTAATTCATTATATATGTGTCGTCTTCTACCCATGACGTTGTCAAACTCACCAATTGTCTTTATCGAAGTGGTGTCATGTAACATTTTGGACTTACTAGAAAAAATAGCACGTCCAATCATTAAACTTGAACCTATTAAAGAAGACCATACGGAGTAAAGGGAAGTGCAGATCTGGAGTGTTTGGACGAGAAAGAAAGGCTTTGCAGCAAGCGGAGTTGTACCGAAATGGATTTTCCGGGTATACGAGAAAAGCATCCAGCCGAGCATATTTGTTTGCTAGTTTCTTGATCCCGGAAATCTTGTACTCAGAGTCACGGATAAAGTGGACTACCCAGCGCCTTTGATACTTGGTGGATGACCTTTCTAGTGGCTTTTTCCCGTCCCTTTTGGGACCATTCACCCTTTTCCCAACCAAGCATAGGTAGAAGCCCTCTTTCCTATACACAACGACGATTCCAGGCAAGATTAATAGTTTATAGTCGACTCAATATCGGCGAAATCCCCCAAAAGAAGAGGAACGCATAACGAGTTTGGTGCTCGAATAAGGGTTGCCTTAAAAGGGTTTAAGTCTTATTCGTTTTTAATGAACATAAAACGAGTAAAGACACTATCTCTGTCTTAATGCTACTAAAAAGGATCAAGTTTTTTCCCTCTTAATGTTTTGGTAACTTCATCATATCATACAAAGAGAGTAGAAATATTTAGCATTTACGTTCACCTTTCTATATAACGATCGATAATGACGCTATAATACAACGTTGATAGCCTACTATGTTTATTATGGAACTTTTTGGGGACAAAGAGAGAAGTCGGTGTTGTGGATTTTTGAAGTATACTAGGACTATTCATTTACAGCTAGCTAGCCTTCTTAGACCATGCGTAATAAAAACTCCTCATATAGGAGCGTTTTGCGACACGTGGCGTCCTAGTCAGCAATTGAGAGTTTTGTAAAAAATGGTTTGGTGGTAAAAATCCATTGCAACTATTACTCAATTATTATAAATTAAATTAAATTAAATATAAATAACTTAAATATTTGATTAGCTGGAGTTTGTGAGAAAAAAATAGATTGGTTAGGGGATTAAAGCGTATAGCGTTTTGTAGGAAGCGTTGATGGCCAAAACTCAACCCAAACACCTCGGAGGCGGTGTTCCTGGGCGTTTGGGGTTAGAGTTTGAGGGTGGGAAACGTCGAGCATACATGGTCTTATTACAAAAACCTCTTTTTCTTTTCGGGAAACACAATGCATTCGAACTCGACCGTATTACAAAGGTCGTCGTATTTTTCTAACATCAATCACTAAACTAATATGATCAAACCAACTTCTATGCTATCAACCTAACATAATACGATGATACTTAATCTTCAACAACATGTTAACCATAAGATATTATTAATGCATGCCTAAAAACGTACTTACTATTGATATAAGACATTGGGTAATTTAGAGTTGATACACTAGAATATTGTATGATACAAAATGAATACAAAAAAATAAATGTGTGTTTTACATGTAAATTATTTTCAAGTGAATTTATATATATAACTTTTTTTATGTAGATTTATATTTATTCTTCAACATTCTTATGGATAATTAGGGCTGGCAATTTAGACACGATGCACGAATATACGATGCACGAATACACGACTTTAACAGGAATCGGGTATGGTCTTAACAAGTTTTGTGTACTAAACAGGTAGACACGAATCTACTTGTAAATTTTCGTGTCTAAACAGGTAAAATACCCATTTACCTGTTAAGTACCCGTTACTACCTGATTACATTTTTTTATAAATAAAATATGTAATAATATAATATGTTATATACCCTAAATAATTAATCCTAATTTACCAAACAATTGAACACGATGCACACAATTCCAATCCTACATCAAGTAGACGACACACCTCCGATTCTCCCTCTCCGGATCTCCAATAGTTCAGTGGTTTCCCTCCACTTCTCAGATAGCCGCAACCCTTCGATTCTCCGGTCTCCCTCTCCACATCTCTGATTCTCCGGTAGTACGCCCCTCGCAATTGTAGCGGCGCCATCGGCCACCTAACTGCTGATTTCTTCTCATATTCTGTCACAGCCCCCTACCTCTATATCCCTGGAGGGGAGCCGTGAACGTTGAGTGGTGGTATCGGTGTTTATTAAAATAATTTGCAGCGAAATATTTCATCAGAACCGTAGTTAGGAAAAATGATGAGAGTTATAAAAACACCATAATTCTTATTTCATAAACCGGGATAAAAACCCATTTTTATACAAACATATGTTTTATAGGGATAAACCCTAATTTACAAAACACGTTTCTTTATTCTGGTGACAAGCCACTTATTTAAGCCGGAAGTCCGCATGCATCATTCCTTTGTCTCTAACAAGTCACTTGAAACATGTTTAAAAATATTTGATCAGCAGGAAATACTGGTGAGTACATTCATTTATAAATGACACATTTTACAATTACAGCATTAAGATGTTTTTACATCTGCCTGCTTACAAAGTACCGAAAGGTACTTGTCACTTGACCGTATCTATGACTGTGGTCATATTACTTATTAGCTAACACTTGTCCAATAAGTAAAGTGTAATAGCCCAGTAGGCAAGCTTTGTATACAAAACCCCACAATACCAGTAGTAACCACCCCGTAAGTCTACAAAGACTTAATCACTGTAATGTAATTAGAATCCTTTGAAAATATTTAAACTATTCGTCATGAGTTTGATGGTTTTGGAAAAGCATCATGACAGGGTTGAAAAATCAATTGTCTCACGCAAATGTGAGTTATGCAAAAACTCGAATGTTTCACCTTGCAAGTTTATATTTAACAAGCCTTCTGATGTTAAGCACCTAGTCTAAGCACAATGTAGTATATCTATATTAGTATAAACCCATAATCATAACGATAATCACGAGACATGAAACTTTACACGATGGCACAATGTCTTACCTTGTTAAAGTAGAGCTTTTGGATTCGTGTATAAGTTCCTTTCGATCGGAGAGGTACCGTTAAAACTACTCGGGTATAATATCAACCTTATATAAGAAATATGAGAGAGAGTAAAATTTTGGGATGAGTTGTGAAGGTTTGGAATTCATCCCTATTTATACTTGAAATTAAGCATCTTCGCGTCGCGTGAAGAAATTTTCGCGTCGCGCGAAGTTGATGTAGGGTTGGCGAGTCAGCCCTAGCTATGCCACGTGGCACGAAACGTGTTAGGTAACGTGTCATCGTTGTGTAACTTTCACATCGCAACTTCGCGTCGCGAGAAGGACAAAAG
The DNA here is from genome assembly GCF_021521415.1 of Bidens hawaiensis. NCBI lineage: Eukaryota > Viridiplantae > Streptophyta > Magnoliopsida > Asterales > Asteraceae > Bidens > Bidens hawaiensis. The sequence continues at coordinate 290,242 of NW_027493332.1, read as the reverse complement.
ACTTTCTAGATAACTATTACAACTTCGCGTAGCGCGGCGATGCTAGCGTGCAAAGTGCAAAGTGCACTATCAAAGCGCCACATTGCGCCCATCGCACTTCGCCCGAGCCCGTGCGCATCGGGTACTTCGCACCCTTCGCTAGGACTACTGGGTGTGATTTGGCACATAAGAATATTATCATGTGAGCTCTCTTCCTTATAAAGAGCTTACAAGTTTTGTAATCTAGTGATGTAGGACAAGAATTAGGAATCCTATTTATACCATGGTGGAAGCCTTCCATTTTCTTTCCTCCACCAATGTGGAATGGAATTTCACTTCCTTTACATTCTCCATTCTTTCTTTGTTTTATTTCTTCTCTTTTCCTTCTTCATTTCTTCCTTTGATTATTTTATTTCTTTTTATGGTTTGTTATAGATTCTCCTGCAAGTTCGTGTCTTATCGTGTACACCTGGTATTAACATGTTCATGTTCGAGTTTGGGATACATACACATGATACGTTTTCGTGTTGTGTAAGGTATACATGTTTCGTGTTCGTGTCTTATTGTGTACGGGTATACACGACGGACAATAGGCAATAATATGATGAGAATTATTAGATGACACATTGGCATTTAGATAACAGACAAAGAGGTATAAGTGGAACTAATATTTTTACCGATATTTTGGTAATGGGCCCATGCCTTTTACTTTATTTGTACTCAAATCAATGTTATTATGTTAACAAGTGGCACTTTTTTTTCATTAAAAAGTAATCAACACACTTGGACACATGGCAAGGGCAATATGGGAACACCAATATATATGATTTTATTTTTATATCTAGAATATTGGTCCCGAACACCCCCTAATACGCTACGTATAAATCTATATGCGGCGTATTAAGCTTAATACAACTCCTAGGTTGTCATGTCGTACTATATACGCCGCGTATATAGCTATACGGGGCGTATTAGGCCAAGTTGAATTATTGAAGTTTGTCAACACGAATATCCTAAGGTCAACTAACTATCTTCGATCTTGAATACTTCAAATACTTGACATGTAACATGTATAAAAATAGAGTTTGTTAACACGAATGTTGGTGAGAGTAAATAAGTTTTGCTTTACACATAGATAAGTAAATCACAATTCATGTGTATATGGTGAGCATTACAATTCTTATAAAAATGTAAGTAACTAAATAGATGTGGGCCCATTGCTATAGATACAGAATAATGTACTTGGTTAAATGTATGATCATACTAGATGAGAATGAGATATCAACCACCAAACATAAAGCAAACATTTAAGCACATAAAACATAACCATAGAGCATGCAATAAACACACATAAACATATATTGAATTGTGTTTTGAATAGATGAGGCAATAAAATGTAAGAAAAGTGAATAAGGTATACATGCTACCCCTAAAATATAAAAGATGGAAAAAGTGGTATGCAAACTCACATGAATAATGTTCTAGATGATCCACGTGAAAACTTATAAGGCTGTAAAGTCGTCTACGTGGGCGCTTAAATGATGAAAGGCAAAGAAAAACCGAAAGAGAGTCCTTGTTGCGAGAGTAATGTTGCGAAACCCTATAATTATCCTTTCGATTTAGACTTTAAATTTCCCTTTTAACTAATTTCGAACATGATTTAACATGTTGGTCTTGAAAACAACCTTTACGCTTATCATCCCTTATAAATAAATATAATTATATTAAGTATTTTTTTAGTGCAAAATGATTTATAATAGACATTGTTATAAATGAATTTCTTAACTAAATAAGCCATTCAGTTATTTAAAAGAATAAATGTAATTTAGTTAAATGGATTTAGTTTATTTATACTGTACTGATATTTAGTCTAGAAAAAAACCTTAATAGTAAAAAAATAGTTTCATATGGAATATTTAAAAATAACTTTGGTTTAAAACCACACAGTGGCTCAAATAAATTACAAAAGTCTTTGTTCAACTATTAGATGAGCATGTGCCATCACGAAAACAAAAAGAAATTGGTAAACAAATTGGTTAGTTTTGGTCATTAATTTGGTGTTGAGAAGTCGCCGGATAATACGGAAAATTTCGCCGGAAAAAAAGTGAGGAAGATGACGAGAGATATACTTAAGTTTCAATGAATGGCAAAAATAACCCTTCAACTTTAATTTTATATAAAATCATAAATTTACAATATCAACCCTTGATCTTTAAAGAGTTAACATATTATTTATAAAGTTTTAAATTTAAAATTAAACTTTTAACAATGATGCTTTCTTTTTAAACTAATTGTAAACAAGTATTACGAGCAGTAACTCAACCGAATTTATTTAGACAACAATCTCTCTCTCTCTCACTCAATCTCTCTCTCTCTCTCTATATATATAGATAATTAGATCATTTCAGAAGTGTTTCTTAGTGCGAGAAGTGCGAAAAATGAATTTGACCAATCACAAATTGTCTTTTATTTTATTATTTATTTAATGACATGGGTATAATAGTAAAAAAGATGTTTTCGTTATATATGGGTAAGCCATTTTTCATAGGGAAGTTACAAATATTGATTTAAATTGTTATATTTCATATAAATTGTATAGACTTTCTTTCTTTTTTATTATTTAAATCACTTATCATTATTAAGTAGACAGTACGATCTCAAATTGAATATCACAGTTTCAGGGAAATTAAAAATATATTTTAATATAATATATTTCACTACACAACCAACATATATCTATATAATTTTTTTTAATGGCCTACACAATGTTTTTTTTTCTTTTAATCAACTAATGTAGTGTAGGATTATCTTAGTAACGTAGCTACGTAATATCGTGTAGGGAACACATTCAAATGTTGCGTAGTCATCACTAATGTAGGGCATACAAATCTAATTTAGTGTTGGAACATTTTTAAATGTTGTTTAGTCATAACTAATGTAATGTAGACATATCTAATATAGTGTAGGCAAAAGTAATGTAGTGTAGACACACTTTCAAATATTGTGTAGTTATAACTAATGTAGTTTAGACATATCTAATGCGGTGTAGACAAAACTAACGTAGTGTAGGCACACTTTCAAATTTTGTGTAGTCATAACTAAAAACTAATGTTGTGTAGGAATCAGTTTGCTTATACAATATACTGGAGGCAAAACAAATAAAATATAGACTTAACTAAATATATTGTATATAACTATATGAAAAATGATCAAATCCATAATATAGATAATTATAATGAAAAAAAATAATATCACATTAACCATCTAATAAGCATTGATTAGTAATTAAAAGTTACCGCTTAACACATTAAAGTCTGTTTAACGAGGCCTATACCACAATAGACATATCTACCCTTTTCAGTTAAATATATGTCATAAATATATGATTTTAATTACGAAGTTGCCATTTTCATTGTAGACCATTGAGTAAAAACAATCAATGGTTCATATTTATTTCTCGCACTTCTCGCTATAATATCACTTCTCGCATGATCATTCTTCTCTCTCTCTCTCTCTCTCTATATATATATATATATATATATATATCACTTCTCGCATGATCATTTTAGAATTCTTAAATTATTTAAGAACTTGAAGGAGCTCTTAATAACTAACGTTTTTTATAAAACTTTTTGTATGCTAATGTTACTTGAGTGTAGTTTTATCACTTTTGGTATCTATATTTACGATTACAATTATGAAAATCAGTTTTTTACACATATCTATGTTTTTTTACACATATGTAAATTTTTTATCACATAAATTTTACACATGTGTAACTTGTGATTTATATATGTAATCAAACATTTTTTTTAAATATGATAAAACAAGTCTCAAATAATGTTATATAAAAAAAGTTAAAAAAATATTTAGTTTTTAAAAGTTCCTTCAAGTCCTTAACTCGAAACTAATCATATATATATATATATATATATATATATATATAGTGAAGAAGAAAAAAACGGGTCAGGTTCGGGTTTAAAGAAAAATGAATGTTACATTAATGATAATTAGATATTTATATCTAGGCCCTTGCTTGTTGCCTATATTTGTATAGGTCCTTGCATGTAAAGTAGGTTCTATGTAATTAGTATTTTACTTGTAGCCCCTTCTCCATCTCTATATACAGAGGGCTTATCTCTTTTAATGAAACACAATTCATTTTAAGCAATACCAGTCTACATGGTATCAAAGCCAAGGCTCTCGATACAAACCTGAATCCCGCTCATAGTTTTCCATCCTGTTTACTTGTCCCGACTCTCATTCCATATATGTTTCAAATCTATTTACAATCAGCTGTCCAGTTCCAGATCTGTTACAAAAGAGAAGCTTTGTCCAGTCTTTGCTCCAAAGCACCTTCGTGTCCGGTTCCTCACAACCAGCTGTTGTTCACAAAATCCTTTTTTGGCTCGCCTTTTCATCTCACCTCCACTATCATTAAACTCGTCGGCCCTCGAATTGCTAACCCTAAAAAAATCGCCGCCAAACCTCCGCTGACGCGCCACCACGCGCCACCGTCCTCCGTCATTGGTCTTCCACGCCCCGGTGCGTGAGAGCCCATCTGACCACCTCTGATTGCCGGATTTCTTTCGGAACTATCGGACAGTCATTCTGATTGATTTCCTGCTCTGCCACTACCTTCCGACAGCCATCTGCCGTCGTCTGCCACCGCCAGAGTCGATTTCCGGCCACTCCTTGTTGTCCGTATTACACCTGAGGTATTGTCAAGTTCACCATCACTTGTGTTTGTTCCAATTTCATCTTTTATAATGGAAGAGAAATACACCTATACATTTACTGAATATGAGTACAATTTGCTACAAAGGTTGCTTGCCTCTCATTCGTTGGGGCCTCAAACCAACTCGGCACATCCAGATAAGTTTTCAAGCCTCGACTCTTCGTGGGTAATCGACTCTGGAGCCACACATCACATGAATGGAATCGAGGTATTTTATCTAGCCCGCATCATGTTTCCCATACACCGGTTCGTCTTGCCAATGGATCTTCATACCCCGTTCATGGCATAGGATCTATCAGTAACTCAAAAAACCTAAACATGTCTTCTATCCTTTTCGTTCCTAAATTTCTTGTTCCATTGTCGTTGGTTGTTCACAGTCAAACTGCACTCGGATGGCTCTTTACATCACTTAAAAGCGCGATTGGTTGCCAAAGGTTATTCTCAGGCATATGGCACTGACTATGATTACACCTTCTCGTCGATTGCTAGAATGTCATCTGTCCGTATTTGCATTGCCCTTGCTGCCATAAATCATTGACCGCTCCACCGGCTTGATGCCAATAACGCCTTCCTTAATGGTGTTCTTGAGGAGGAGCTGTATATGGAGCAGCCACCAGGGTTCATTATCGAGGAGGAGGCCTCAAAAGTTTGCAGACTACGTCATTCTCTATATGGTCTTAAACAGTCTCCCAGGGCATGGTTTGGTCTATTCTATAGTGTTATAGTACAGTTTGGGATGACTCGTAGTGCATACGATCACTCTGTCTTCTTTAGACACCAAAAAGGGAAAAGAATTATTGTTGTTTACGTGGATGACATCATAATCACAGGTGATGATGAGACCGGGATCACCGAAATCAAACATTTCTTTCAATCTCAATTTCAGGTTAGCGACTTAGGTCGGTTGAGGTACTTCCTTGGCATAGAGGTATCTCTCTCTTCACAAGGAATACTTCTCTCTCAACGGAAGTATGTCCTTGATATGTTGACTGAATGTGGCTTGCTGGGTTGCAAGCCAGTTGATACCCCAATGCTTCCTACAAAGAAACTCCTTTCAAAGGATGGAAGTCCAATGAAGGATCTTGAGCGATACAGACGATTGATTGGGAAACTTAAATATTTAACTGTCACACGACTAGATATTTCCTTTGTTGTCAGTGTCCTAAGTCAGTTCATGGCCACTCCATACACCGGACACTAGGTTGCTGCTCTTTGTGTCTTGAGGTACCTCCAAACCACACCAGGTTTGGGAATCTTGTATTCTGATCAAGGTCACTGTCGTTTGGGTGATTTTACAGAGGATGGAGATGGTCAGATATCTGGATTTTCTGATGCTGATTGGGCAAGTTGTCTGATCTCATGACGATCTACCACTAGCTATTGTGTATTTGTTGGAGGAAATCTTATATCTTGGAAAAGTAAGAAGCAACATACGGTATCCAGATCTAGTGCTGAATCAGAGTATAGAGCCATGGCAGATATAACATCAGAGATGATATGGGTTCGTCGACTTCTCAGAGAGCTCGGGGTTATTTCAAATGACTTGATGCGATTATACTATGATAGTCAATCAGCTATACATATAGCCAAGAATCAAGTATTTCATGAAAGAACAAAACATATTGAGGTTGATTGTCATCTAATAAGAGATCGAATAGTTGGAACTAAAAAAGATCCACCATCCATTCAGCCGATTCACGTGAAGACTTATTTTCAGCTTGCAGATTTTCTCACCAAACCTCTCCAGAAAGCTCAAATCGATTTTATTTGTAGCAAGTTAGGCATGCATGATTAACATATATGCTTCAACTTGAGGAGGAGTGTTAATGATAATTAGTTGTTTATTTCCAGGCCCTTGCATGTAACTTATATTTATGTATAGGTCCTTGCATGTAAAGAAGGTCATTGCATGTAATTTGCATTTTAGTTGTAGCCCCCTCTCCATCTCTATATATAGAGGGCTTATCTCTTGTAATGAAACACAATTCATATTAATCAATACCACTTGACAATAATTTTGTTTATAATTGCTAGATGTTATTAGAAGTTTGGACTTTAGAACACACTAAAACATCATTTTAAGAATGTAAAGATTGTTTGCATGTATGTTTTTTTTTTAAAACTAAAAATACAATTAACCAAATTGTATGCTTTGCTTTGTCAATGCCCACCTTAAATAACAATCCTTTCTTATTCAACCAAGAAGTCAAGTATACTTCCATATCTTAAACACACCGACACACATAGATAGTTGTATCAACCAAAGTTTCAGCCTTCAGGGTGTCTTTGGTAATCTTATTTACAAACCAAACATCACATCAGCTTTGAAGAATTATGCATTTAGGATTGATTCATTAAGTCACTCATAAAGCAGCAATTCGGTTCTGGGCTAGCAACAATAACAAAGTCGCTAACAGGAACTGCACTAGCTGCAGGATGTTCCTGCAGCTAAGAATATCATCAGTAGCAACATTCAACACTTACGGAACCATCTTAGTTGTTGCTAGGGGTGTAAATGAGCTGAGTTGAGCTCGGCTTTTTTTGACTTACGAGAGCTCGAGCTTAAGCTCTGCTCATTTCAAGCTCTTTTTCCAAAGCTCGAGCGTGGCTTGTCTATTATTTATTAACTAATTTATATATGTTTTTTATTTTTAATTATTTTTATATATTTTGAGAAAACCATAAACGAGCCTAAGCTCGGCTAGAGCTCGTGTAGTACCTTAAACGAGCAAAAGCTTGACTCTAGCTCGGATGTAGAGTGTGAAATTAATGCGTATAAGTATGAAAAAGTGTAAAACTTAAAAACACACAAGGCTCGTTATGGCTCGACAAGCCTAAACGAGCTTCCCATACAAGGCTCGAGCTCGGGCTCGATAACTAAACAAGATTTACTTGAGGCTCAAGTTTGGCTCGAGCTAAAAAAAAGCTTGGCTCGTTTCAAGCTTTTAATCGATCCAAGCTCGAGTAGCTCTATAGCAGCTCAACTCATTTGCACCCCTAGTTGTTGCCCATCAAAAGCTACTAACATCATCATCATGCACACCAGCGTTACACGAAGTCCAAAGTGCATGATCTAAATGACATATATTACAACCACGATCACAGAGCGTGCATGCGCGTAAGGGTACTTCGCATCCACAATGGACATGCTCGACTGAAGGTTTAAAATCACTGGTGAATAGTTTTGACTTTTGACTTTGTTTATATGTTTAAGATATGTGTGTTATGAGATAAACTATCTTTGATTGCATTGTTCAGTGGCGAAGCTTGGATGAATACGTCCGGGGGGGGGGACTCAAAATGTATTAAAAAAAATCATAAATGATGGGGGGCGGGCTCAAATTTTCAGTTGAAAACGGGTATATTTACACTGCTGCGCAAACAAACCAGCTTCACCATTGCCATTGTTGAATCATTTCAAGCATCGGTTCATTTCGTTAAAGAACATTACAGCATTAATATCAAAAAAGCATACCTCTGTAAACAACCTTATCGTGCCTTCTCTTCGAACAAAACTTTATAAAACCGTTTCCTCTCCTCCGGATCAAATATCCCACCTAGATTATCATCATCATCACCGTCATCCGACAATTCATAAACCGGATTATCTTTCTCTTCTTTCATCGCTACAGCGCCTTTTTTTCGTTTCTTTTCTAAATTCAACGCGTGACGCCTTCTATTATACTCATGCAGTCCCTCCTGCATCAACTCCCCAAATTTCTCCTTCACAACAACAAGCGGATCTTTTTCAACCAAGCCCGACCCGTTATACCCTTCTCGCAGTAAAACCGTATAAATCTGATACTTATTCGAAACGTAAAATATCCCTGGATGCTTTAACAACAAAACGTTTAGTTTCTCGGGTAGTTGAAATTCCCGCTTGAAATGTCCTAATTTCATAATAGACGCTTTCTTCCATAACGTAAGCGACAAAAACTCGTGTACTAACCCAATCGTTCGCTTTTCCGATTCCTTCGACCCGTTTAGTAACCGACCCGGATCCGAATAAAGTGAAATGTACGGTAACGAATCGAATTCACGAAACTTCTCCCACGATTTAACCCAAGTGGACGGTAACGAGCACGGGAACGACGGGTTCGAACCCGGTTCTCGACACTTCCTTTCGATTGCGGAAACCGCTAACTCCGGGTCCCACTTAACGAGCTCGATCTCCATCGAATTCTTTCTCCCGCCATAATTAACCACACGAAACGTATCAAGATATTTTGGTATAATTCTTATTAAATAATCATCCGGTAACCCTAAACTGTTCTTGAATTCGTTTAGTTTCGAGACGTTGAATTTATGATTCGAAACCATCATTAACACCTTCGCTAATCTTTGAACAACAACCGGTTCCTGCATATCTTTAACGCTTTCTTCTTCTTGTACTAAGAACATCATCCTTTTGGTTAATCTGCAATAATATTCATCGTGTTTGAGGTACGTTTCGAAGCAGCACGGGTATTTTTTGAGCCAGTTTAAGGCTTTTCCTTGTAGATCAAGAGTTTTGAACTTTTTTTGCAGGAAGTTAACAGATGTTTCGTGATCAGGACACCTCAAGATTATGTTTTTAATCTGATTGTTTACAATCCATCTGCGGTTTCTTGTTAAGGCGGCTTCAAGATCCGGGTCTTTTTTCATCGACCAAAGTGAGAATCTTCGAAGAAGTTGAAGATTTTGATTCTGCGCGTGAATATTGATCAAAAGCTTCCTACTTTGTATCTTCATTGTTTTACCAATACATAGCCCTGTTTAAATTAACAATAATAAATAAAAATACTGTCACATAAACACTTCAACTTTCTGCAACTATTCTTTAGAGTCTGCATAGCAAAACGAGGTAAGGAATCAGAAAAGGTTTTGATCAAAACATGTCGTTTTAAAAAACGGTCATTTGGTTCAGATCAGAACAAGTTTTGACAAAAAATGGATACGGGTCAAAACATATTTTTTTAAAGAAATGGCCAATATGGTTCGGGTCAGAGCAGGTTGACAAAAATCGAAACGGGTTAAAACCGTTTGTTCTAAAAATGGTCGATTTGGTTCGGATCATAACAGGTTTCAACAGCCAAAATGACAAATACATATATTAGCCTTCTAATGCGCAGGTTACAAATTCAGTTCGGTTTCTGGTTTTGAATAAAAGTGAACTATTTGTTGAATTATTTCAACTGTTAGAATCTATGGTGCAAACTTAATATGCTCAACTTCTATTCATAAATTCTTCTTCTTAATACAGTCACAGAACGACCGAGCCTATTCAAGTTCTACATACAGCAGTAGCCAAGACTATATCTTTATCTTCTACACTACAAAATTAAAGCTAGATTGAGTGCAAACGACCCGAGCTACTCGCAACCTACTATTGTAAAAAGCTTGAAACAAGCCGAGCTTGTACGAGCTCTAGCCTCAAATACAGCTCGTTTAGCTATCGAGCCGGGTATGCGAAGCTCATTTAGGCTTTTTGAGCCATAACAAGCCTTGTGTATTATGTTTACACATCACAACCAGCTCGAGCAGAGCTTTGGCTTGTTTAGTGTGCTAAATGAGATTGAACTTCGTTTAAGTTTTTTTCTCAAAATATATAAAAATTAATTAATAAATAGAAAAAGAGCCCAGCGCGAGCTTGAAAAAACAACTCGCTTTAGGAAAAGAGCTCGAACCGATATAAAATCTACGTTGTCAAAAGCCCTTCAGGCGTGCGCCTAAACAAACCTAAAAAAGAGTCGAGCGAGGGCGGGTCCGAGCTCGAAATTAAACGCGGCAGCTCAGCTAGGCTCAAGCTCGCTTTTAAAGCGCCTTAATATAATATGAATATCATCTGCTAATTTCATTTCAATCCACTCAAGCAGTTCGCGTATATATAAGCATAAGAAGTTGTAATTTGCCCTTAATTAAATCCATGGGATTCAAAATGCAGTTAATAATAATTACTATTATTAATCAAGTTAAACAAAGAGAATCACGTACCTCAATCGTCATCGATTGTTATTATGTTGATTCACGTCTACTTTAAAACCCATGGAAATGGGCAGGATTGACTTCACGGTTCGGTGGGGAGTTTCGTTTAACAAATGAACAAACAAAAGTGAACAAGAAATTTGGTTTGATTAGTTAAAACAAATGAACGAACAATAAAGGCGAAATCGATTTTAATAATCTCAACTAAATGCCGTTGGCCGATAATAGGTAGCAGATACCGGTCCAAACGACTAAATGATGCTTCAATTACGGTGTGTAAACTTTTAATTAACAAAAATCAAGTTGTTTGGAGCACCGTTTCGAGGTAAGTTTTACATCAATCGATCGGTATCCTCATTCTGATCGAAAGCCCTAAAACATTAATTTGAAATTTGGAAAAAACTTAATGTCGTTAAGTTTTTTTTAACAGACGTCCAATGAAAACAAATTGTATGAAAGTTGGTGTGACAGCTATTTTTTAAGTTGAGATTATTATCGGTCAACTGCATTAAGTTGGGATTATTAAAATCCAACTCTCCTATTTTACGTTAGGGGTAATAAATTAAAGAGTATAATCGTTTTATGTATCAGCTACTCGTGAACAAAAAAAGGTTTTTAGCCAGCACTATCGTTTTATGTTTGATACTTTTGTTAAGACTTAAGGACATCATTTTTGACTTGTTAAACCCGTTAAAATACGAATTACATACATATTTTAACCCGTTAAAGTACGAATTACATACATATTTGATACTTATTTTAACCCGTTAAAATACCAGCCCTACTTTTCACCATGAAAATCTAACAGATAGCATACATCTATAAGATCTAAATTGAATTTGGGTTTGAAATGGGCCTAACACCAATACTATATTAAATATTTTTTAAACTCAAATTCTTTATAACAAGTCCAACTGCACCTATTACCTATTACATGTATCATGTGGTGTATTTTTGTAAATCTCAACTAGTACACTTTCAAACCCCATGGTCAAAGTCAAACTATGCTAGGTGGGCCCCCTTCCCAGTTACAAACCGACAGGGCCCACTGCATTCGCATACAATCCACCAACGCAGCATGTTGAACCCGCTCGGGTTTCGACACTTCAACCAGGGGCGGAGCTAGCTTATTGCTAGGGGTAGCTTCTGCTACCCTTAACTTTTCGTTGGCAGTGTAAAAAAAATACTTTTTATCGGTTTTTGTATATATCGCTACCCCTGAAAAAAATATAGCGTTATCCTTGTTTATTTAAAGCTTAACCAATTTAAAAGTTCAAACAAATTAAAACCCAACTAAAGTTTTAAGCCCAAATCAATTAAACCCATTAACCTTTTTCAAAAAATTAGCTCGTTACTCGTTGGTTTAGGCGGAGTATCAAACATCAAACAACCGTTGGATAAACCGAGCATTGAATAATCTACGACAAAACGTGTTTGACAAGATGTTGGCAAGAGTGACGTCTCTGTGTGAAAAAAAAAACAAGATTAAGATGTTAGATATGACTTTAAGTTATGGTAATCAAAATAACCAAAATAATGTCATTACTAATCGATATCATTTTGAGGTTGATGCTTTTAATACGGTTTTGGATATACAAATTCAAAAACTTGGAAATAGATTCGGTGAAGTCTCAACTAGTTTGTTAGAAAATATGTCTGGTTTAAATCAATATGATTCGTTTTCTAACTTTGACATATCTAACAAGATGGCTTTTTCTGAGATGTATCCAAGTGGTTTTAGTAATGAAAAAAGAGGGTGTGATCTCATGACATTTTATCACACTTTAAAAGAAGATGATAAATTTGAAAAATTGAGTGGAATGGTGACCTTGTTCTGTTGGTGGACGAAACAAACAATCACATCAAACAAACGAACACAAGATATTGGGGTGACAACTTTTGACTCTTTTCATATAATCAAACAAACTTCATGAACTTACATGGAGAATAAACTCCTTGACACAAAAAAAAAAGGCAATAACATAGACCCCTAGTTATAAAACTCCAAGGCAAACATTTCCTAAACCTATCATAATTCAATTAACTAAAATAAAACATAACAAACCTTCACTTTATTAATAATTCAAGATTAACCTTCATGCTCGTCTAATGATGGAAGCAGGAAAGCATGCCACTTTTCCTTTGGTTTATGGAATATTAAAGTTAGCATTGGTTTTACCGGTTGCAACCGCAACCATTGAAAGATGTTTTTTTTCTAAAATGAAGCTTATCAAGACGGATTTGCGAAATGCGATGGGTGATGAGTATTTTGAACAATGTTTTATTTTGTGCGATTGAAAGAGAAACGCTTGATAAAGTAAAAGAAGATGATGTAGTGGCTCAATTTCAAACTTTCAATAACTAAATAGGCGAAATCTGCACCCTGTGTGTATAAATTTATTTATTCTCGTTATTTTGTCTCGTTTATGTTGTATGATATACGGTAAAAAAAAATGATCATTACCCCTGAGATTGATGTCTAGATCCATCACTGACTTTAACCATCTCATCTTTGCTCCCCGAACCGTCATCACCACCCGCCATAAACTCTTCCGGGGTCCACCTTGGCGGAACCAAAACCATCAACTTTGTTAACCACGGTCAAAAAAAATTTTACCCGTTAGACCTGACGGGTCCTCCAACGCGCCTAAACTTTTTTCTAAGTCCGTAATAAATGGATAAAAACTAGTATTACAATAATTGATTTCCTGGTTGAACTATGGGGACCAATGATGTATTGATGACAACTTTTATAACAAAGTAATTGCCTTGCTCGCAGCCCTGTAGACTGACGGTTCTGTCCTCGGGATCTCATCGGACATATTTAGATGGAAGGGTGTTTAGGTAAATTGATAAATAGAATTGTACTATTTTATGTAAGAATTAAATATTATATTCTTGACTTGTCTGTGTGTCTAACGACCGAAAAACATGGTGAATTGTTTTATACTTTTTATTCCGTTAGTTCACGTAAATGCCCACACTTGATATTTTATGTTTTGTAATAATACTAGCCAGATGTCCGCGCGATGCAACGGTGTCCTCGTAAAAGCAACCGGTGTTAGTACGTTTGTAACCTCACAATTATACGTGCGTATCCCGACGATGGTATGCATTAAACATGGCATTGGACGTGTAACCGATGCCAGCAAACGCGTCACATAACCCCTATACTCGAGCAACCCATATGTATAAACAATGTCATCCGCATAACTGAAGCTTGAACGCACGTAACTTGTGACGAAAATCAAGAAGCTAAGATGAAATGCTTAGTAATTTCAAATAAACTACTTTTTAACCCAATCCGTTTTGACGGCCCTGTTCCGACCCGAAAACGTTTTAACTTGAAGCCCATTTTTACATGAACCCTTTCGATCTAAACCCATCCCGACATGAACTAAATTAACCCTTTTTCGTACAAAACTGTTCCAACCCTAACCCGTTCCGACACCATTAGCTGAACCTACCTAACCCGTTGCCGGTAATAACTGGTAATCACGTAACATGTTAGTTTTTTTAAAAATTAATAAACTATAGCAATACTGTACTCAAATTAAAGAGAATAAAATGCTCCATTTTATGGTGTAAATTTTTAGAAATAATATTAACGTGTGAAAAAGTTATGGCCATTAAAAAGTCGTTGGGTAGTTGGTTTAAAATAAGCGGGAAAATATGTAACTATTTAATAAATTAACAAAATTTGATTGAAGTTGAAGAACCATTATTGTAAAATATTTTTGAATGAACAAAGACTATTTTACCCTTATATTCTTAAAATTTTATGCATTGTTACTTGTACAATATGCAACAAGAGTGGTACCTCTTAAAATTTAAGAGGTCATTCACTTCTATATTATATATAGTATAGATATAGATATAGATTTTTGTTGTTATTTCATTTCTTGATTTATTTACGTCCATATAAATAAATAAATTTTTGGGTATTCAATCTATCTTATGGACTGACGATAATAACAAATACAGTAGAAACTCGATAAATTAATACTCGATTATTTAATAAACTCTCTAAGATAATATTTTTTGCCGGTCCCGACTCGGGGATAGAGTGCTAAATTAATAATTCGCTAAAATTATAAGATAATACATTTTTGATAATTTTTTTAGACCCCGTATAAAATATAAATTAATAATTCCTTATATATAGCATATTACATGAATGATTTATGAAGATTTCTTGAAAAATGACTCAATTGTCTTTTATTTTATGTTGAAATCAATTTCCCCTTGAATCTCGTCTCTAATTTTCCTTAGCATGGTAAGAACTTCCGGTGTTGTTTTCTTATAGCTCAACAAGAAATTGTTCAAAGTGATTGCCGCTTTAAAAGCTTCGTTTCGAGAAGGGGACTCCATTGTAGAATTTTCATCATCTTCTTCATCGATATCATCTTTATTAATTCCAATAACGCTTTCAATAATTTCTTCATCAGTCAACAACTGTGCAACTACATTTTCTTTTGGGTGAGTCAGAACATTCTACTATAAATTAATAAAATATTAATTAATATATAAATTAATAATTATTAATTTATCGATTAATTAATAACTCTTTTAATTAATAAATTTTGGTGGTCCAAAGTGTATTATTTTATAGAGTTTCTACTGTATTATGGTCATAGTGACTCGGAATTAATTTACGTTTTTGATACGTTATATTGACGGTTAACGGGTTCAAAAAATTTAAGACTCACTTTAAAATAACTGTTATGACAAAACAATAACAAGTTTGCTAACACGTAGTTTACGTGTGAAATAAGTAACTTTATTTGCACGAACATGCTCACTACCTTTTTTAAGGATCTACTTATTTTATAAAAAAAAAAGATTAAAAACTACGTTTGTTTTATAAAGAAGTTATGTTCACTACACTTAATATAAATACCTACTAAATCAGTATCTACAATGACGCACAAACCATAAACAACATGATATAATACATATACACAATATGCTTGAATATTAAATGATTATATCCTTTATGTTTTTGAGGTTATATTTTGATGATATACATAAAGAACAACTATAATAATAATAATTATTATACCATAAATACAGGATCAGAGACCGGGTATCTTTCGATCTCTTATTAATAATCCATTTTAAATTAAAAATTTTTATTTGTCTTGATTTTCTAAAATATATATGAATAGGCCATATGGATGTTTTACCCATACTTAACTGTCATCATTGAATAGTATATGGTCAGTACAGGCCACGCCCTAAAAACGCCTTCAATCATCAAAACGGCTAAAACGGGCTACCATAATTCGACCACTACACATATTCACATGCCTGTTTAGTATGGAACCAGCCCAGAGTCACTCATACATATTTCAAAAATTTCAGACTTTTTTTTTTTTTTTTTTTTTTTTTTTTTTTTTTTTTGAGACATGGATTACAACTAGGTCATGGTGTGAATCAACACTTTAGGAGTTTAGCCTTTCATTAGGCTAATATTATAATAATAAAGAAATAATAAATTGTACCTGGAGTATGAAGGACTTAAAAACTTCAAAGATTTTTATTATCGAATATTTTACAAGTGAGAGAGAGGGTTTTTGATCAGTGGTTTTCTGATCTCTGCCTCTTTACAAAAACCTACTACTCCTTTTATAATGGGAGTTCTATAAAACAAACAAAAGAACAACAGTAAAAGTAATAATTATACATCAATTATCTGGACAATTGTGTCCAAAAGAGATTCCATTTGTCTGGGCAGCTGGCTTTAATTATTGTACCTTTACCCAACTTTTTGAATTATTGATTCTCCTTTATTCAGACGCATGTGATCTAGGACCCATAATTTCGTCCTCATCGTCAATTGATTCAATTATTTTCTTTTTTAACATTTCCAATTTTGTCTTGGCCTTTATTGTGACCTCATCCATGACATCGTCTTCTGGATTTTGAGAATAACCTGCTAACATTGTATCCTCTTCTTCTTCTTGATTAGAAGAGGGATTTGAAGAGTATTGCGATGAAGATTGCCCTGGTTGGAAATTTTTCATTAAATCTTCTTCCATGGCTGCAAAGTATTTTTCCAGTAAATCTTTTCTGGAAAGATCCTTTCCTTCTTTAATTGATATCTTCCTAGCAATCTGTTGGAATGGGCTAGGAGATTCTCTTTGAGATTGAACCTGAATTTGTTTTTGATACAGGTCCAGAGTTGATTCAATTTGATCAATGGTCTCTTGACCTTCTATGACTCCTTCTTTATTTTTTGAAGTCAATTTTTTCCAAAATTTTGTATAGAAAATTCTTCTTAAACATGTAATATTTTGAGTGGTATGACCAACTTCTGAAGACCATCTCCATATCCATGGAATTCCAAATTCCATAAAGAAAAATAGAGAAGGCATTCCTTCAATTAACTCATTATTATGAGTAGCTTCGATTATTCTGGGAGATAATTCAACCCATTTATTATAGTATCCTTTAAAGGATTCTGGTAAAATTTTTACAGATGTTCCATAGGAAATCCACCATTTTAAAAACCAATTAGGTATATCCTGGTTATAAACCTGAGGACATATCTTGAAGAACCAAGAATGTTTCTTCATTGGATTTTGATATAGAAAAGCTTTATTGAAAGCTTCAATATAATCCCAATAATTAAATTTGATGAGGGCACCAGATTCTGGATGACTCATCTCTTTTTCTTTTAATGGAGAATTTCCCCAATCTTCTAAGGATATTATCCTTTTAATAATTATTTTGCTATAGGTAAAAACCTTAGCATTTCCAGAATTATGATGGAAAATTTGAGCAGATTCGGTTGCTCTTAAAATTGATTCATAAACGAATCTTGATTTATAAATTCCAGCTGGATATGATCCAGTATCGAAAAACCTTTCCATTAAGGTCCATGGATTATCTTTCCATTTAAGCTGTTTATTATCAAGGAGTAAAATTACCTCCTTATAAGGATTTTGATCATAAGAACCTTCATCAGATTCTTCTGATTGAGTAACAACTGAATAGGAAGTATTGCTTCCTTTTTCCTTAGCTGCTTTGAAAGCTAGGAATTCCTGGTATTCAGGATCATTAAATCGATTTTTTCCAGTATTACTGGATGAATTTGCTATATTAGCAATATTGGAAGCTATTAGCCTCTTTTGGCCAAATTGACCAATAATTATTTCAGAATTATTATGAGAATTTCTGCCTCTTCCTCTATTGGAGGATTGGCTCTTCTTTCCTCCTCGCCATGGAGGATCCATTCCTGCAAATAAAATTAAGCACAAGAGATTATTATCTCTTTTTCTTGAAGAATCTTTATTCGATTCTTAAAAATATAGTATTGATTCCATTCATTTGCTATAAGAAAATTTTTTTCTTGAGGATGTAAAGAATAGTCCATATTATATTCTGCTATTCTTAAAGCATGTCTCATCCTCATCCTATATTCAAAATCAATTTGTCTTCGAATATTTCCCATTGCAATTTTCAATGGTCCTTTAATTCCCATTAATTCTGCAAAATAGAATCGAGAAATTCTCTCGTCAAGAAATCTGGTAAACTATTATCAGATCCTTTTTTATAGATTATTTCAAAATCAAAAGGGGCTAAATGAGCTTGCCACCTTGCAAACATTTGTTTAGAAACATTATGTTTAAAATCTTTGTCAAACATAAATTTAGCTGCCTGACAATCAGTTTTTATTATAAATTTTTGATTATATAAATCATCTTGAAATTTTAAAACACATTTTACTATTGCTAAAACTTCTTTTGCAATAGTTGCGTAATTTTTTTGACTATTATTCCATTTTCCAGAATGGAATCTAACCAAATATTCTTGTTTATTGTTTGGAGAAACTTGTTTAAGAATTCCTCCATAACCAATGTCACTAGCATCAGTTTCAACTATTTTTTCCCAATTTGGGTTAGCAAGATTCAAACATGGAAGATTTTGAACCTTTTGTTTAATTTTTTGTATTGCCTTAGTATGATCGTCTGACCAATACTTAGGATTCTTTTTTAACCTATCATACAAGATAGCTGTATCCTTTGCTAGATTTTCATAATAAGGAGAAATATAATTTAAACTCCCAAGAAACCTTTGTAATTGAGTTTTATCTAAAATTTCATCAGGAAATTTAGAAGCAAATTCAATACATCTATGTATTGGAATTATAACTCCTTTGTCAATATTATGACCAAGGAATCTAACATTAGTTTGAAAAAGCATCATTTTAGGTCTAGAAATTACTAAACCATTCTTTATAATAATATTTTTAAAGATTTCTAAATGCTGAAAATGCATTTCTATATTTTTTGAAAATATTAATATATCATCGATATATACAATGATAAAATTTGAATAAGGAATGAATATATCATTCATTATATTTTGAAATTCACTGGGTGCATTTTTTAACCCAAAAGGCATTACATTCCATTCAAAATGTCCAAATGGAACTGTAAATGCTGTCTTATATCTGTCAGATTCATTAATTTGAACCTGCCAGTATCCAGATTTTAGATCAAATTTAGAAAATATAACTGCATCATGCAGTCTATCCAATAAATCCTTTTTATTAGGTATTGGATATCTAATCCATTTTAACACTTTATTAAGTGGTTTATAATTTATAACCAATCTAGGAACTCCTCTTTCCTGTTCAGCATGTTTATTAACATAAAACGCTGTACATGACCAAGGAGACTTAGATTTTCTAATTAATCCTTTATTTATTAAGGATTCTATTTCCTTTTTACATAATTCTAAATATTCAGAATTCATTTGGCAAGGTCTAGCCTTGGTAGGAATTTGTCTTTCATTAAAATCTTCCTCATAAGGAAGTGAAACAATATGTTTCTTTCTATCCCAAAAAGCATTTGGGTGATCATTACATATTTGTAAAGAAAACTTATTTTGAATCAATTTTATTTTATCCTTTATTTTAGGATTTTTTAAATTTTCTGAAATAGTTAATTCATTTATTTCTTGTTTTAAAAATTCTATTTGGTTTATTTTTGCTTTAATTAAATCATCAATCATATTATTTATGATTCTAGTGATTGGTTCAGAAACAAATTCAAAGGATATTTCTTCACCTTGAAATGTTCCTTTTATAATTTTTTCATCCACTTTTGTTAAAGGAAATATTTTCCTAAAAAATGGTGATCCAAGTATTACTTGACTTGTTAAATCTTTAACAAGAATAAAACTATTAGGAATACATTTATTATTATTACAGATATAAGCATTGGGAAGCTTATAACTTATCTGTAATGGTTTTCCACCAGCAGACCCTAATTTCTGGGTGGTTTTATGAAAATATCTTGAAGGGATTAATCCTTATTGAATACAATTTAAATCTGCTCCACTATCTAAAAGAGCAGTAAATTCTTTGGAAAATTGTTTATCAATCATTAATTTGACTTTAATATGCCATTTCTGAGAAGTTATTTCTTCTATTTGTTTTAAATAATTTTCTAATTGAAGTTTTGGAAAATTTACATCATTAATTTCCAATCTTCTTTTTTCTAAATTAATAATTCTTTCTTCTAAATTATTATTGTTATTTCTAAGATTATTAATTTCTATTTTAAGATTATTAATCTCAATTTTTAATTCTTCAATACCAACCTGTTTATTTAGTTGATTTCTTTTATTCAATTGATTCTTAACCTCAGCAAAAGTATAAGGTTGAAAATTTTTATTGGATGAAGATGATTCACCTTTATCATTTCTTATTAAGTCTAAAATCATTTCTTTCTTAATTTTTTCATCTTGAATATTTTTTAATAAATCTAAAAATTCATTTGTTATAACATTTAATTCCATATTTTGGAATTGAGATATAATATCATAAATTGAATCATTATTTATCTCATTGTTACAACAATCTTCATGACAATCTCTATTATCATCTGAAGAAGATGAAATAAAGCTTTCATTATCTAAAATGTTTATATCTTCATATGAAGATTCTGCTTCTGATTCATCAGAAGTACTATTAGAATTTATGATAATCTTTTCTAAAGTTTCTCTAAGATTATCATCTTTTATTTCATTCAATTTTTTCTTTACCCAGCAAGTTGCTGCTTTATGACCTGGACGGCCACATTTTCTACAAATTATAAAAGATTTTTTATAAAATTTTTCAAAGGGTTTAATTTCCCTTTTCTTATCTCTTTCTATTTTTCTTTCTTCTCTTTTCCTTTTCCTTTTAAAATATTTTTTTGGTTTTTGAGAAGAAGATTCTTTTCTTTTATTATTTTGGGGAGTAATTCTCTCCATGCCAAATTGATCACAAAATTGGCCTAACTGTCTTTTTTCCATTAAAGACTGTCTTTTAATTTGCTGATTTAGCTTTATTTCATTACATAAAGCTAATCCTTCATTTTTACATATACCTATTAAACTACCATAGGTGTATTCATCATAATTAATATTAATATTATCTTTTCTCAATTTCTGTTTAACTCTTTCTGAAAAGAAATGAGGTAAACCGTCTATAAATTTAGACTTCCAATGAGTACTATTACTCTCTGGTAATTCCATTACCCTGCATAAAAATGTATCTTTATACCATCTAAATGATGTAAGGGTTTTACATTTTAGATCTTGCAAAAGAGTTCTAATATTTTCAGAATTATCAGACCATCTGCCTGTAAAATGTTCCATTATATTGATAGCAAGAGTATACACACTATTTTCTTGACTGATATCATTTTCTTCTTTTACAGAAGAGTAAATTTGTTCTCTGTCTTGGAGGGTTAAATAATTATCCCACCATCCTTTTAATTGACCAGTAAATCCTGCTACTATCATTTTAGCAATAGATTTATCTGTATTTCCATTTGCTTTACATATCGTAGAATACATCATCATTCGATGTATAGTATTAGCTATTTGGGTGTCAGTTTGACCATCTATGTTCCATTCATAGATGTTCTTCCCACTATAAGAATTATTTACTATGTACTCCTGTTCTTCTATTAAGACATCTTGAGGAGTTGGTCTATCATAATAATATTTATTCATGCTAGGTTTATTAGCATATTTATTCTGTAACTTAGCAATTTCTAAGTTTATTTGTTCTTTATAATTTTCTTTATTTGTGGATTTAGAAAATTCTTTTGAAAGAGTATTTATATTTAAACCTTTCATTTTTTCTGAAATAAATTCCAATTTAGTATCTAATAATTTAGATATTTCAGAATTAGATTTTAATTTAAAATCTCTTATTTCAGGAGGGGGTTGAATAGCTGGAACTGCTATAACTTCTCCTGTTTCAAAAACTTTTTTATTTTTTACTAAAGAGGTTATTTCCTCAATTTTTTCTTGGATAGAACCTAATTGTTCTCCTAATATAATTAAACATAAATTTGTATAATTTATATGTTTAAATAATTTATTTAGGTGGAAAATTGTTACTGGTAAAGTATCACCTTCCAGTAATTTTTGAAAAGCTTGGTAATACATTGTTACCTTTTCTTTTTCAATTTTAAAACCTGTTTGAGGAGGGAAAATAGATTTTATTTTCTTTTCTCCTAAATCATATTCTCTGTAAATAGTAGAAATTATACTATTCACATACTTATTAAAGAACCATGGAACAAAATAAATAATACAATTTTGTTCTTCTAATTCTTTATAAAATTCATCTCGAAAATATAGTAATTGTTTTATTTCAAAATTTTTTAAATACCATTTTCTAAATTCCTCCCATTTAGGATCTTGGAATTCAGAATTTATTTTATCTCTTACCAGGGAGCCTGGTCTAAAATCAATTTTTTCTATATTATTCATGATATAGAGAAATCCATTTCTGACTCGGTTAATTCCGGGTCTTGTTGAGGTCTATTAATTCCTCTAACTATATTATCAGAATTAATTCTTAATTCATTAATTCTATTGTTATTTTCAGGATATTTTTCTCTTATTTGAGAAGTTGAAGCTCTAGAAGGACTTCTAACAGTATA
This sequence comes from Bidens hawaiensis, assembly GCF_021521415.1. Taxonomy (NCBI): domain Eukaryota; kingdom Viridiplantae; phylum Streptophyta; class Magnoliopsida; order Asterales; family Asteraceae; genus Bidens; species Bidens hawaiensis. The sequence continues at coordinate 267,607 of NW_027493332.1, read as the reverse complement.
TCCTAAAGGAGATATATGAAAATTTGATGAAGATAAAGACCTAGTTATTCTAGGTGTAACTTTTTCAAATTGTATTTGAACATTTCCTTCAGTTGTTTGTAAAATTTCTAAAGGATTGTTATCAATATAAGATTGAGATGGGGTATTTTCTTTTAATACCCAATTATCAGGAAAATTTATTTCTTCCCATCTAATTTTTCTTCTAGTGGTAATATTTGACTTACCAAAATTAGTTTCTATAACTATTGTTTCATTTAATGGTTTATCAACCATTTTGCATCTAGGATTCAAAGTATATAATGGTTTGTAATAAATTCTATAACAAACACATATAACTTCTGATCCTGGAGCATAATTGTAACCATTAGTTTTAACATTTAATGTTAAAGCATCTGTGATATTCACATCAGTTAAAGATAATTGTAAATTTGGATAAACATTAAAATAGACTGGACCATGTGCCAGACTAGATTGAACAATACCTATTAAGGATTGTTTCCAATCTAAATTTCTTCCATCTCTTAGAACAGCTATAAAGCTTTCTGGAAGACCTTCTAATGTTAATGGTTTAAAGGCAATTTGCACTAAACCAATATGAATGAATTTATATTCATTATTCTTATATCTGATTATTTCTCTGTTATTTAAGAGTTTCATTATCATATCCTCTTTATTAAGAGATATTGTTGATTCAGTAGTTCTAACTACTTGTTTAAAACTTAATTTTTCCATATAACCATATTTATAAATTTGGTTATAATTAATTTTTGGAATTGTCCATTGATTTAATAAATCAAGATTGTGAGGAATATCATATTCTTCCTCAATACTATTTTTTATTGTATCTTTATTTTTAATAATATTCATGAACAAACTTAAAGTGTTGATTCCCCAAAGACACTAATTATTCACCATGGCTCTGATACCATAATAATAATATTATTATAATAATAATTAATATTATTATAATAATAATAATAATAATAATAATAATTATTATTATTATTATTATTATTATTATTATACAAGATACAAAGAGAGCATAAACCTTAAAAAAATATTAAAAAAAATAAAAATCTATGTGTTCAAAATTTAATATATCAACAAAAGAATTGTCAGGCAATACTAACTAGTTTAATCCAAATATGATCCAACCTCTTTAAACTACTCAGCATGAAACACTACTTGAACCATAACTAATAGCTTTTAAGCTAGAATCAGAAAAATTTGTAACCCATAATTGTGGTCTGCCAGATTCTCCTTCAATGTTATAAGCATACGAAGGCCATCTAACGTCGTTTCCACACGTATGTGAAACTCTTGTTTTCATTATCTTTTGAGTTCTCTCGAGAACCAAAAGACTAGAAAACATGGAATAACTATTTCCCACAAACACGTCCGCCCTTAAGCAAACTTCATAGTCTATTGCTGCTTGAATTAGATACGAATGATTCTTGTAAAACTCAGTTAACCCTAATCGTTTCTTATCAACAGGGTGCATGCCTTCATTCCAACCATTTAAGATCGTATCATCCTCAAGAAGTTCGCTAGCCACGGCTAGATAAAGAATCGTTGGTGGTTTTAGGGCCAGGATGTTGGCTACCCTAGTAGTAATCTCCTCTTTACTACTACAAATGTTCGATAAATTTGATCTATGTTCTCTATTTTTACAATGTATCATCCAATCTTTTTCAATCCTCATATGGATTGCTACATAAGGTGCTTGATACAAAGAATCACGCTTTATTTCACTTCCAAACTCTCTAATCTTCGACACGACTTCGTTTGCATCTTTCGATATTTCATCTACTAAAACCAAGCATTCAAACACCTTCGCATAATCACTAACAGGCCAATGATCATGCCATAGAAAAGGGTTCTTCCCCATTATCCTAATCGTCTCATACACATCATAATCGTGTTTGCTAAACTCTTTCAACTGATCAAGATCTCTCTCAACCGTCCATCTCCTACCACTACCCTTTTGAACCTCGAATACATTGCTTCGATTCCCAATATCAGAATACTGACTCACACACACAAACCCATCACAAAGCGAATTAAACCTCTCAAAGTTAAAGACCTTATCAAACGAAATAGGCTCCAATCGATCGATTTCCTTGTAAAACAAAGACGCGCTTAAGCTAGGCATTAGAAGTGACCTATTCAACATTCTTGCACTCAAACAAGCTCTTGCAAAGGCAATCTTTTGATTGTTTAATCCCCAAACAATTTGAGGCACCTCTAAGAACTTCATTCTTTTATTCCCATGTTTCAACAACTCAAATTCGTCGTCTCTAAACCGACTAACAAGACTCGAGCTAGACGGTACAAGAGTTTTCATGATCAAAACCATCACAAACAAGAACACACATATGGACACCAAAGAATTCACATGTTTCAACTTTAACAAGTCCATCATAGACTCAAAAACTCATTTCCAAAAAATGACTACTAACCAAATTCAACAATAATAATAATCATGATCAAATAACATAATCACTCACCCGAAGTCAATTTTCGATCCAAATCGATGAACCCGTATCCGATCAGCCAACAATCAAGAACAATTATGTGAATTTGGAAGAAGAAGAATCAAAGGAATAAAAACAAAGAAGAACAAAAGTATTAATAATCTTTAAAGTTTGAAAGCAATTTAACAAAGAACAACAACCCATCACCATCTTGACAACCTGTTTTGTAACATCCTAAAATTTATAATGTTGAATAAAGAAAGTTATGTTTAGTGATTTCGCGTAATTGATTAATGTCGGGGAAGGAGCGGGTCTTGGACTTGGATTAATTGAGATGGGTTAAATGAGAATGGGATTTCGGGGATATAAATACCCCCAAAATCCCAAAATATCTTCATTTTCCCCCACCCTCCTAAACACACACATACACACACACCAAGCACACCCAAAACCGCCGCCGGCCGGGCCGAGAAAGAAGGAAGGATCGAGCGAGGTCCGGGTAAGAGAGAAAGATTAGTGGTGATACCAAGATAAACGAGATCCAAACAAGCTCAAAAGGTATGATTCTTGATCTTGGAAGTTTAAAGATCCGAGCTTTTAGTGTATAAACGACCGAAAATGGTCGGGAAGTATAGTGGGTGGTATTGAACCTTAACAAAGGTGTTAAAATCGCCCGAAATGTTGATCAGAAACCGAAACAGCGGACATCTGGGCAACTTCGCCTTCATCTGGGCAACTTCGCCTTCAAGCGATGAACTTCGCCTGCAAGCTAAGTTCGCCTGATGAACTTCGCCTGCAAGCTAAGTTCGCCTGATGATAAGTTCGCCTGAGGTTTAACTTCGCCTAAAGCCAAGTTCGCCTGAGGTTTAACTTCGCCTAAAGCCAAGTTCGCCTGAGGTTTAACTTCGCCTAAAGCTAAGTTCGCCTGAGGTTTAACTTCGCCTAAAGCCAAGTTCGATTAGAAAATAAATTAAAAATCTAATGAAAAATGTGTTAAGACAGTTAATGGAAATAAAATTTTTCCAAGCTGACCTGGCAGCTCGACCCCAGCCTTGGACCCTGCCCCTTGGACCCTGCTAGGGGCTGCCGCCCCTAGACCCCGCTGCCAGGGGCGCTGCCCCCGGACCCCCGTTCGTTGTGGGTCATATAAAGATAGAAATACATTATGAGAAGTGATAGTTAATTAATACGTATACTTGTTATACAGTCAGCCGTGCACAACTGAAGAAAGGGATTACGATTAACGGTGAACGTAACCGTGTTCAGGTGAGTTTCTAGCCCCATTTATGTGTTATGTTTTCGGGGCTGTGTGCATACTCAATATGTTTGTTAATACGCTTATCCTAAGAGATAAGTGTATGCCTTATGTGAATAATGTGAAATGTATGAATGATGGCTTGACGGTACGTGAACGATCTTCGGATATTGCACGTACTGTCAGGTTGTAACGCTAAGTTAAGGTAAGTATGATATGTATGCTTATGTGTATGAATGTGATAAAGTTAATAAAAGAAGGAGATGATGGTTGTATGGTTACGAAAAGGGTACCGAGCCCTAATAATACTCGAGGTATGATGTATGGTTGTATGGTAACGAAGAGGGAATCGAACCCTACTAATATTCGAGAACTAGGGAACCGAACCCTATTAATATTCGAGGAAAGAGGGAAACCGAGCCCTAATAATACTCGTGGAAAGAGGGAAACCGAGCCCTAATAATACTCGAGGAAGGAGGGTACCGAGCCCTAATAATACTCGAGGAAGGAGGGTACCGAGCCCTAATAATACTCGAGGAATGTAGGGCGTAATGCTCTTTATAACGTAAGATATGAAAGTAAGTTAATACAAAAGAAAGTAAGAAAGTAAGAAAGTATGAAAGTAAGAAAGTAAGAAAGTATGAAAGTATGAATGAAAGAATATAATGTTATGTGAATGGTATGAGTATGTGATTATCTAGAACTCACTCAGCGTAGCTGACTTTTAGTATGCACGCAGGTGAGTAGGATGAGGCAGCTCGCTTGAGGAGACACGTGGCACTGAACAAGAGCCTGGCATCTGAAGACTTATGATGTTTTAATTTTAATGTTTTAATGTGAAAAACAAAGGATGTTTTGAGACAAGTTATGGAATATTGTAATGTTTTATGAAAGTTTTATATTCCGCGTAAATGTTTTAATTAACTCTGATATTTAGAACTGTGTTTATGAGTAAATCCAACATGAAAGTAGGGTTACCGGTAACGGGGCCTTACATGTTTTGATCTAAATTTCTCATGAATATTATTATATGAATATATTAAATATGGCAATTTGAGGGGTAACACTTATATTATAACAAAAAGTTGAAACAACTTTTGTATTTGAAAATGATAATTAATAATATTAAATTGAGAAAGTTGGTGAAGAATAATAAGCCCGTCAAAGTTGACAAAGTTAGCGCGTGCAATATTAGTGGCTTAAACCCCTTTGAAGCCGCTGCAATTTCGAGCCATGTGATTTGGTACCACAAAGTTAAGTCAATTTATGCCTTGATTTATGTACTTTTTATGGTTACGTAAAGTAATAAAAATATTATTACTTTTATATGCGCGAAAGTATATTGTATATAGCGTGGGATTTTTTTTTTCAAAACAGGAAATTTTAGAAGGGCGAAATGATTGTATATAGGGTCTGTCAGTTTCTGTTGGGTGAGTTGGGCAATTAGCTGGTGTTCTGAAATTTGAAATTGCGGATGCGGTACATTTTTTGTGTGTTCCGCTATTTCAAATGGCGGATGTCACTTTTTCTGATCCGCCATTTCGACTGGCAGTTCACGATACCCAAAGTAACCTGCCCGTATATATCATAATGTTTTTTTGACAGACATCTGTCATTTGAAATGACAAGTATGAACAATATTTGTCTGATTTGACATTTGATCAACAACTCCTAATGCTTTTCATTTTCCTTTTTAACTTTTATATTATTTTTTAAAAAGAATAATAGTTAGTATTATTTATAAAATAATATAACTAATTATTAAAAAATAAGTTGTATTATTAAAAAGACTTAACCTGTTTTTACTTTTATTTATTTTACTTTTATTTTTTAATTATTGATAATTAATTAATTTTTATTAATAAAAAGACGAATAATTAGTATTATTAATTAATATTAATAAGTACATATTAATATTAAATATAAAAATTTGGTTCAACTATAGTTTTTTCATATGGATTTTTTTTTATATAAAATTGAGTTCTGCTATTTGAAATGACAAGTGTCGTATGAGCATCCGCTGTTTTAAATGATAAGTGTGAACAATATCTGTCAGATTTGACCGTTGATTGATATCATTTTTTTTTATAATACTTTTATTTTTAAAGGAATAATAATTAGTATCATTTATAAAATAATATAATTAATTATTAAAAAATAACTAGTTTTACGAACCCACACGTTGCGGCGGAGTCAACCCTTGAAAATGTAAAGTCGAAACGTCTAGCTAACTGACGCATAAAAAAAGAGCTTATAGAACCCGTGCGTTGCGGTGAGATCGTTAAACCGAATAGTTGTAACATGTTAATACTAACCGTAAAAAAAAGGAAAATTAGAAGTTGTACAAATAAATTAATCTTGTGTGCAATCACTTAAAACTATGGAAAGAAAATAAAACATATTAAAGTCAAAGGAAAGAAAACAAAACAAAAACATATTAAAGTGTAGGGAAAGATATTAAAAATTAAAAGATATTCAAATGTACAAATATACAACCATGTACACCACTAAAACAAATGAATAGTGAAAATGTGTCTGTAAAGATTTTTGAAAATTAATATATGTAATAATTTGCATTATTAATTAAAAGACTAATGTATGTTTACTTTTATTTATTTTAATTTTATGTATTATAATTAGAAAAACCATTACCATCATTTCATCCTTCTAAAATTTCCTATTTAATAAAAAAAAACTGATAGCGTGGGTGGGTTAACTACTTTTGTTATTGTACCTACCCTAGTACAACCTAAACTTTACGTAGGCTACTTTCACTATACAATATATTTTGATTATTTTCTCGTATATTAAAATAATAATAATTTTTATAAATAGATGTACAAACAAGTTGAGTCGAGTCTGAGTCTTGCACTATTCGAGCTTGGCTCATAAATTAAATTTAAAGATCGAGATCGGTTGAGTCGAGTCTGAGTCTTGCACTATTCGAGCTTGGCTCATAAATTAAATTTAAAGATCGAGATCGGCTTCGTTTGGCTTGGCTCGAGCTATTTTAAGAAAAATCTTAAACAAGCCAAAGTTCAGTTCGGGCTCACATTCAAGAGAACCGCATGCATGACAAAGATGTTGTTATGTCCTAGTTCGTGTTACGATTTTGGTCTTTATGAATAAAAATTATACTTTGATGCTCACCGGTTATTCAAAGATTAACATTTTTAATCCTTCAGTTTATAAGCTATTAAATGTTTTGTTAGGTTTTATTTATTTATTTATTTTGAGCATTTTCGGTTTGGTCAACAAAAGCCAAAACCGGTTTATAATCGATTTCGGTTCGGGTTAACCGGTTTGTTACAATATTACGATCGGTTTCGGTTCAGGTTTTGACCGGTTTTTGCCCGGTTTTGGCCGGTTTCACTTCGGTTAACCGGTTTTGGTGGAGAAAATTACAAACCGGTTCCGAACCTACGGTTTCAATCGGTTTCAAACTAGTTTCTATATAATCGGTTTCAAATCGGTTCGGTTTCGGCTTGATTTTCGGGTCGGTTCGGTTAACCAATTTATTTACCCACCTCTAGAACCAACAACCACTTGGTTGAAGGTCATTCACCTTTGCCGCTAGACCAAGCTAATGGTTACGCTTTATAAGTTGGTTATTTAACCCTTAATACTAATAAAAAAAAAGTGTATACAAGTTCCACATCATGTCCCTGCTCAGTCGCCTCCATCCCGTCACCACACATCATGTGTTTTGTGTTCGATCAAGGGCTTGGTTTTTCAATAGTTTTGTTTAGAGAATGGCTCATGCACCCACTTGACTACAAAACTTAAGCAGTCGCCAGACCCGGGTTACAGAGGCAGCGACGATGGTGTTTTATCAAAGAAGACAAGACGAAAGTCGGAGACAGGTGCTTAATTATTATTTTCAGTTTTCCAGTAAGTGTAAGTTTGTTGTTTAACAAAATAAAAGTAACAAAATTTCTAGTTATTTTCGGTCTCAAGGACAAAAAGGGTTCAAGAGTGAATGTTGAAATCAAGTGTTTAATTCCTTTAACATAGAGACAAAATCTACAATACGAACATACCACACAGACTATCCGCTATCGTGTAATTCTTTATAGTAAATATTAATTGCTTATATCACGTTTTCTTAAACTTTTGTATATACTGTAAGAATACTAAAGTTGTTAATCACTTCGGTGATAAAAATTAATAAATCAAGAGGTGATAATTATGGAAAGAAAAAGAAAGAAAAATTTAAAAATATAATACCCGAAAAGGATAAAGCAAAATAAAATATGCAAATACAGTGTGGTAGCATGAATATAATAAAATTGGCGTTCTAAAAAAATTTAAAACCTTATCATCATTAACAATAACAAGCATCTCTAGTGTTGTCATTTCGGGCCATACAAAATTGGAAAGATGCAACCACCAAATTTTAAGTGATCCAAACTGTTGAGACATCAATATATATACTTTGTATCTTATGCACCACCTTAATTGATTATTAAATCCTATGTGTAGTATGTAGGTTAGGATGAGCTCGGTACCGTACCGGAACTAGTACCGAAAATCTTGATTTCGAAAATCGTAAATTTTTGGTACCGGTATCGAAATGTTCGGTTCGGTACCGGTACGATACCGGTATTTAAGGTAAAATTCGGGAAATACCGGTACCCTACCGGTACCGGTCCCAAAAACTCAAAACCTTGGTACCGATTCGGTACCGCCGGTACCAAATCGATACCGATTTCGGTACCGGTACCGGTACCGGTACCGGTACCAATCGGTACCGTACCGATTTTTGCTCATCCCTAATGTAGGGTAAGGCTTTATGACTAATAAAACATAATATAATGTAGGTGAATTGTATTTTAATAATTTCAACTTAATGCAGTTGTTTGTTAATAATTCGAACTTCAAAAATAGTCGTCATCGGTTTTAATTTTCACATAATTTGTTTTTACTGGACCTCTGTTAAAAAAAACACTTAACCACATTAAGTTTTTTCCAAATTTCAAATTGATGTTATAGAGTTTTTGACCGGAATGAGGATATGAATCGATTGATGTAAAATTACCTCGAAACAATGCTTCAAACAACTTGATATTTATTAATTAAAAGTTACACACCGGAATTGAAGCATCCTTTAGTCGTTTGGCCCACCGTTTTGAGATAAGTTTTACATAAATTAACTCGTATTCTCATTCCGAATGAAAACCCTAAAATATCAATTTGAAAGTTGGAAAAAACTTAGCGGCGTTAAGTATTTTTAACGGAGGTCCAATGAAAACAAACAGTGTGAAAGTTGGGACCGATGACAGCTATTTTCTAAGTTAAGATTATTATCAGCAACTACATTAAGTTAGAATTATTAAAATTCAATTTTTCTATAAAGTAAAATAGAAACAATAAAAAGAAACAAATGTTAATAATTTATTATTTAACTTACTGGCCAGGGTTGGTTGAGGCTCCATCTTCCACTGCATACACTATTCGATACACTATTTGGTAGTCGCCAGTCTAACTAAAAATGAATATGTATACTTATTAGGAACCAAACCATAGGTTTTGTTACATAGGTAAGAAAATAAATATGACTTGATCCGTAATTAATATGCAATTAAACGTTTTAATCTATCGTTAAATGTAGGAATTAAAGGCGTGTCCAAACAAAATCCAACTTGTACTAGCTTAAGAATTTTAGAATGTCATCATGTAAGCTTTTGAACCAAAGATAACACAATACGTCTAGAATCATAAGGCTGGACTATGGATACTTTGCATAACGACATTATGACCAGATGAATGTTGATTTCATGTGAAACGCGCTAGAGTATTTAATATGATATCTATCACCTTACTTGTGGCACATTACATACAAGATCTTACCAACAAATAAAATGATCTTGTTTGCTAAGGAACTGGAAATGGATGGTGATCTTGTATGGTTTTGCTACATAAATAGTAAAAAGGTAACAAAACATCCCGTGCAATGTTTTATCTAACCCTAAGCACATTTACCACCCGCATTCAATGCTCTCTCGATCGAAAGCTACTAATTATCAAGTTGTGACTGAGTTACGTAAAAAAATCTCTATGTAGCACATCAAATATCCTCACAGTCTCTCACACATATGCCTACATATTCACCATTGGTATGATATATTCACTATTGGTATGATGTATATTTTGGTATTATTTTGAGTATCTTGAGATTAGTTAATGCATTAAAATTATTAAATAAAAAATAATATCTTTTCTTTTACTTCTCCCAACAAATTTCTTATCAACTATGACTTGTTTGCATTTATGAATATTGTCATTGAAATGATCTCTTTATAGTTTATCCTTTAATTTTAAATATTTAAAATCAATTTACAAACAAAATTGTTTATTTTATGGAAGCATGGTTCAAGAAATTGAAGAAATCTATCATCTATGGAACAAACCAGACCAGGTTGTCAAGATTGTGATGTTTTTTTATCTTTATTCTTGTTGTTTCTTTGTCTTCATTCTTTTTGTTCTTTTTTCCCATGCAACAGCTTTGATCATCATCATCATCATCTTCCTTTTATCTTTTTCTTTCCCAAATTATTCAAACCTTATATACAATAAGTTATCATCAAATTCATTATAACATTATCGAATTCGGTCGAGATTCATTAAATGAATTCATTGGTTACAAAGTGTTTGTTCTTGCTTGTAATGGCATTGATCATCAAAACACTTCTACTCCCCAACTCGATTTCCATTCGTGTGTTTCAAAACGATGAATTCAAACCGGGAAATGCAAGAATGAAGTTCTTGGAAGTGCCTCAAATTGTTTGGGGATTAAACAATCAAAAGATTGCTTTTGCAAGAGCTTGTTTAAGTGCAAGAATGCTGAATAGGTCAATTCTAATGCCTAGCTTAAGCGAGTCTTTGTTTTACAAGGAAATCGATCGGCTGAAGCCTATTTCGTTTGATAAGGTCTTTAACTTTGAGAGGTTTAATTCGCTTTGTGATGGGTTTGTGCGTGTGAGTCAGTATTCTGATATTGGGAATCGAAGTAACTTACTCGAGGTTCAAAAGGGTAGTGGTAGGAGATGGACGGTTGAGAGAGATCTTGATCAGTTGAAAGAGTTTAGCAAACACGATTATGATGTGTATGAGACGATTAGGATAATGGGGAAGAACCCTTTTCTATGGCATGATCATTGGCCTGTTAGTGATTATGTGAAGGTGTTTGAATGCTTGGTTTTAGTAGATGAAATATCGAAAGATGCAAATGAAGTCGTGTCGAAGATTAGAGAGTTTGGAAGTGAAATAAAGCGTGATTCTTTGTATCGAACGCCATATGTAGCGATCCATATGAGGATTGAAAAAGATTGGATGATACATTGTAAAAAACTAGAACAAAGATCAAATGTATCAAGCATTTGTAGTAGTAAAGAGGAGATTATAACTAGAGTAGCAAGCATTCCGACCCTAAAACCACCAACGATTCTTTATCTAGCCGTGGCTAATGAACTTCTAGTACACGATTCAATCTTAAATGGTTGGAAAGAAGGTTTGTATCCGGTTGACAAGAAGCGATTAGGGTTAACCAAGACTTACAAGAAGCATCCGTATCTAATTCAGGCAGCTATAGACTATGAAGTTTGCTTAAGGGCCGACGTGTTTGTGGGAAATAGTTATTCCACATTCTCCAGTCTTCTGGTTCTTGAGAGAACTCAAAAGATAATTAAAACAGGAGTTTCACACACATGTGTGAAGAGGTAGGTCCCAGCAGAGCCCAGTTGGACCCGCAAGACTCACCTTTAAGAGGGACGTCTGCGCAGAAACCAACTGGGTCCGCAGGACCCACCATGCTCAGAGACGTGACGTCCTTACGATCAGTACGCAAGCTGTTCCCGCAGGAAAAGCCTCCCAATGGTGAAGTACTCTGCCTGTTCCCGCAGCTGCGGATACAAGCCATCAGGGAAGGCTACCTGCGCAGCAAAGCTACACGCACAAGGCACTTAACTCTTAAATAATTCAGTAATGTCACCTGAAGAAGGAGTGAGCAAGCCGGGAACACTCCCGCACAAAGCCGGGAGAACTCCCGCCCAAATGAGCCAGTCCGTATGATACTGGAGGATCTTTTGTACTGTACCTGACGAGGTATGGACAAAAGATCTGACCAAGGATACGACAGCTCACTGACAACAGTATGACGAGCAGCACGCTCTTGTACTGTATGTCACTATTAGCCGCTGCCTACTCACCAACCTGTCGGAGGGCGTGCATGGCATGGCCTGCAGTTGGTGGAACATGAATAGTACACAGCCGGCCTGGTCACCATCAGCCGCTGCCTATCCACCAACCACCAGCATGGCATGTGCGTAGCCCACAGTTGGCAGAACAGGAACACTATTCAGCCGGCTGTACCTGCTTGGAAACCTACCTTCGGCTATAAATACTCCAACACCTTGGAATGGTATCATCTTATCTCATATCTCATATCTTGATATATTACCTGATATCTGCTCTAGTCATTCTCTTAATATACACTTATATTCAAGAGCAATCTAGTCTGATTCTCACGCCGGAGGGTGGTCACAAGGAGGTACCCCCCCCCTTCTCAGTGACGAGCCCACGGTGTCTGTTTTGCAGGTTATCAGAAGAACCATCTTTGCCGGATCTAACCCCTCGTGGGAAACATCTACTTAACCCCCAGATTATCCGTAATCTGCCCGGGGTCGATTAGTGTTTCTTCATTGGCGCCATCCGTGCATAAAAGCTAGAACTTAATTCTTTTTCAGTTTTCTCAAAACTTCTGGAAAGATGGTTAAAGGTACTCCGGTCCCAAAACCAACGAGTGACCAAGAAGCCCCGGTAACCACAACCCCAGCTACTGGGGGGAATACCGGCGACTACACAGTTTTTACGAACACTACCCCGGTTACCCAAACCGGGGCAAGTGCAGTAAATTTTACGAACACTACCCCAGTTACCCGAGCTGGGGCAAGTGCAGTAAATAATCTCTCACTGGGATTCACCGATACCCAGTTAGAGAGACAACGAACGAGGCTCCCCCGCCAAACACTCGATGAAGTTAAAGCGTGGGCGGAAGCACGTCAAAAAGAATTCCAAGCTGAGTTGGATGAACGCTTACGTTCAATCCAACAGGCTGATGAATTCGGAGAGTACTTGGACGATGATTCGGAGGAATCCGATAGTGACGCAAACCCTCGTCATAGGGCGAAAGGGAAGCGTAAGGAAACGGACTCCCAACCGAGAAGGCATTTTGGAGAAACCTTCAAACCAAAAAACGCGGGTGGAAACCCACGTGACTTCTCAAAAACATTTAGACCAACTGCTGCAAAAGCGGGAACGTCCAAATTTGCAAGGGACATTGCGGAAGCAATCGCCCCGAAAAGTGCCAAACAGATGTCCAACATCGGCACTTACGATGGTATATCTGATCCAGACGATCATTTGAACAGATTCATAGCGGGGGCAACCGTCAGTAATTGGACGGAACCTACGTGGTGTTACATGTTCCAAATGACGCTTGTTGGGCCAGCTAGAGCGTGGTTCGATCGTCTACCGGTCCACCACATCTACGATTGGGCAGACTTTCAGCAGAAGTTCAGCCAACACTTCAGCCAACAAAGAAAGTATACCGAAGAGCAATGGACAATTCTCAACTGCATCCGAGAGGAAGATGAGTCCTTACCCGACTTCATCACGCGCTTCAATTCAAAGAAGCTAAGTCTGGGCACTATTAGCGAAGATCTTGTTCGCGCTGCTTTCATCCAGGGCGCGAAAGACCCAGAGCTCATCCGCACCTTAACGGGTAAAGATGGCATGCCGTCCACATGGGATGCCATCATGACAGCATCTAAACGCTTTGCGGAAACGGAGAAGCAACTGGGTAGAGATCTCCCCCAAAGCACAAACCTCTACAACCAGAAAACAAGAGAAGATAACGTCCTTACCGCCCGACTAAACAAAAAGCGGAAGCTAGGCATTTGGCAGTCAAGGGTAAACTTTGACACCTCATCCGGCTTGCAACATCGGTTAGGCGAAAGGGATAACGTACAGTCGAACCAGAACTCCAGATGGACGCCACTCACCAAAAGCGTCACCGAGATATTCGCCACTGAGAAGCTCCCATGGCCAAAGGCTCCAATAATCCGACATCGTCACAATGCTGATCGGAACAAATACTGTGACTTTCACAGGACAAAAGGCCACAACACTGAAGAATGCACAGACGTGAAGGACATCGTCGAAGCATTTGTCAGAGATGGGACGCTCACGCACCTCGTGGCGTAACGAACGCTGAGCAGGCTGATGCGTGTAGAACCCCAGTTGGGGAAAACACGAATAAAACTGCAGCTTCAATGTTGGAGACTACATACTGCATAAACAACGAGATTCCGAACCAAGTGCATATCGGCTCGAAAGGCTCGATGACACTCCCAAGAACATGGAAGGGAGCTCAATTACACAATCTGCATGTAGATCAATTCCAAACTTGTAAAAGAAAAGGCCCAGAGCCACTTCTAATGGAAATGATTCTCCTTATCACATTGACGCTGATGGTCTTACATTTATACTTATGAACTTTCCACACTGATATGCCGGTCTTCACCGCATACATAAGTGGGGAAAGAAGTCGTTGCGTGTGGAAGGCGGCAAAACCCGCATAAACACAAAAAACGGCAAACCTTCATGCAGGTCAGTCATAGGTAAAGTTCGGTCATCCCACTAAATGAAAGTGCCGGTCTTAGCCGCACAAATCATGATAGAGGAAACCGAACTAACCTATTGATAACCGCGCGTCGAACGGTCAATTTATTCAAAACACTGATGCCGGTTTTCACCGCATAAATGTGTAAAGAAATCGTTGCGTGTGGGCGGCGGCAAAACCCGCGTAAGCACAAAAAACAGATGAAGACAACCTTCACGCAGGTCAGTTATAGGTAAAGTTTGGTGATCCCACTAAATGAAAGTGCCGGTCCTAACCGCACAAATCATGATAGAGGAAACCGAACTAACCTATTGACAACCGCGCGTCGAACGGTTAACTTATAAAACACTTAGAAAATTTCTAACGAAAAGATGAAGAAAACCTCCACGCAGGTGAGATATAGGTAAAGTTTAGCCATCCTATTAAGTGCAAGTGACGGTCTTACCCACACAATCACGAAGGAGAAAGCAAAACTTCAACCTATTATCTACCACGTTCAAAGGTTAACTTATTCTAAACACTTAGAAAATTTCTAAGGAAAAAATGAGGAAAACCTCAACGCAGGTCAGATATAGGTAAAGTTTAGCCATCCTACTAAGTGCAAGTGACGGTCTTACCCGCACAATCACGAAAGAGGAAGCAAAACTTTAACCTATTATCTGCCACGTTGATAGGTTAACTTATTCAAAATACTTAAGAAATTGCTAAGGTAAACTACAGTATGCACAAGCGAATCATACATTGTTTATGCGGCAAAACAAGTGCCAAATTAAACTATAGTATGCATGAGCACGTCATATAACGTTTATAAAGCAAGTCATCCACTGAAAGTAGCGGTCCTACCCGCACAAAGATTTGTATTCCATAATAATTCAAGTATTACAAGAATGGCCGGGTAACTACCCGCCTACAAGAATATAAATCTATACAATGTAAACCTATCCTAACAGTGGGAAGGGATCTAAAGGTTCAAGCTTCAGGACCACTCCCTCCAAACCCACTTGTACCCGCACCATCAGTTGGCTGTGGCGGTTCAAGGAAGGTCTTAAGAATGGTTAGCCCATCATCAGCAGCAGCAACTTCGTTCACCTTCTCCACCACCGGATGCGGGAAGGCGGCATACTGGTTCACTGCTTGGTCATATACAGCTTCAGTATCCACATCATATAAAGGGAAGTTGGAAGGCGGGATGCCCTTCTCAACGAACCCTAGACCAAGCAGGAAGCCAGCCTTTTCCCCATCCTCATGAGAAGCGTTGAGGGCTGCGCTCATGGCATCGTCGTATGATGTGTCCGTGAAGACTCGATGCACAACCTACAAGAAAAAATACAAGTATCAAAACCTTTTCTATGTACAAAGAAAAGCGTAAAGATATTATGAAATTACGCATACCTGAGACAACGCTTCTAGAAGAAGCCATTCCTTGGCAAACAGAGCCTCCTGGAGGGCAGCTTGAGCTTGGTTACGGGCGCGTTCGGCTTCACTTTTGTTAAGGTTGGCGAGCAACACTTCCTTAGCAGCAGCCTCTTCAACGCCCTTTAGCTTCCGCTCAGTATGGTCAAGCACGCCCCTCTGGTCCAAGATCTCTTGGAGCTTCTTGGCGTCTTCCATAGCCAAGGCATCATGAGCCTGCTGGAGCCTCTCTAGCTTGGCTTTAAGCTCCTCATTCTCAATGCGTAGAGGCTCAGCAACAGCTTCAGCCTTGGTGGCCCTCTCAGTTGCGTTCCGTGCAGTTTCCTTAGCCAGCCGAAGCTGTTCGTTAACAGCTTGGGCAGCCTTGGAACGGGCCTCAAGACGGTCCTGAACTTCAACTTCAAGGGCCTGGAAGGCCTTCTCCTTTTCCGCAGCCACTGCGGTAAGCCTCTTGTTCTCCTCCCGGATGGCCCGCGCCTGAGCCACTTCCAGGCTACGCGCCGTCTTTAACTTGTCGTTTTCACGACAAAGTAACTCGACGCGCAGCTGAATCCGGGTAAGGAGAATCCGCAGTTCATTCGACAGCCTACCCTCCTGGTAGCTGGACATGGCTTCCCCCAGCGCACCGGCGGGAGCGGCGTGGCGCGCCCATTCGACGCATTCTACAGGCGTCCGAAGGGTTGTTCCTCGGCGGATGTTCCATCGTGGAACATACACTTCATTGGAATCCGACACTGCAAAAGCAAAAAGCAGTTAGGAAAAGATGATAAAAAAAATATATATATATATAAAATAAAGGCCAAAATAACCCTACGCACCTATAGGGTCGACGACAGGCCTGTAGCCGCCAAACCCATCACCCGAACCTAACGGATATCCATCCAAGAGGTCAGGCAGATGGGAAGGAGGCAGAGATTGGCTTGACGCCCCAACCCCGGACATACCTGAAGGACCGGCCGTAGTCGCCGGCGCCGGAGGAGGCATAGCGGAGGCCGCCGCGGTAGAAACCAGCGGAGGTGAACTCACCGGAGGTGAACTCACAACCGCGGCCGCGGCTGCGGAAGAATCCACAGAAACACTCACCGCCGGCTCAGTGAATGAATCAGTAAATATGACACTGACAGCCGGCGGGGACGTCGTCACAGTTGGAACAGTTGGCTCAACCGGGTGAGCAACTGAACCAACTAAAGCAGGCGCAGTCGCCTGGGTCATCGCCTCAGGTAGGTTGACCAAACCTACCTTCATGGGTCCAGAACTGCTACCTCCCGCTCCACCCTGGAATGCGGTAGCATCCACGCTTGCACAAAGAAAATATAAGTATAATGGTGGAAAGCTATGCAGTAAAAGTAAAGGAAGATTATACTTACGGGTTTTCTTGAGCCTAAAGGTGCGAACAGGCGGGGACGAACCCGATGGAGCCGGCCTCTTCATACCGGTCACCGTCGTCGTCCTGGGCGGCTCGGAGGTGACAGTCGTCTCAGCCTCCGGAGCAGTGGTCTCAACACCACCTGGGTTCCCCGCCGCCCCCTCGCTCTCGGTCTCCGAGTTTGACCGATTCCCCTGATCGGCGGTGGAGGCAACCTTCGCCTTGCCCTTTCCGCCAGCAGCCTTCTTCTTCCGCGTGAAGAAAGGACCGTCTGCGGATTCCTCATCAGAAGATGACAGAATTAGAGGAATTCCAGCAGAGGTTTCAGCATTGAGAGGTCGAGGGTTAAATAACTCCTTACTGTGACATCTGCCCCGATCCGACCCGACCCAGGTACCCGTTTCTCCGATCCGATCTCTTTCTTTTATGATTTAATATTTATACTTATACTTTACTTTTAATAATAATATATATTTTCCTTCCCGCCTCTTTCTCTCTCTTTCTTTCCGCCGTCCCGTCCCTCTTCCTTCTCTCTTTCCGCCTTCTTTTCCCTCTTGTCGCCGTCCCGCCCTTACGCCTTGTTTCCCTCTTTTTCTTCTAACTCTTTGCTTGTCCTTTGTTCCTTCCCGCCTAAGGTTGTCTGCGCAGCTCCACGCGCCAGACCCCTTACAAGGAATCCTGCGTGAAGACCACCTGTTACAGCGATACGCGAGACGAACTCTTCTCGCAGCGCGCTAAGAATTGTAATTCTTCTCGCAGCGCGCTAAGAACGGTAGTTCTTCCCGCGACGCGCTAAGGATTTGTAGTTCTTCTCGCAGCGCGCTAAGAATCGTAGTTCATCCCTCGACGCGCGAAGAATTATAGTTCTTCCCGCGGCGCGCTAGGAATTTTAGTTCCTCCCGCGGCGCGCTAAGAAATGTGATTCTTCCCGCGGCGCGCTTAGAAATGTAGTTCTTTCCGTGACGCGTTAAGGTTGGTTCTGTCTGCCTTCGCGCTCGCGCTCTCTTGACCTTCTGTGTCTGCCTTCGCGCTCGAGCCTTCTCGCGCTAAACCCTTTGAGTTTTCTTCTGTTTAATCTAGCCGTTTGCTTTTGTGTTGTCTTATCTTTTGTGCTGTTGACCTAATCTGCTTTGTCTGAAAAGTTACTTTCGGCGCAGCATGCGCACCAACCCCATTGGTTGGCAGAAAAAGTGACTGACATAATCTTTTGAGATCTGCTTTTGCCATGCTTGACCAGTACCTTTTTCTGAACCTCCCATGCCTTTTTACTGTTCCCTGTCAGCCTTTTTCTCTTTTTCCCTACTGCCATATCTTTTGATATCTTTTACTTGCTTTTGGATATCTTTTGCTATCTTTTGTTTTGTCTTGTTCTGTTTGTCTTGGAATCTTTTCCCCTTTTTCTGGATTCATGTCTCCTAGGGTTTCTCTATAAATAATAGTATTATTTTTCCTAACACTACACACACAAACACGTAATCTCTCCTGTTTTCCTTGCTCTCTGCCGCCTCCCTCTCTGCCTCCGTCTTCCTCCCTGTTCTGTCCTGCTTTTCCGGTAATATATATATTATATATAATAATTTAATTATGCTAACTTATATCAAGACTTAAAACAGATCGTTAAAACAATAATCTTTAATTATAGGTTAACTTGTGCTTGTTTAAAGTTGGTTCTTGCTTTATCTTACACCGCATCGTTTATCAAAGTGAGTAATCTCGTACCTAATCCCTTTTTATTTTTAATGTTTTGGGATGTTCATGTGTTCGTACAAACTTGAGTCTTAAACTTGTTTATGAACTTTAGTCGCGCAGTATCCCATGTGTTGAGGACGTTTACTTGGCTGTTTATTTGTATGTGTGTATCATTAACCGCTTTGTTCGGCCTATTCCGAAGTTTTCATGGATCCATTAGATGAACACGGGAGACCTATCGTTTACGGTTTTCTTTGTTTACACTTGCACAGATGTTTCCTCGTTTTTGTGCTCAATTGGGAGCACGGATTGAACTATGAACTATGAGCTATGATCTATCTAGGCTTGATCACAATCTGATTGCACCCTTGTTAAACACCAGACATACACGTGTTGCGCGCAGATTTATTGTTATCTATGTATTGTATTAAACTTGATTTCTCACCAACACGCAAGTGTTTGACGTTTATTTTAACACATGTTCAGGTTTGCAGTAGCTGTTTTGGAGCTTGTGGACACATAGGAAGTTTTCTTTATTTTGGACCTAGATTAAAATGTATCAAGACAAGTTTCTGCTGTTCGAATATTATGATTTATAATATATTGATTTATGATGATTTATGTTATCTTGTGTTTACTCTGCGCGTGCGCGAATGAATGTATTTATTAAATATTGACACCCAATAGTGTCACGAGTAATGAAACAATATGTGGCGCCCCGATGTATAATCCGCCTTTGGTCGGGGTGTTACAGATTGGTATCAGAGCTCGTTGACTTTAGGATAGGTGGTTAGACGTAACGGCCTAGAATACCTAAGAGTCCCTTCTCGCGCATGAGAGAAATCTCATGTTTGCGCGCTTATTGTTAATTACTCGTTATTTATGAATATGCTCGCGCTTGCGCAGTATATGATTTTATGTTTTATTCCGCGATATTTCGATTTTTGTTGAATTTCGATTTTTATTGATTTTTCTTACATATTCGTTTGTTGGGTTTGAAAATCCGAAAAGTCATGGTGATACATGAATTGTTGATTTTCAATTTCCATTTACGATTATGTTCTGAGGTTGGAGACTTGAAAAGTCATGGTGATACATGAATTGTCAACCTCCAATACTCATTTTCTTGTATATTTTATATTGAAGATTGAAAAGTCATGGTGATACATGAATCGTCAATCTCCAATACTTGTTTGCTCGTATATTTTAAATTGGGAATTCGGAAAGTCATGGTGATACATGAATTGTCGATTCTTGATTCGGAATTTGTTACCTTTATTAAGTCTGCATTTAGGGTCATTTATTTTACTTTAACTTTGGACAGTAACTGACTCCGTGAAACCAAGCTTTATAAAGTTATACTTTGCGATAAAACCAAGATATTAACTAAAATTAAAACTTTTATAGAATGCCTCCGCTATCTCGCCGATTTCAGAGAAGAGAAGCCTCGCGCATGCGTAGACAGCAACGTTCCCAGGAAATGGCCGCCGCGATAGCCCAAGCCTTGAGCCAAAACAATACCTCCAGTTATAACATTAAGTCCTTTAACGCGGGTAACCCTCCAAAGTTCACAGGTCTTGAAGGAGCCACCGTGATGCTCCAATGGCTCGAAAAGATTGAAAACACTTTCCTCCATACCCAATGCCCTCATGACAGACGAACCCTATATGCCTCCAGTGTCCTGGAATCCAGAGCGCTTACATGGTGGAATGGAGTAGCCCATGCGCGTGGCGCAGAAGCTGCTTCCAGCATACTCTGGGAGGAATTTAAGGATCTCTTGACGCGAGAATTCTGCCCTCCCAACGAAGTAAAGCGCCTGGAGGAAGAATTTTGGAACCTGAAGCAATACAGTGGAGAAGCGCGCGAGTACGCGATGCGCTTCCACGAGCTAAGCTTACTGGTCCCTCACCTTGTTACCCCTTCACGCCGAGCAATCGAGAAATTCCTTGGGGGTCTCCCCATGGAAATTCAAGATTCTGTATGGGCCAGAAACCCAGTAACCCTCTCTGACGCCATTGAGTTGGCCGCTGTGCTCAGCGACAACCATGTCAGAGCAGGAACCCTGTTCCTGCGGGGAGCTGAGAAGACCAAACTCACCAAGACTGCCCCTGAACCAATAGAAACCAAACCTGAACCCTCAAACCGTAACAACCTCAAGCGCAGGCGCAAGGCCTATGCGCTTACCAACCCGCCCATTGTCCAGCAACCCATTTATCAACCTCCAGTTTATGCGCCTAACCCACTGTCCACCTACCCAACACCTCCTATAGTCCACAACTATGCCTTAACCAATCCAGCACTCCCTGCCCTGCCACCTAAGAAACCTTATACAGGAAATCAACCCTTTTGCCCAACCTGTAGACTTCACCACCCAACCCAAACCCCGTGTCGTCAATGTAACCGATGTGGCCGCGTTGGTCACTCTGCTGAGTTCTGTAGAATCCTTCCCGCCAATTCAATTGCGCCAACACCACCAGTCTACCCGCAGAACCCACAACCAACCTACCAAAATCCACGACCCAGGTCGTGCTATAACTGCGGTGATCCCAGTCATTTCCGGAACGCGTGCCCAAGGCTACAAGTTCAGATTACACAAGCGAATCCGGTGAACCAGATTTCGAACCAAGTGACACGCGGACGAGCTTTTAACATAACCGCGCACCAAGCGCAAGCGAATAATGACGTAGTTAATGGTACATTTTTGCTTAACGGATTTTATGCTTCTGTACTTTTTGATACTGGCGCCGATCGAAGTTTTATTTCTCGCGCGTTTGAGCAGAAGCTTGCGCGACCGCGCAACGATTTAAAAGAAAATTTTTCAGTTGAATTGGCTAATGGCGAAACTGTTTTAATTAACTCAGTGATTAAAGATTGCACGCTTAACCTTAACGAAAACGATTTTCTGATCGACCTCATCCCCATGCCTCTTGGAAGCTTTGATGTTATTATTGGTATGGACTGGCTTACGCATAATCGCGCCGAAGTTATTTGCGCCAAGAAGATGATTCGCATACCTCGAGAAAATGGTGATCTTCATATCTACGGCGAAAAACCCTCCCGCGGTCTTAAACTTATGTCCTGCGCCGAAGCCCAAAGACTCATGAGGAAAAGGTGTATTGCATTTCTAGCCCATGTGGTTAAACCTGCTGAAGAGAAGAAGCTTCGCGATATCCCTGTTGTGCGTGATTTTCCTGAAGTTTTTCCTGATGATCTTCCTGGTATCCCTCCCGCTCGTGAAGTCGAGTTCCGTATTGATCTTGTCCCTGGTGCTTCCCCCGTAGCTAAATCTCCTTATCGTCTTGCACCCGCTGAGATGCAAGAATTGGCAAGCCAACTTCAAGAGTTGACTGCTAAAGGATTCATTCGCCCTAGCTCTTCGCCCTGGGGTGCTCCGGTGTTGTTCGTTAAAAAGAAAGATGGATCGTTTCGCATGTGTATTGATTACCGCGAGTTGAACAAACTCACCATTAAAAACCGGTATCCCTTACCGCGTATTGACGACCTCTTTGATCAACTCCAAGGTGCCTCTTGTTTCTCGAAGATCGATCTCCGCTCTGGCTATCACCAGTTGCGCATCCGCGATGAAGATGTTCCGAAGACTGCTTTTCGAACTCGTTATGGCCATTTTGAATTCTTGGTCATGTCCTTCGGTTTAACCAACGCACCCGCCGTTTTCATGGATCTAATGAATCGGGTGTGTAGGCCCTTCCTGGATAAATTCGTGATCGTGTTTATCGATGATGTTCTGGTGTATTCTAAGACCAAGGCCGAGCATGAGCAACATCTCCGATTGGTGTTGCAAAAGCTTAGAGCCGAGCAGCTCTTTGCCAAGCTTTCCAAGTGTGAATTCTGGTCCGATGAAGTACAGTTTCTTGGCCATGTTGTCAACAAGATGGGTATCCATGTCGACCCATCCAAAATTGAGGCAATCAAGAACTGGATTACGCCATCCTCTCCTTCCGAGATCCGTTCCTTTCTGGGCTTAGCTGGTTATTACCGGCGCTTCATTTCGAACTTCTCGAAAATCGCTTTGCCTTTAACAGCTCTAACGCACAAAGGTAAACCGTATATTTGGGGCTCGAAGCAAGAAGAAGCCTTTCTAACGCTCAAGCGTTTGTTGTGTGAAGCTCCTGTCCTTGCGTTACCTGAGGGTAATGAAGATTTTGTCGTGTACTGCGATGCCTCCAACCAAGGTCTCGGTTGTGTTCTTATGCAACGAGGCAAGGTTATCGCTTACGCATCAAGGCAACTTAAGGTTCATGAAAAGAATTATACAACTCACGACCTCGAACTTGGTGCAGTCGTATTTGCCTTGAAGATCTGGAGACACTACCTTTATGGCACTAAGTGTATCCTCTACACAGACCATAAAAGCCTTCAGCATATCTTTGATCAGAAGGAACTTAACATGAGGCAACGCCGATGGAACGAACTCATCAGCGATTACGATTGTGAGATCCGGTATCATCCTGGTAAGGCTAATGTGGTAGCCGATGCGCTCAGCCGAAAACCCTGCCAGCTTAACTGTATCTTGCCGCGCACGCATCTTCACTTTGCGCCGATCCAAAGCAACCTTGAATCGCGTATTCGTGATGCGCAGCGCGCATCCATCAGTAATGGTAACCTTCGCGCCGAGTTAGCGTGTGGCGCGGAAGCGCATTTTGTGCCCAATCTGAGTGGAATTCTCTGTTATCTTAATCGCATCTGGGTTCCCTTTGATGAGAATCTTCGCGCCGATATCCTGAGTGAAGCGCATAAATCTCGGTATTCTATTCATCCCGGCGCTGATAAGATGTACAAGGATTTGCGCATAACTTATTGGTGGCCCGGTATGAAGAAGGATATTGCTGTGTTCGTAGCTAGATGCCTGACTTGTTCTAAGGTAAAAGCTGAACACCAACGCCCATCTGGTTTGCTCGAACAACCAGAAATTCCTACGTGGAAATGGGAATGTGTAGCGATGGACTTTATTACCAAGTTACCTTTGACAGCAAGCAAACATGATAGCATTTGGGTAATAGTGGATCGTTTGACTAAGTCTGCTCACTTTCTGCCCATTCGTGAAAACTACCGTGTTGAGCAACTCGCGCAGCTTTATGTCAAGGAAATTGTCTGCCGCCATGGTACTCCTTTGAGCATCATATCCGATCGCGATGGCCGTTTTATATCTCGCTTTTGGAAATCTCTCCAATCTGCGCTAGGAACTCGCTTGGACATGAGTACGGCATATCATCCTCAGACTGACGGTCAGTCTGAGCGAACTATTCAAACTCTTGAGGATATGCTCCGATCTTGTGTTCTTGATTTTGGAGGTAATTGGGATTCGCACCTGCCTTTGATCGAGTTCTCTTATAATAACAGCTATCATTCCAGTATCGGTATGGCCCCATTTGAAGCACTTTACGGTCGTAAATGCCGCTCCCCGATTTGTTGGAGCGAAGTGGGTGAAGCTCAAATCACAGGACCCGAACTTGTTCAAGAGACAACCGATAAAATCGCCAAGATCCGTGATCATCTGCTGACTGCCAGAAGCCGACAGAAGAGTTACGCAGATCGTAGGCGGAAGCCTCTCGAATTTCAAGTTGGTGATCTTGTTCTCCTCAAAGTGTCGCCCTGGAAAGGTGTTGTCCGCTTTGGGAAGAAAGGTAAGCTTGCTCCTCGTTATGTTGGGCCATTCAAGATTCTTGCGCGTGTGGGAAAAGTTGCCTACAGACTTGACCTACCGCCCGCGCTCAGTAATGTGCATCCAACGTTCCATGTATCCAATCTCAAGAAGTGTTTAGCTGACGAGAACCTTCACATTCCACTTGATGAAGTTCAAGTTGATGAAACTATGCATTTCGTTGAGAAGCCTGTTGAGATTTTGGATCGCGAGGTTAAGCAAACCAAGCGCAGTCGCATCCCTATCGTGAAAGTTCGCTGGGAGTCCAAGCGCGGAGCCGAGTTTACATGGGAAAGGGAAGATCAGATGAAGATCAAGTACCCGCACCTGTTCTCTGCGCAACCTACTTCGAGATAAATTTCGGGACGAAATTTCTTAAAGTAGGGGAGACTGTGACATCTGCCCCGATCCGACCCGACCCAGGTACCCGTTTCTCTGACCCGATCTCTTTCTTTTATGATTTAATATTTATACTTATATTTTACTTTTAATAATAATAATATATTTTCCTTCCCGCCTCTTTCTCTCTCTTTCTTTCCGCCGTCCCGTCCCTCTCCTTCTCTCTTTCCGCCTTCTTTTCCCTCTTGTCGCCGTCCCGCCCTTACGCCTTGTTTCCCTCTTTTTCTTCTAACTCTTTGCTTGTCCTTTGTTCCTTCCCGCCTAAGGTTGTCTGCGCAGCTCCACGCGCCAGACCCCTTACAAGGAATCCTGCGTGAAGACCACCTGTTACAGCGATACGCGAGACGAACTCTTCTCGCAGCGCGCTAAAAATTGTAATTCTTCTCGCAGCGCGCTAAGAACGGTAGTTCTTCCCGCGACGCGCTAAGGATTTGTAGTTCTTCTCGCAGCGCGCTAAGAATCGTAGTTCATCCCTCGACGCGCGAAGAATTATAGTTCTTCCCGCGGCGCGCTAGGAATTTTAGTTCCTCCCGCGGCGCGCTAAGAAATGTGATTCTTCCCGCGGCGCGCTTAGAAATGTAGTTCTTTCCGCGACGCGTTAAGGTTGGTTCTGTCTGCCTTCGCGCTCGCGCTCTCTTGACCTTCTGTGTCTGCCTTCGCGCTCGAGCCTTCTCGCGCTAAACCCTTTGAGTTTTCTTCTGTTTAATCTAGCCGTTTGCTTTTGTGTTGTCTTATCTTTTGTGCTGTTGACCTAATCTGCTTTGTCTGAAAAGTTACTTTCGGCGCAGCATGCGCACCAACCCCATTGGTTGGCAGAAAAAATGACTGACATAATCTTTTGAGATCTGCTTTTGCCATGCTTGACCAGTACCTTTTTCTGAACCGCCCATGCCTTTTTACTGTTCCCTGTCAGCCTTTTTCTCTTTTTCCCTGCTGCCATATCTTTTGATATCTTTTACTTGCTTTTGGATATCTTTTGCTATCTTTTGTTTTGTCTTGTTCTGTTTGTCTTGGAATCTTTTCCCCTTTTTCTGGATTCATGTCTCCTAGGGTTTCTCTATAAATAATAGTATTATTTTTCCTAACACTACACACACAAACACTTAATCTCTCCTGTTTTCCTTGCTCTCTGCCGCCTCCCTCTCTGCCTCCGTCTTCCTCCCTGTTCTGTCCTGCTTTTCCGGTAATATATATATTATATATAATAATTTAATTATGCTAACTTATATCAAGACGTAAAACAGATCGTTAAAACAATAATCTTTAATTATAGGTTAACTTGTGCTTGTTTAAAGTTGGTTCTTGCTTTATCTTACACCGCATCGTTTATCAAAGTGAGTAATCTCGTACCTAATCCCTTTTTATTTTTAATGTTTTGGGATGTTCATGTGTTCGTACAAACTTGAGTCTTAAACTTGTTTATGAACTTTAGTCGCGCAGTATCCCATGTGTTGAGGACGTTTACTTGGCTGTTTATTTGTATGTGTGTATCATTAACCGCTTTGTTCGGCCTATTCCGAAGTTTTCATGGATCCATTAGATGAACACGGGAGACCTATCGTTTACGGTTTTCTTTGTTTACACTTGCACAGATGTTTCCTCGTTTTTGTGCTCAATTGGGAGCACGGATTGAACTATGAACTATGAGCTATGATCTATCTAGGCTTGATCACAATCTGATTGCACCCTTGTTAAACACCAGACATACACGTGTTGCGCGCAGATTTATTGTTATCTATGTATTGTATTAAACTTGATTTCTCACCAACACGCAAGTGTTTGACGTTTATTTTAACACATGTTCAGGTTTGCAGTAGCTGTTTTGGAGCTTGTGGACACATAGGAAGTTTTCTTTATTTTGGACCTAGATTAAAATGTATCAAGACAAGTTTCTGCTGTTCGAATATTATGATTTATAATATATTGATTTATGATGATTTATGTTATCTTGTGTTTACTCTGCGCGTGCGCGAATGAATGTATTTATTAAATATTGACACCCAATAGTGTCACGAGTAATGAAACAATATGTGGCTCCCCGATGTATAATCCGCCTTTGGTCGGGGTGTTACACTTACCTGGCCGCGTGGCGCTCAGAATCGGGTGGCCTGGCGGGTAGACCTCCACAAACCGATCCCTCGTTTGCTCCAGGATGGGCAACTCGTTCTCATCAAGAGCACGAGTACCCATCCGAGCGGGACCATCAGCCTCCCGCGGATGCAGGAGCGACTCCAAGTCATTCCCCTCTGAAATAAAAAAAAAAAAAGAAACAGTTAGAAGAAAAACCTATATCAACAAAGAAGACAGAGCATACCGTAAGGGACAATGTTCAAACCGTATTCGAGGACGATGGGAATCTGTGACGCCTCCTTCCACACCCGGCTCATCCCGAGCATCACCATACCGGACTCCGCAAAGCGGTACACCGGAGTCTGGATCCGGGAGATCTTGGCGAACCATTCCGCCTCCTGGTAGTTGAGGGCGTGAAGGGCGGGTAGTGCTCTCCCATTCTTAAATGTCATCGCAAGGAGGATGACGCGAGCGGAGATATAAAAAAACTCCCGCTTCCACGACCGAAGACTGCGCTCGGTAGCGCAGATCTTCAAACCCTTGATCCGATTGACCAAGGTGTACCACCCTTGGATGCACCTCCAGGAGTAGAAGGTCATCAACCGATCAACGTGGGGCTCCACGCCCAGAATGAGGCACACCCACTCAAAGTGGCGGATCTTGGCGATCGCCATCGGGTGTACCTCCGTCAGATGCACACCGTGCCTCTCCAAGACACGGTATACAAACTTCGTCAATGGGAACATGAGATTCCCATAAACGAAAAATGCAGCATACACCCCTATTTTGCCCTTGGGGGCATCGTACACCGTCTGGTGTGGTTCCGGAAACTCAGGCTCGAACGGCTCGAGCATGAACTTCCGGACGACGTACTGATAGAGGTCGGCCGGAAGAGCACACTGGCACTCGCCAGCAGTACTCTTGTCATCCTTGTCCGACGTGGACGACGGATTCTCGGCGTACACGTCAGACTCCTCGGCAGTAGCCTGAACATCATGGGAAGAAGACATTATGGAAGGATGAAAGGCAACGATTTCAGAAAGAATATTCGCCGGAAATCGCTTAGAAGGAGAAGATAGAAGTGAAGGTGTGGATTACAAAGGACCCTCTCCCCCTTTATATACTCATCGCAATGAATGCGATGAATTTAATGCGGAGGAGAGAGAAAAGAGCTGGTGCAATGAAACTATGACACGTGGAAAAAGCAAGCTGGCAACAGCTGTTGATGGGACGCGCGCCGTAAAATCCGCACCCACGCGCCCAAAAAATCGCGCCCACGCGCCTGAAAAAGCGTCTGGAATGACCATGTACTGTCACGTCGCCATAACTTCCTGCACGTCCTGACACTGTCAGAAGAAACCGTCGGACGACGTTTCAACAGTTTGGACTGTTCTTATCCTTTCACCAACTCTTCGAATTTCAAAAAGATTCAAAAAGATTCAAAAGTAAGCGGGAATATACCCCTTACCTTGGCAACCAAGTAACTATAAGACAGGTGCGAGTACAGTGTTAAGGCAAAACCCTTCACATGCTTAGCACCTGCAGGGAATTAAAGCCAAGAATACCTCGGCAACCAAGTAACCATAAGACGGGTGCGAGTACAGTGTCAAGGCAAAACCCTTCACATACTAAGCACCCGCAGGGAATTGAAGCCAGGAATACCTTGGAAGTAAAGTAACTATAAGACGAGTGCGGGTACAGTGTCAAGGCAAAACCCTTCACATACCTAGCACTCCGCAGGGAATTGAAACCAAGAAGGATCTTCTAGGCCATGCTTGCGGAAACGGGAATGACATCCCCGCATAGCGGGAACGTCGAGAACTAGATTGTTTGAAGCTCCAAGATGGAATTGGTTGTTTAACATAATTGATCACTATGTTCAAAACTACCAAAACCTCATGGAGAATCTACACAAGAGGTACTCAACGCTCCTGACTTGCGAGGAGGTTACAGACCTACCCGCATCATACCCAAAGATCAAGCAGAAAAGTCGGGAATTTCTGCACGTGACATTAGGACTTCCGCGGGAAGAATCCCCATGGAAAACCTTAAAACTAAACCCTTTTCAAAACCCTTTGCTTAAGTCCAAAAGTTCACCTCACTTATTAAATTCATGAGAAGAACATTGGACTGGGGGGACTTGAAGAGGTAGGTCCCAGCAGAGCCCAGTTGGACCCGCAAGACTCACCTTTAAGAGGGACGTCTGCGCAGAAACCAACTGGGTCCGCAGGACCCACCATGCTCAGAGACGTGACGTCCTTACGCGCAGTACGCAAGCTGTTCCCGCAGGAAAAGCCTCCCAATGGTGAAGTACTCTGCCTGTTCCCGCAGCTGCGGATACAAGCCATCAGGGAAGGCTACCTGCGCAGCAAAGCTACACGCACAAGGCACTTAACTCTTAAATAATTCAGTAATGTCACCTGAAGAAGGAGTGAGCAAGCCGGGAACACTCCCGCACAAAGCCGGGAGAACTCCCGCCCAAATGAGCCAGTCCGTATGATACTGGAGGATCTTTTGTACTGTACCTGACGAGGTATGGACAAAAGATCTGACCAAGGATACGACAGCTCACTGACAACAGTATGACGAGCAGCACGCTCTTGTACTGTATGTCACTATTAGCCGCTGCCTACTCACCAACCTGTCGGAGGACGTACATGGCATGGCCTGCAGTTGGTGGAACAGGAATAGTACACAGCCGGCCTGGTCACTATCAGCCGCTGCCTATCCACCAACCACCAGCATGGCATGTGCGTAGCCCACAGTTGGCAGAACAGGAACACTATTCAGCCGGCTGTACCTGCTTGGAAACCTACCTTCGGCTATAAATACTCCAACACCTTGGAATGGTATCATCTTATCTCATATCTCATATCTTGATATATTACCTGATATCTGCTCTAGTCATTCTCTTAATATACACTTATATTCAAGAGCAATCTAGTCTGATTCTCACGCCGGAGGGTGGTCACAAGGAGGTACCCCCCCCCCCCCTTCTCAGTGACGAGCCCACGGTGTCTGTTTTGCAGGTTATCAGAAGAACCATCTTTGCCGGATCTAACCCCTCGTGGGAAACATCTACTTAACCCCCAGATTATCCGTAATCTGCCCGGGGTCGATTAGTGTTTCTTCAATGTGGAAACAACGTTAGATGGCCTTCGTATGCTTATAACGTTGAAGGAGAATCCGGCGGTCCACAACTATGGATGACGAATTTATCTGATTCAAGCTTGTGCGCTATCAGTTATGGTTCGAATAGTATATCTTGCTAAAATCATTTGTCATTAGTAAGTTAAGATCATTCTTTTTATACTATATAAAGACGTTATACGAAGTAACTGTATTGTCTTCAATTCTTCAAAGTTCATTAGTTGTGTGTTACACTGTTACATGTATAGTTTATACTTTCACAATTAAGTTTTGTAGTGTTATAGTACTAACCATTTCAAAGTATTATGAACCACCACATAAACAGATGATATTTGTATATATGTTTTACCATTAGAGAGGACAACAAATCCTTTACCATACATAAAAAATTATTGGTTAGAATGATCGTCCAATGAGTATCTACATAATTGTTCCGATCATACCCGATCAAACTTTAAAATCTTCTTGTCAAAACAACCGTCCGACCCATATCTGAACTGTACTAATTGTTTTTGGTAGGGCTTCATGATAAACAATAATCAAACACAGAAATAACACTATAACACAATTGAATGTGAATGAATAAAGGATTGACAATAAACTGACGTAATACTAATGAATGATCATAAGAATGATCTGCTGTTCAAACTGATTTACATCGACACTTTAAATACCTGTAGATACGGTTACAACCACTTCTATAACCGTTCTTCCAAGAGACGCGACTGTAAAAACTAAACCTAATCAAACGTTTTGTTTACATAATTTGACAAGCTGGGCTAATAAACAAGTTTGGCTCATAACACATACAAAACAAAAAATAAGTCTTGACCCAATATAAAATAAACATAACTAGTAAACGTGACGGGTTAAAATTCATGGGTTTTCAGATCTTCATCTCGTGATTTGGTCCTTGATGATGGTTGTTTGCTGTTCATCGATCTGATGAAGAGTGAGATAACGGTTTCAAGGCCGTCCAGAGAAGATGCTTTTGTTCAGAATGACGTCAAGAAAAAAATGTTCAGTTGCCCTCAAATCTTCATTGAAATAGATCGAACCTGCAAATTGAATTCAGCAAGATTAGAAAAGAAATCTCATAATTTAATAGACCCACAAAACCACAACGAACTAACCTAGAAATGCCTCACCTTGAAACCATTGATGTCACCGAAGGCAAATAAATATAAACGTACAACCTACAAATTAAACAGAGTTCAGAATTATATTTTTATTGGTCAAATGCAATCATAAACATACAATGAATGAAACCTAATCCTGTAAGCACATGCAAACCGAAACTGAATGCAAATGAAGAAACAAAAATAACGTAAAAGGTTAGACCGAAATTAGTACATACTACATAATACTAACCAAATCAGTATTTGTTGCCTCAATTCATCACGACAATGCAGAATTCTTGTAACACACAAATCATGATGAACTCATTATCTATAATAAACGGAATATAGACGAACCGCATTCATTTATTTAGGTATAAAACACTCTTAGCGAATCACTATGTACTGCAACACCCACATCCTAAATCACATAACAGTACCCGGCCCATAATAATCAAAATAAGGAAAGAATGAACACAAAGATGTAGTCATGCAAAGGCTATATGTAGCACTTACTCCGGTGGTGGATGATTCTCTCCACGGCATAAAGAGTGATGTAAGTCATTAGATAGAGCCCATTTTAGAAACTACACACTTAAAAAGAATTTGGCATCATTTACAATGAGCATTAAACAAACCATTTATAGTAGAAAAATATTTTCTTAAAACACTTACCAGTTGTGGTTGTTCTGAATCACTCTTGACCAGAAGTGTCCCGGATTTGTAGTTTGATTTGTTTCCAATCAAACTCGATGGTCGTTATCTTAAAACCAATATTACATTATCTTGTAGGTATTTTAGACATTTGATTAACCTTTTAACTCAACCTAAAGCAACTTTTGTTATATTAACACAACTAAAGTAATTATAAATAATAAAATGAAATTTTGCAATCATAAACAATCAATATTGGGACTAATCTTCTGTTATCATCTCTAAAGAAGCTAATAGGGTCTTCCTCCTTGTCTTCTTCAACCACTCTACGGTATAAATTTAGTATTAAAGATTAGATTAGTTGTTTCTAAAAGTTTGTTCGTTGATTTAAAATTGAATACTATCATGAAACTGGTCAATTGAATCCGACATTGACTAACCTTGAGTTTTTGTTAGCCTGAGCTTCCTTCTCAAGTGATTCTTCTGTGACCTGCCACAAATATATCCCCTTAAACCCTAACATAGATTGAAAAAAGAAACAAATAATTTAAGATAAGCTGTTGGAGAAAATCGAACGAACTGGGATAGAAATAGATGGAAGCATCATAATAGATTATCTCTTGCGAAAGGAGGTTAATTATGAAAAATCGTGCTATATTTGTGGATTGCAGTAGCAATATTTTTATAACAATAGAATTGAATCATATTAAACAAAAACAATATTACTTAAAACATATGTTGCAAAATTTCACAGTATGTAGTGAAAGACAATGCTAGCTACAAACAGATGGTGTGCAAGAAAGCATTACCATCAAAGCATAGAATTGGAAGATTGAGGTGTAAATCCGCCGCCTTCATCATGGAATCCCACCACTACCGCGCCCTTAATAAACCCTAAATCCGGCGACGGTGGCTGTGTTGCGCCGATTAGTCTTTCGCCTGACTCAACAAAGAATCCATTCATTAAATAACGAAACCTCTTCAAACAAAGTTACTTAAAGTTATACAAACGAAGGCAAGCAGCAAAGAAAGAGACGATAAGCATCATCCAACGAAGACCGGAAAACCAGAGTTACACCACCACGGACAGTCAGCGGTTATCAATGATTCAGAAGCTTTGACGAGAAGGTTCTTATGGGGTGGTTCGGATGAAGTGAGGAAGATGTCATGAGTGGCTTGGGAGGTAGTCACCAAACCTATAAAAGAAGGGGGTTTAGGTATCGCTCGTTTAGAGGTTAATAATCAAGCGCTGATTACTAAATGGCTTGGGAGATTTCTAAACGATCATCACGCGATGTGGAGAAGAGTAGTGTTGTCCATTCACGGGTCCTCGCGCGGTTGGGGGCTTGCTCCGGTTAATAATGGGGTTCCCGGGGTTTGGAAGAATTGTGTTATGTTTTGGAACAAATTTAAGGTTGATGGTGTGGGTTTTAATAGAGTGATCCGGGCCACAGTTGGGAATGGTCGCCAAGTTCGGTTTTGGATGGATTTGTGGTTGGGTTCGGCGCCGATTATGGACAAGTATCCGTCCTTATATGCGGTAGAAAAACATAAAAATGTCTTGTTAGCAGATCGGTTGGTGGTCACTGGATCCTCTCGTCGCATTGTGTGGGATTGGCTTAGAGCTCCTTGCTCCCAACAGGAGGTGATCGAGAAGCAAGAGTTGGAAGATCTCCTTCAAGGGGTGGTGATGGATGACCGTGAAGATTCATGGTCTTGGGCGGTTGGTAGCTGCAAAGAGTTCGAGGTTTCGTCGATTAAAAGATGGATGGTGCGGTCCGTTGTGGATGCTGGGAGTTTCGGTTTTCAATGGAGCGACTGGGTCCCGAAAAAATGTAATATTTTTATGTGGAGGGCCGTTCTGGATTCTCTTCCAACCAAGGAGGCTTTAGCTAGACGTCATTTGCATTGTGATGATCATAGTTGCGCTTTATGTGAGAGTAATGAGGAATCGCTCGAGCACTTGTTAACCGGGTGTTTCATTTCTATGGCCGTTTGGAATGCGATTGGTTCATGGTGCAACATCCCTAGATCTTTTGTTTTACATGTTAATGATCTGGTGGAAGTGCATAAGGTTAGTGGTGCGACGGGGAACAAGAGATTGATTATTCATGGCATTGTCATCATTACTTGTTGGAGGATTTGGCGGGCTAGGAATGAAAAGATTTTTTCGGGCAAGAACACTAAGGTGGTAGAAATGGTTGCGGATATAAAATCTTTGGGTTTTCTTTGGTACAAAAATAGATCTAAGATATGGGTAATGGATTGGAAAAGATGGTGTTTATTTGATGTAACGTGATTGTTGTTTTTGGTTTTTGGCTTTCGGCGTCTTTCTCCGTCTTGGTGATAGTCGTTGGTTGTGTTTGTTTTTAATGAAAGTCAATTTTCAAAAAAAAAATTAGTTATTTGCAAAATATAATATATAAATAATAACATCTTTGAGCAGCCCATTACGTATGCTTTGATCAGGAGGTTAAGTTCCAACATAAACGACCCTTACGACGAGCGCATTATATATATATATATATATATATATATATATATATATATATATGGGAGATTTCAAATGAGAACCACTTTGAGTTTTAAGAACTCAAAAGAACTCAGTGTAACAATTTTTTGTTTAGAATTTTTTTTACACATGCGTAATATATGTAAGTTACGTACACGTAAAAAAATTACATAATTTTTTACGTACCGAGTCGACTTTTTACACATGTGTAACGGACGTAAAAGTTAATGTAATCAGTTACATCTTTATTCTATCTCTTGCTTTGACTTTTTAGTCAAATTTAATCTCAACCATATATTCCAATCAATTTAATTAAATGTGTGGCCAATAATTGAGTTATTAAGTTTTTAATACTCAACATGGTTCTCAAAAGATCCCTCATATATATATATATATATATATGGGAAGTATAGAATGAAAACCCACTTGAGTTGTGAAAACCCGTAAAAACCCTATGTAACATCGTTTTTTTTTTTGTTTTCTACACGTAATATATGTTTATATATATATCACACTAAAAACCAAAATCTCCATCATCACTCACTAAAACTTATATTATATATGTATATGTATCATATACAACTTATATTATATATGCACCATGCTACTGACACGTATCATGCAAAGGAAAAACGGATAGTCACCCATAACCATTCACCAAAGAATAGAAAAAGGCAAAATTATAAGGAGAGGGTTTGATTTATTTTGTGAGGGTTCACGTAACAGTTAATACAATGGGTGTCGCTTACTAAAATACTTTATTATTGTTTTTAAAATTATGATTTTTTTAATATATGTTTTAATTTACCGGGAAAAATGTAAATATCAATTACTGTTATGTTTTTTTTTAAATTATTTTTTTTCAAAGCTTCAAATTCTTGTATTATGCTATTTTATCGTTTTGACTTATTTATTATTTTCTACATTTTATGTTATTTAGCAATTTGACCTAGTTATTATTTTCTACATGTTACGTTTTTGTCTAATTTTTATGAGGTAACGCGTGTATGTGGCTCAATGTTTTTATGTCTAATTTATATTTGATCTAACGGTCCCTTCACAATGCACGATATCTTAAAAGTTAGGAAGTTTCCGAAAGTAGCTCATTTTGACCAAACATTTCCAGAAATATCCCAAAGACCAACCAAAATTCCAAAGCTAGCCTAAAAATTCCGTAAAATCCGAAAAAAATTTCAACACCGTCCGACGAATTTTTTTGGACCTTTAAAATCGCACCACGTGTCAATGTATTAATAAATCTGGCGGAATTTCTTAAAAAAACGTCGTATCCGGCGGAATTTTTTATCTTCTACCTCTCAACCCTGAGTCTTCATAACCAACATCCATCTCTATCTCTTATTCTTCACAAAATTAAGCAGACCAATAGGGCCAATCGCTTTGTTTTTCAAGGAGAACACAACCATAGTGCTCAATTTCACTTTAGAACTCAAAATCAAAAACCCCCGAATTGAAAAATCCAGGGTTCGTCGGAAAAATTAAACAGTCGGATCCGATGGAAGCATGAACTAAATCGTCATATCTAACTGTTTATTTTTACTCGGTTTGTTTCATTAATCCGTTAGACAAACCGGTAAACCATCGGATCCATCGGAACAACATGCTTAGTGGTGCATCCGGTTTGGGTCATTAATCCGTCGGATCATAAACGGTTTCCGTTAGATCCTACGGGATTTTTAGGCTACTTTAGTATTTTGTTTGGTCTAAGAGCTATTTCAGGGAAACAATGGCAAACGAAAAGAATATTTTGAGAAGTTTCCCTTAAAAATCTACCTCTACCTTTATACTATTAAAGCAAAACAATTCTTTCACATGTCATTTAATTAGAGTAACCAACTAGGATGTCAATTAACACTATTACCATTTATATATAACTACTAACAAATAACAAAGTTTCAAATGTAACCTTACATGAGGTTTTTAGATATTTATGAGTTACAAAATTTTATTTATCATTATTTATTGTCTTACAAACTCATAAGGTATATTATTACGTATATTAACTTTTTTGTATCTTAAATTTAACTTTTTTGTTATATTTTTTTAACCATCCGTATATTATACGGGCTATATCCCAGTTAGTTATTATAATTAACTCCAAAAAAGTCCCATCGACCATCAATGTAATTTGTCTCCAACTCACAAACAGCCACCACCTTTTGTCTTCAAACATCTCTTGTACTTGACAAAGGCCTCTAGTGTCACCTTCAGTCACGTCCGCCACGTGTCACCACTGCCCTCAGATAAACCTCATCTATGATTCTCAAACTACATTATTTTATCAACCTACCAAATTCAATCTACTTTGATATGTTTTAACAACATATAATGATATAAACATAACAAATATTATTATTTGTTACATTGTGACACAAGATTATTAACTAGATAAAGATGGATCATGCTGCCGATGCGTTCCGAACGGACTTGATGACGATTACTCGGTTCGTGCTCAACGAACAATCCAAGCATCCGGAGTCGCGTGGCGATTTTAGCATCTTGCTTAGTCACATTGTTCTTGGATGCAAGTTTGTCTGTACTGCGGTTAATAAGGTCATCATCTTCTTTCCCATCGTTTAATAAATAAGCTCGAGCCTGAGCTTCATTTATTGAGTTAGAGAAGCTAAGCAAGTCTATTATATTATATAAGTATAACTTTTGTTTAATATATTAAATAAATAAAATGGAATGATAAATATAACTAAATATATTTCATTATATATATAAAAATTATAGTTATAAATATAAATATATATATATATATATAAATGTACAAATGTATGTAAATTAATTAATAAACAATACACAAGTAGAGCTCCAGCTTGAAAAATTGCTATGCTCACAAGTTGGCTCCAGCTTTAGAAATAGAGAACGAAATGAGTTGAGCTCGAGCCCAGGGTCCACTTATCGAGCTCGAGAGGCTAAACTAGACTATTTTTTATATAGTTTTTTTATATTACTGTTATATATAAATTGGTGAGATCCGATACAAATGAAATTAACATAATAAGCAAATCAATAACTAGAGTAATTTTTATTACTCTACAATTTTGAACTACAGTAATTACACTAAAAAAGGTAGTAGTGTAAAAATAATTACTCTTGTTCAAAAACTGTAGAATAATAATAATTACTCTAGTTATTTATATGTTTCTTGCGTTAAAAAATATTTGTAGTTGATCCTAACACTACATATAATACTACGGTAAAAACAACTTAATAGGATATAGCATGTTATATATAAAAAAATTTAGATTATAACTGCAAATGTATATAAATTAATTTAACATTAAACGAGTCGAGCTTGAGCTTGAAAAACTGCTCTAGAGCGGAGTTTGGCAAAAATAGTGCTCAAAATGAGACGTGCTCGAGCTTAACCGAGCTCTTGCTCGACTAGGCTCGTTTACCTTGCTATTAGCATCTAGTTAAACTTAATATTTCCAAAGTTAATAATTTAATATGCTATTTCTTTGGAAAAATAATCGATCGATTTAAGTCGCTAACGGCTAAACAAACCATACCAAAAGAATATCAAGAAAGCTGTTATAATAATCTAAAGTTTGCTTGTGCAGGCAGGCTTAGCAAAACTTATTGGACTTGCAGGAGAGACCAATGTGCAGGCAAGTTAATAAAAAATGGGTCGACCCGGGCTGCGTTTTATCTCAAACAGGCCAAGATCTAAAAAATAAATAAATTTGCGCATGTTCCGGTTTCAGGGAGAAGAACAGAAGAAGTTGGATGTTTTGTCAAATGAAGTTTTTGTCAAGGCTTTGGTCAGCAGTGGCAGAACAGTGAGTATTCTTTTAATTTAATATTTTTACGGTTTTCGTTTTAACTGTATTTGTTTTAACTGCTTTGATCACTTGTTACTAGTCCATACTTGTTTCTGAAGAGGACGAGGAAGCGATTTTCGTAGAACCATCCAAGCATGGAAAGTGAGTAAAAAATTCTAAATATTTATTTTCTGTTATATTATTTATTTAAAAAAATTTATATGCAAATTACGCAGGTATTGTGTTGTTTTTGACCCGTTGGATGGATCTTCCAACATCGACTGTGGCGTTTCCATAGGAACTGTATGACGACTGATGCCCGTCTAAAGTATTACAATTTTTAATATTTTATTTATTTTTTGATAAACTGAATTCGTTTCGGTTAGATTTTTGGGATTTATATGCTAAAAGACGGATGTGAGTCTCTGTTAGAAGACGTCCTTCAGCCAGGAAAGAATATGCTGGCTGCAGCATACTGCATGTATGGTAGCTCTTGCACGGTGAGAAGAATCTCGCTTTTGAAAATATGGAAAATGGGTGAGTCGGGTCAGGGGTAAAATGGTAAATTTTGGTACGGGTCGGTACAAAACACTTCTTTTTCCAAAAAAAGTTTAATTATTTTCCTTGTGATTTTCCCTTGTTGACCCATTTCTAGGCCTGTAAACGAACCGAACAAACACGATCAAGGGTATGGTCGTGTTTGTTCATTTAACTTTAAACGAACATGGACACGTAGTTGAACAAATATTTGGTGTTCATGTTCGTTTGTTTAAAAAATGAACATGTTCGAGTTTTTTTATGCTCATTTATTTAAAGTTTAAACGAACAGTTCGCGAACATAAATGAACATAATTGAGCAAAAAAAAAATGAACGAACGAAATATGAACATGAATAAACGAACGTTCACGAACATATGAACGAACGAAATATGTGTTCATGTTCATTCATTTAATTAAACGAACACAAACTTTTTTGTTCGTGTTCGTTTGTTTATTAAATAAACGAACTTCCCGCCTAACTGTTCATGATCAGTTCACCAAACGTTCGTTTCGTTTACAGGCCTACCCATTTCCTTTTAGTTTTTTTTTTTAAAAAATTACTGTTTGATTTGTCGGTTTTAAAACATATCAAGAATCGGCCCGGCCCATTCATAAGTAATTTACTCATCGATATATTGTTCATTTTCAGCTTGTTTTAAGCACCGGATCGGGTGTGAATGGATTCACTCTTGATCCATCTCTAGGAGAGTTTATACTCACCCACCCTGACATTAAGGTAACCTTTTTTATTAACATTTTTATTTACTATGCTCATTTATGTTTACACACGGGAAGCAGCCTCTCTATTCTACAGGGTACTGGTAAGTATGTCTACATCTTACCTAGAGGTGAGTAGAAAACCGAATTAACCAAATCGAATCCGAATTAACCGAAAAAACCGCACCGAAAATCCGAACCGAAGCATTAACCGACGGTTAATTTTTTGTTTTTTTTGAAAAACCGAAATTTCGGTTTCGATTCGATTATCTATTTTTAAAAAACTGAAAAAAACCGAACCGATTGATGATGATAAAGATTATCAAGATGATGAGGAATGGACTAAACTTTTAAGATAAATAAATAAGATGATGAATAAAGATCGGGACTAAACTTTTAATGCTTTTTAATTTTTAACCGAAAATCCGAAAATCGAAAAACCAGAAAATCGAAAACCGAACGGTTTGCATATTCAAATAACCAATTACTTAGGTTTCTGTTTGGGTTTTGCCTAATAACCGAACCGAACCATGCTCAGCCCTAATCGTACCCTCTTCAGACCCTATCATAGCTTTGTTATCGGTCGGATTTACTGAGTACGATGATACGATGATGATTTATGTTTACTTTTTGAATTATGCAGATCCCTAAGAAAGGAAAGATTTATTCGGTTAATGAAGGCAATGCTAAGAACTGGGATGGGCCCACTGCAAAGTATGTTCATCTTCAAGCCTGTAAACAAACCAAACGAACAGAACATGAACACTTAATCAAACACGTATTTT
Organism: Bidens hawaiensis; assembly: GCF_021521415.1. Taxonomy (NCBI): domain Eukaryota; kingdom Viridiplantae; phylum Streptophyta; class Magnoliopsida; order Asterales; family Asteraceae; genus Bidens; species Bidens hawaiensis. The sequence goes on along the minus strand of NW_027493332.1, from coordinate 227,331 downwards.
GTGTTCTTTGTTCGTTTATTTAAAAAAATGAACATGTTAATGTTTGTTTATTTAGCTTCTAAACGAACATTCACGAACATAACTGAACAAAGATAAACAAAGGAAAATGAACATATATAAAAAAATGTAAATGAACACAAAAAAAACATAAACGAACATAAATAAACACACTTAAATGAACACAAATAAACAAATATAAAGCCATTAACTAGATGACTCTTAAGCAGACATAAACAAACATAAACGAACGTTCACGAACATAAATTTGTGTTCTTGTTTGTTCGTTTAATTAAACGAACTCATATTTTTTGTTCATGTTTGTTTGCTTATTAAATAAACGAACTTCACGTCAAAAGGTTCACGAGCAGCTCACCGAACGTTCGGTTCGTTTATAGGCATATTCCTCATGTTATATCATAAGTTATATTAATATTGTTATTTTTTATTATTTTTTGAGTTTTAGATTTGTAGAAAAATGCAAGTTCCCAAAGGATGGTTCACCTGCAAAATCACTAAGATATATTGGAAGGTACTTGATTAATAATTTAATATCAACATAATTTTCATTTAAAATAATAATAATAATAATAATAATAATATTTGTTGATTATTATTATTATTATTTTTTGTTGTAGTATGGTTGCTGATGTTCATCGTACCTTACTTTATGGAGGTGTGTTTTTGTACCCTGCTGATAAGAAAAGCCCAAATGGAAAACTAAGATACTTATAGATATCGGGTATGCATGAAACTGAAAAAACCGAAAAAGCCAAACCAAACAAACTGAAGCGAACAAAAACCAATAGTTTGGTTTGATGTTTCTGTAAAATTGAACCTACGGTTCGGTTTTCATTTTGCATATAATATAAACCCAAAAAACCGAACTCAATTTATATATTTTCATTTTCTATTTTTTTATAAGTAATTTATAAGAATTTTATAAATATGTAACTCAAATATTTTAGTCCATATGTATTATATGATTCAGGCCCAAATACAATATTTTTAGCCTAAAAGAAAATTTCGGCCCGGAACTTTTAAACTCAAATGGAAAAACCTAAAAAACTGAAACCAAACCTAAACCAAAAATCGAAAAACCGACACTGAAAAAACCGAAACCAAGCGGTTTTCAAAGTTTGAAAAAGCGAGGTTTTTGTTTTGCCTTCAGTTTTAGCTCAAAAACAACACAAACCGAACTGTGCACACCCTTGTACAGATACGCCACGTATTTAAATGATTATTTATATGAATTTAAATCTATATAAGCAGGGTTCTCTATGAAGTGTTTACTATGTCATTCTTGATGGAACAAGCTGGAGGACAATCATTTACCGGAAAAGAAAGGGTAATTAAATTTAAAATGTCACATTTATTTAATTAAGAGTATGAAAATAATATTAATTAAGGCGGCCCGTGGGCCATCGAAATGAAGACAGGGCTTTAGGCCCACACTTAGTTAGGGTCTCCTAATAAATAAAAAAAAACATTATATACATATATACATTTAATCGGCAAAATAGAAATAAATATGTCCATCGGTCTGGTGGTAAGTTTGTTGCTAGATTGTAGGGTTATGAGTTCAAGACTCATTATTAGCATTTTTTTTTAAATTATCATAAAAAGGCCACAAAATCTTATTCTATTTAGGTCTCTAACATCGTTGAGCCTGCCCTGCTGAAGGCGTTTGGGTTTTACCACCAGTGGGCCTTCAGGTGGGCCGGTTTTTCCTGGAACTGGAGATAATTTGGAGGCGATTATGGGCTCTGTACGGCTAGGTTAAGCCAGTTGGCGGTGGCCTATTGTTATTAGGTCACCCCGTATGGAGTACCTAGACAGTTTTCTGTTTGTTGACCGATAAAAAAATTAATATTAATTAATTTAATGTACAGGCTCTTGATTTGGTGCCCAAGAAGATACATGAAAGATCTCCAATATTCTTGGGAAGTTATGATGAGATGGAGGAAATCAAGACCTTGTATGCAGCTGAAGAGAAGGCTTAATAACCTTGTGTCCATGTTGTTTATAAAACCATAATATATGAATATGATATGATAATGTGTGTAACATATTGTAACATAATATGATAATAACTACATTGGATGGTTAAAAGTAATATTTAATTTTCAGAAACTGTTTTAAATAGTTAAATACCCATCATTAATTTCTTATTTTTATTATTAAAATTAATATTTTGAAACATAAAATAATATGCATTATATCTTTATATTTCTTCAAAGTTGTAGCCCAATCACTCATTTCAATATTCAAGGGTAAACCAACCGAGTCCAAGCTTATACTCGGTTGGTTTAGAGCTTTAATTTTTAAAGCCCGAGTTAGGATATTTGTGTTATGTAATGTTGGGAATGTTTAGATACAATGTTCACAAATGTAAATGCACTCGAGCAATTAGACAATATTTAAGTCTTTAGAAGGGCCTTATACCATAGTCGTTATGTTGGACTGACCCGGAACTGGTTCTTACCCGTACCCTACCCGAGGGTACAACTTGGTATTAAATTTCTACCCGGACCCGCCGGACCGGAACCGGAAATACCCGGTCAAAACCTGACTCTACCCTACCCGAAACCCCAAAAAAACTCGGAAAACCCGGTCAAATACCAGACTGTATCTGGAATTGGTTCCTACCTGATCCGGTTTTGAATTTTGATGACCATACCCAGAACCGATTCCTACCAAGTTCCGGTTCCTGAAAATACCCGGTTTATGCACCTCTATATAAGTATATAACCCAGCAAACAAGTATACCATCAGTGGTCTAACAGCATCCCAATCTAATTAAACAAACTAGCCCAAGGAACCCAACCAAACTCTGAGCTCAAAAATGACTTGGCTATATGGTAAATTGTAGGGATTTTTTTTTCTCATAAGCAAGGTCATTAAATAAAGTGACCCTGGGCCAACTGAAATATATTCTTAGGTGTTACATACATTACATGGTTCTATAATTCTATTTGAAGCATTTGGGCAGGACTTGGCTAAATGGGCTTATATCTTTACCCTTCAATCGGGTTGTGGGCCTATTCAAACATAATTTTAACAATTGGGCTTATCAACCTAGCTCACCTCGAAATTCACACGTGCAAGTATGCAACTCAATTATTTTCAAAAAACTTGATGCTTTTATATCACTTCAAATTTTAGAAATTTAAAATAGTATCACATAGCAAAATATTACAACTTACTGAAATTTAGTCACAACTTTTAAAAACTATCTAATAAATTTTTTTTATTTTGGTAAACAGTAATAGCATATGAAAAATAGAAAAATATATTTATTTTTTTAAATGAAGATCTCTCGAATTCTCACAATTAATGAACTAGAGTATTTATTGTTACGCTACAGTTCGGAAATTGTGCAATTATTATCACATTACAATTATAGGGTAATAACTATTAATCCACAACAAATAAAGTAGCATAATAAAATAACAGTATAACAATTACTCTAGATTAAAAAATTTGAACGTTATAATAATTGCTCCACAGTTAACATAATTACTCTATTATTTGTACGGTTCTCTCACTAAGAGTTGTTTATATATGTAACTAACACTCTAGTTATGTTCAGTACTGCAATTCTTTTTTGTTTTAGCAAATTTGTACTTGTCTCTTCAACCATTGATGTCAATTAATAACAACAACAACGCAACAACTCAATTTGCTCAATTGATTTCGCACGCTCTCAATTTGCTCAATTGATTTCGAATGCTCTATAATTCAATTAATCGATAATACGAATAATAGCTTAATTGATTCCGCACACTATGCTGGATCATCAAACAAAAACCTTTCCTGAGTCGCACTTATCATTCAGTTATGATTATGTTTAATGTGTATTTGTTAACCGACTTTAACCGAACCAAACTGAACCTTGCATGTTTACGCTTCTCCAAGATTGATGCCACATTTAAATCCTTTATACCTCTTTATCCAAGTTCAAACATTTATTATGTTGCAACTATTTATAACATAGATTGGAACAAGATAAACGAGATTAGAACTGGCGTATTTCAGTTCCAAACTTCATAATTGAGTTTGGAACACCATAACCAGACTAATTTCAACTAGAACAAAGTAAAAAAAAACACAAAAAAGACATTAGAAAATGAACCAAAATAAACCAAAATCGACACATAGTCGACGTTTAATTGACCTATGGTTAACCGGCCATTCGATTATGGATGGGTTGGTTGCTGTCAAGAAGGGTTTGCTAGGTAGTTAAAGCACCACGTCATTGCCACGTAGGCAATGGGGCTTTAACTAACTCACTTGTTAATTCGTGCGCTGTGGTTTTACTAGACATTAAATAAAAGAAAAACCAAAAAAGAAAAAAGAAAAAAAATATAACTGGTTATTTGAGGGTGGCCCCATCATTTCCTTGTTAAAAGTCTTGTTATTGCGTTCACCCAACCACTATAACATTAGGCCCTTGGTGTAGCTGACGTTAAGGACCGACTACGTAGGTAATAATGCCCTTTTTGCAACCAAAAACAGCCAGCCTTATGTTTAAGCAATCTTCCATAACCGAACCGAATTTACACACCCATAGTTATTAGAATTGATCAAGCTCCGTTATTTATGGGTTTACCACAATGTCGTTTTTTCCCCTTCAATTCATACGCTTCAGAGTTTAATTCTATTTGTATTTAATATAAACCCTACACACACACACACATACATATATTTCCTATTTTTACCTTATCTATCTATCTATCTACCTAAAAAATGAGGCGTCACGCTCTAGTCACCCCCCTATCGAGCCACCAGATTGCTTGTTTTTTAAAATGGCGAGTTCTCATTGATTTAACTCGGCTTTGACTTGTTTAATGTAAGGCCCCGTTACCGGTAACCCTACTTTCGTGTTGGATTTACTCATAAACACAGTTCTAAATATCAGAGTTAATTAAAACATTTACGCGGAATATAAAACTTTCATAAAACATTACAATATTTCATAACTTGTCTCAAAACGTCCTTTGTCTTTCACATTAAAACATTAAAATTAAAACATCGTAAGTCTTCAGATGCCAGGCTCTTATTCTTCTGCCATGTGTCCCCGCTCAAGCCAGCTGTCTCATCCTACTCACCTGCGTGCATACTAAAAGTCAGCTACGCTGAGTGAGTTCTAGTTAATCACATAATCATACAATACATTCTTTACACTTCATACTTAACCTCTTAACTTTCTTTCATACACACTTAAGTGCTTTTACTTTCATTTTTACCTTCATACTTTCTTTACATACATAATCATACGTTTTAAAGAGCCTTTCGCCCTATAACCTCACAGATATTATAAGGGTCTGGTCCCTAGTTTTCGAATATTAGAAGGGTTCGATTCCCTAACATCACAGATATTATAAGGGTCTGGTCCCTACCATCACATATATTATAAGGGTCTGGTCCCTAGTTTCGAATATTAGAAGGGTTCGATTCCCTAACATCACAGATATTATAAGGGTCTGGTCCCTAACATCACAGATATTATAAGGGTCTGGTCCCTAGTTTTCGAATATTAGTAGGGTTCGATTCCCTCTTCGTTCCATACATTATACCCCGAGTATTTTTAGGGCTCGGTACCCTTTTCGTAACCATACAACCATACATCATACCTCGAGTATTATTAGGGCTCGGTACCCTCTTCGTAACCATACAACTATACATCATTATTTCCTTCTTTTATTATCTCTATCACGTTCATACGCATAAGCATTCATATTATACTTACCTTATACATAGCATTACAACCTGACAGTACGTGCAATATCCGAAGATCGTTCACGTACCATCAAGCAATCATTCTTACATAACACATATATCACATAGGGCATACACTTATCACTTAGGATAAATGTATTAACAACACATCAAGTATGCACACAGCCCCGAAAACATAACAAGGAATGGGGCTAGAAACTCACCTGAACACGGTTACGTTCACCGTTAATCGTAATTCCTTTCTTCAGTTGTGCACGGCTGACTGTATAACAAGTATACGTATTAATTAACTATCACTTCTCATAATGTATTTCTATCTTTATATGACCCACAACGAACGGGGGTCCGGGGGCAGCGCCCCTGGCAGCGGGGTCTAGGGGCGGCACTCCCTAGCAGGGTCCAAGGGGCAGAGCCCCTGGCTGGGGTCGAGCTGCCAGGTCAGCTTGGAAAAATTTTATTTCCATTAACTGTCTTAACACATTTTTCATTAGATTTTTAGTTTACTTCCTAATCGAACTTGGCTTTAGGCGAAGTTAAACCTTAGGCGAACTTAGCTTTAGGCGAAGTTAAACCTTAGGCGAACTTAGCTTTAGGCGAAGTTAAACCTTAGGCGAACTTAGCTTTAGGCGAAGTTAAACCTTAGGCGAACTTAGCTTTAGGCGAAGTTGTCATCAGGCGAACTTGGCCTCAGGCAAAGTTGTCATCAGGCGAACTTAGCTTGCAGGCGAAGTTCATCAGGCGAACTTAGCTTGCAGGCGAAGTTCATCGCTTTGAAGGCGAAGTTGCCCAGATGCAGGCGAAGTTGCCCAGATGAAGGCGAAGTTGCCCAGATGAAGGCGAAGTTGCCCAGACAGCCGCTGTTTTAGCTTCTGATCGGCATTTCGAGCGATTTTAACACCCTTGCTATGGTTCAATATCACCCACTACGCTACCCGGCCATTTTCGATCGTTTATACACTAAAATGCTTGGATCTTTAAACTTCAAAGATCAAGAACTATACCTTTTTGGGCTTGTTTGGATCTCGTTTACTTGCTTAATCACAACCAACCGCTCTCTCTTTCTCGGACCTCGCTCTCCCTCTCCTCGGCTGCCGCCGGCGGTTGTAGGTGGTGTGTATGTTATGGAGTGTTTTTAGGAAAATGATGGCAATGAAGGTATTTTGGGGTTTTGGGGGTATTTATATCCCTGAAATCCCATTCTCATTTAACTCATCTCAATTAATCCAAGTCCAAGACCCGCTCCTTACCCGATATTAATTAATTACGCGAAATCACTAAACATAACTTCCTTTATTCATCATTAAAATTTTGGGATGTTACATTTAAGTTAAAAAAAATAAGTGGGTCATGGGTCTCACCAAAACCCGGGTAGCCTTTAAACGAGTTATAACATCTTATTTATTTGTGAAACTCTTTTATCAACAAACAATAGGTGTCACAGGTCATGAGTCTCACCTAGCGCGGATATCTCTTAAACGGGTTATAACATCTCATTTATTTGTGAAACTCGTTTACCATCAAACCCTAATTTAATTTTTATCCTCTACATTTATTCCTCCATCCCCGGTTAACTTCCGATTACCACCCACCATTGTCAACCTCCCCTCTCATGCATCAACCACCATCGTCACCTACATCAACTGCTCATTCTTTGTTGAATTTCTCCTAAATCGCCATGATGAAACAGTTCATGAACATAAATAAACGTAAATGAACATAATTGAACAAAGTTAAACGAACATATATGAACAAATGTAAACGAACACAAAAAAAACTCAAACAAATATATATAAACACACCTAATAAACACAAACGAACAATTATAAAACATTAAGTAGATGATTAATTCAATGTTTCATCAAAAAATGAACGTAATAAACATAACCAACCAAAAAATGATCAAAATAGGTCCAAAATACAAAAAAAAATATATTCACAATAATAGAAACGACAAATGTAAAAAAAAAAAAACTTCATAATACGAAGGGTAATTAAGCATACTAATTTCTTATTAAACCTTTTGAAAATCAAATTTTTGGAAAGGGTAATTAAGCATTTAAGTGAAAAATAAATTCAAAGTCCAAAACCGATCCTTATCCGAGTGTGGGCCCGGCCTGTGAAATGGACGTAAGTCGAAATAAAGAGACCAAATGACTCTCAAGTGGGCCGTTTTCCAAACCCAAATTACCAAATTACCCATGTTTAATCTATCAACCTTCACTTTCAACATTTAAAGAAAAGGCTTCAACTTTTATTATATAATAAACAATTTCAATTCAAATCTTCAATATAATTTATAGGGTGATGGACCTTTTATTGGTGGTAAGCGCCGTATTTACAATGATCTTAAAATAACATTATTGTATGTCTAAGAATGAAAGATGATATCATTTAGCATTGTCAATGTTTTTATCCAAATTTGTCAAAAATTAATAAATAATAATCCTATTTTTCCTGTTACAAAGAAAAGTTTTATGACCATCTTTTTTATATATCTGATTCAATACAAGTATATAAAATTATTTTTAAAGATGTGTAACTTGGTATTTTTACCATTTTATATACCCATTGACTCGAAAAAGGGCAATGAAATTACTAGTATTGGTATTGTTAAACTCAATAACTTTATTTTTATAATTGTTTGTTTCTGAATGATTAAACTCCAGATATATACCAACACCATCTGTGTTTGAAGTCGGTATATTTTGGTTTCAAGTTGCTGATCACGCACATAACTATTCGATTCTCGGCCCACCATTACATAAAAATGTCAAAAGTATAAGTTTGGTATATTTAAAAGATAGTTATTTTAATATGTAACATACTAGTACAATACGTGTCAAAGTAATATCGTTTACTTATCTTTTAAAAACAAATACTCTTAATTTGTACATGAAACAGTTTGCTTTACATCACATAACATGTCTACACACATCATTTTTGAATACTTTTATTTAGTTAGGGTTTTATTAAGCATGAAATAATCATACAATTACCTCATATCTCTAGTCCTCTTACACCAATCATGTGTAAATGAACAAACTTGAAAAGTGCCTTGACCCTTGGGTCCACCCATATGTGAAAGTGAAAGAACACATCAAATAAAGATACCATTGAGCAAGTAGATAGAATATGTTAAAATTCCAAGCGTTCTGTCTTATCAGTTTTGTTAGTTGATTGTCATGCACAAGAAGAAAGACTTTTATTGACCAAGTTTTTTTTATATGTTTCATCGACCGGTTGTTAAGAGATCAATTCAACTTGCAAGAGTCCAAAATCATACGTTTGGCAGAGCTAATGGTCGAGGCTTTAATCTTTCCTAGCCTAATCATTGTTCACCCTAATATGGACGTAAGTACAAAAGTGAAATACACATACTTTACTACTTTTTCAGGTTTTATTATCAACCAGCCTGAGAACAACACCTTTAGTGTCGAAATCGCCATCAACTACCAACCTTTCGTTGATACCCGATATCTTTTCATATAGAGATACCATGTTCGAATATCATAATATCCTAACAATAGTTATTTTGTTCACCAATGGCATTTACACGCATCTCTCATTGTCTTTTAAGCGGGCTATCATTTATAAATGATGTGGACTCATACCAATTAGTGATAATGCTCAATATTGGCAATTTGAAGTGCCTACTTTTTAGTGCCTTTACACACAAAGTACCCTACCTAATAGTGACCCAATATAATATCTATATATTACTGCCACACCTACAATTTTCAACATCTTATTCTCATAATTACATGAATTAAAATCCAAGCAAGAGCTAGTGTTGCTACAAAAATCAACATTAAAGGAATAACTTGAGTTTACGAAAAAGTTAATCATCACAAATTAATATTCTTACAATCTTAACTTGAGGGTTGTCCTTAAGGTTACACCTTTATTGTCCTTTTTATATTTTACAAACTAAAGTTATTTTGTAGTTCAAAGATATTGTTTTTTTTCTAAAAGCTTTCTCATACTCTCAAATTCCACATGTCTCGATACTAACATAACACTATAACACTATGTGTAAGCGAGGGCTAACTTCTACCGCCACATTTTCACGCCCCCCCCATATCGCCCTGGTGGGGGCCTAGGCCTTTCTATCATGACCCCTTATTAGCGTGAGCTTCTATTGTTTGTTAATTTAATTTCAGTACCGGAACATAATCACACATCTCACCATTGCTTAAGTAGTTAAAAGATGAAACCCATGTGAGCCTATTACACATATTTGTGTGAAAAGCGAACCCACGCCTGTCTATGTTACAGTTTCGTAACACTTTTTCACTCACTTAATTAAACTATTACACATGGTCTAAGCACCAATACTTCTTTTTAGGGTGGTGCATTTTGATTGGCCATAGTATGTACATAATAACATATATATTTGCATATTACATATACATATCACACTACAAAGTAATTAATACATAAAATAAAAATTGCATAATAACAAAAAAATAAAAATAAAATAGTGTCTTCTGTACATACGAATTATCGAACATAAGCAGCCGAAAATAAGCGTTTTTTTTATTATTATTTTTTATTTATGAGATAAATGTATGTTATTCAAAAGAGGGTCACGACACAACTTCAACTGTTTCTTAACATGCTATTTTATTAAAATCAGGTTGTTCAATTTGTAAGCATGTATGCTATCTTTATGGAATGTTGTATCAAAAGATGCCGTTACACTTAAATCTTCAATTTAACCATTAAACGTCTGTCTATCATAACATTTTCATATAAGAATATTTGTTGAAGGATTGATATAACTGTTATTACTATATCTAATATTATTAAAATCAATATCTTTTTATGACATTATCTTATGCATATTATCCAAATATAAGAAAAACATATCTCTACTTAGGTTTCCCAGTATAAGCTAGTACTATTAATGTATTAAGGGATCAACTTGTTAAAAGCTACAAGGCCATGAATATCAATAGCTTCATTAGGTCTAAGAATCACCTTTTGTTCGGGTTGTGACCGTTTGTGAGAACATACATTTTTAGCTAAAGGCTATAACGTTGAGCATTTTCGCACCATACAATTTGGACAACAACTAAACAACATATCAAGACCATAACCCAATGGAGTGGGTAGTGTAACCTTTTGGCCCACATGAAAAAACCTTATGAGTCTTATAGTATCATGCTAAGTATGGCAATGCTATGCAATGAACGATTTGAATAATCTTGTGAACCATATATCATTATATATGATAGGTTACTAATATCAGCTCAAACAAACAAATGTCTTATTTACTTGCATTCATGTCTTTAGTCCTCAAAGATCATAGAACAAATATATATTTTTTTTTTTGGGGGGGGGGGGGGGGGGGGAGGGTGGGTTCTGATCTTCTACTGGATATCTAGGCTTAAACCCGGTCTAGGGTTTGAAAGAGGCGCATGATACGGTTAGTCGGACCTAGTCCTCGTGGCCAGTTGGGGTTTTTCTTGTTGATTAAGTTACCAAAGGTCTAACCCTAGTTAGGTTCTCATTGTACTTGTAACTTTGGATCATTCAATAACAAAAACCCTAGTTGCCGTCCGTTGATGTAGGTCGGTTTAGACCGAATCACGTTAAATCCTCGTGTTCTTCATTTGCTTCTCTTGAAGGTGTTTGTGTTCAGTTTGTTTGAGCTCTTTATAATCCCTAACAGTTTCTTGTATGTTTAAGAACAATATAACATTCTATTCTAGGTATTTAAAGCATCAACTATGAAAATAGTTTAAGGCTCACTATGAGTTTCTATTTTACATTTTGTTTGAGCTCTTTATAATTCCTAACGGTTTCTTGTATGTTTAAGAACAATATAACATTCTATTCTAGGTATTTGAAGCAAGATCAACTATGAAAATATATAGTTGCTCACTATGAGTTTCTATTTTACATTTGGCTGATGCTATGATACAAGCTACCATAACAACTTTGAGTTATGGGTGCTATACTAAGTTGTTCTTTGCACAACTCTTCTATAGTTGCCACTCTTATTATTGAAAGTACCACTTTATTGCTACTCATATCGTTGAACCAAATGACATATTGTATATTTTCAAACTAAGTGTTATAATATAACCTTTTACTTACTTCAATCCATATATGTATCGAAATTAAAAGTAAAAGAGCGACATTAGATACAGTGTTAATAGAAAATTTGACTAATAAGACCGTACTGTAAGGCCAAAAAGGTGACTTGCGATATCAAAGTATGAAACTCGTTAAATATATATTATGCTCAAGATAATAATTAATGTGGTCGAGAAATACGGACACGAGACGAGGGCTTCGGGCACGCATTTGGCTTCAACGGGAACAAAGCTTCTAGAATATTTATGTTTTAGCTATAAATTGGGACATGTATTGTCTTTTATGTGTGTGTTTTCTAGTGTGTAAACAACCACCCAAGGGGAGCTCACCCTGGATGGGATAAGTTCGTTGTAATATTATGAATCTTTTGTATCGGTTACGAGATCGTTTACCCTATATATTATCTTTATATTATATGTTCGATCGTTTGTTTATACTGCACCCGTCTCGAGCATTTATCAAGAACAAAGTCGTTCGTTGTCGGATCCGGTTTCGGGACCTACAATTGGTATCAGAGCGGGTTTGAATCAACTGATTCAACTTCGTTCTTGATATTCAGATTCTATTTCCGCTATTACCCGAACCGAGACGTTAATTCCGTTGAAGTTTTGAAAATAAAGTTAGAAGTTTGGAAATAAAGTTTGAAGATTTGGGGAAAATAAAGCTGCTCGAAGTTAGTCTTGTGTAGATCCGGATTCACTGTCACATTTTGGAGTTCGTTTGAAGATCTGGAAATTGTTTTAGGTTGAGATTTGGTTAAGATATGTTTTCATTTAATCATCAACAACCACGGTGACTCTCCAATGGCAAACCTAAGGTCTTCTTCAACATGACCGTCGGCGGCGCTCCGGCCGGCTGTATCATGATGAAGCTCAACGCCGACACCACTCTCCACACCACCGAGAACTTCCGGACACTCTGCACTGGCGTGAAAGGCAAAGGCAGTTCCGGCAAGCTGTTGCACTTCAAAGGTTCATCGTTCCGCCGTGTCATCCCTGGTTTCATGTGCTAGGGCGGCAACTTCACTCGCGACAACGGCACCGACAGCGAGTCCATCTACCGCAACAAGTTCACCAACGATAACTTTATCAAGAAGGATACTGGACCTTTTATCCAAGGCGAACGGTGAGGTGTATACAAACAGATCTCGGTTTTTTTTTTTCGGTGAAGACTGAGTGGCTGTTATGAAGTTGGGTAATGGTGGTTGGTGTACTATCGGATTACGGTTTTTGTTGGATTTGAGGTTGATTTCGTGTTACTTATCTCTTTTGGAGTCCCTTACACCTTAGAAATACACGAGAATCACCAAATCTAAGTTTTTAGTGTTTTAAGTTTTTTGTGTCTGAGCTTAGATTCGGTTTAAAACTCAGATCTAGGCCAATTTAGAGGTTTTTAGACCAAAGTCTTTTTGACTTTTTGGAAGCATAAAACGAACTCCAGGGATGACACGGTGGAACGATGAACCTTTGAAGTGCAACAGTTTGACGGAACTGCCTTTGCCTTTCACGCCGGTGTAGAGTGTTCGGAAGGTCTCGGTGGTGTGGGGAGTGGCGTCGGCGTAGAGCTTCATCATGATACGGCCGGCCTGAGCGCCGCCAACGGTCATGTTGAAGAAGACCTTAGGTTTGCTATTGGAGAGTCACAGTGGTTGTTGATGATTAAATGAAAACATATCTCAACCAAATCTCAACCTAAAACAATTTCCAGATCTTCAAACGAACTCCAAAATGTGAAAGTGAATCCGGATCTACACGAGACTAACTTCGAGCAGCTTTATTTCCCCAAATCTTCAAACTTTATTTCCAAACTTCTAACTTTATTTTCAAAACTTCAACGGAATTAACGTCTCGGTTCGGGTAATAGCGGAAATAGAACCTGAATATCAAGAACAAAGTTGAATCCGTTGATTCAAACCCGCTCTGATACCAATTATAGGTCCTATAGATGGATCTCACAACTTGACTCGGATCAATCCGTGTTGTTGGTTAGCGAAAATCACCAACGACACTCGGATCTCGGATCTTAGTTTGTTATTATAAAAGAGAGAAAGATGAAATGGAGAGAGAAACTTCTTTATTTCCAAAGGAGTTGTGTGGAGTTGTTTGGAGAAATGATAAAGTGTCCCTTTTATAGGATCTCCATTTCTCCAAAGTTTACATAATAAATGCACAAAATAAATGTATCGAGTATGTAATACACCGACTAAAAACAAACTAGAACAACATACGCAATCCTAAAAACAATATAGAATATTGGCCCTACACGTACTCAAACCTCTCCACTTCATTTATCATAACTTATGTTACCTAGAAAAAAAGGTTAACAAACCAACTTGGTTAGTTTTTTGAAGTAATAAAATGATAAACTTAGGGTTTTACTAGGGACACCCCTCTGTAGGTCACGTATAGGATTATACGAGGCGTATAGGGCCCCTATAACCCCCGTATAGCCTTGTATGAAGCTTAGACGGCCCCTGTATAGCCTTATACGGGGCCTATAGGGGGTGTGGGGTGTCCCTAGCTGGGCTGTTCACGAGTCGAGCCCGAGTTGAGCCAGGTTCGTTTCGAGCTGGGGTTCGAAATTAAACGAGGCAACTCAGCTAGGATATAGCTCGATTTTGAAGTTAAACGAGTTTAAGATCAAGCCAATGAGCCGAGCCTAGGTCGATTTTGGCTCATTACAAAAATGAGCCAAATCAGTTCAGGATGTTTCAAATTAAATTCTTTTAGCTAGTTTATTTGAAGTTTTATCGAGCAAGCCACGAGCCCGAGTTTCGAGCCTCAAGTTTTTTTGAATAGCCCTAGTTCCTAGAAAGGCCCTAAACTTATTTTCATAAAACCTCAAAATGAATGTTGATTTGCTATAATTAGTAAAGCACCAAAATGGCAAAATATGTTACCTCATACATGGGTCACCCTCAATAATTGCTTTTCCTCAAAGCCATATGATCATGACCCACAAGCTTGTGGTTATGGTAACTTGAGGGGGTGAATGATGGCTTGGGTCACAAAACAAAATTCTCTTACGTGGGCTCCACTTGAATGTTGACTTCTATTCGTTACTCAATTGGATTGTAAGCAAAATATTATTTCGGGCATTATTACATTATTATTTTATTGTAATATATTGTTGAAATGTTGTGTGTATCTTTCAGCATTATCATGTTATTAAATGCATCTTTGATATTATCACATTATTAAAGGTACGTTAAATAATTTCTAAAGTTGAGTCGAATGTACTTTAAATAATAACACCTTTATCTTGTGTTTTGTAAGTTAAAGTTCAAATAAATCCAAAATATCTCTCTCCTAGTTAGAAAACATTTTCTTTTAAGATAGATGAAGGTTACATCAAAGATTAAAATTTGACGTATTGAGAGCGTATCACAAAAAGTTTCCATAGAACTCTACTTTACTAGATGTATTAATACGACGAATTTTGATATTTCATTTGCATAGTCTCTTGCTGAGTAGCAGTTGGACTTCTGGTCCAATGACAAGAGGATGATGGCAAAGTTTGTGATCTTTAAGGTCTCAAGTTCAAAACTTAACTTAAGGGGTTTTCTCACAATGATGGATTTTTGAGTGAGTCAGGTTTGAAGCGTCAAAATCAGTATGAACGGTTAGCATCCATCTCAGAGATGCTTACTTGGGAGTACATTTGAATTTTGAATGCTTATTACCCCCAATCATTAGGAAACCCAATATGTTGAAATCACCAAACAATCTTGCCACATACAGATTCACATATCACTAGGGATCACATATATTCCAACATTCTTTAGTGTCTCTTCTTTGTGTATTATGGCGGGCAAATTAAATATATACAGTAGTCAAGGTAGTTATAAACATGAGTTTAGGAATGTGCAATGGATCGGAACCGCCATAACTGAATCGAGCTAGATTGGAACCCTAACCGACAATGATTGAAAATTTTAGCTGGAATCGAACCCTATTATAATAAACCGGTTCATTTTCAAAACCGCTGAAATCAGTTTTCACTAATCGGTTATGTGTTACGTTTTCAAATGATCGAGCTGTGCAAATCAAATGAGCCACAACTTTTGAGTTTGAGTCAAATGCGTCATGCATATCAAATGGGGCACAACTTTGTTTTTTAATCAAATTGGTTGCGCAAATCGTTATTAAATCAAACTTTGCAAATTGCAACAATAAAAAATTAAAATTAAATGACAATCGAATACTTGCAATTGAACAACTAAGCAAGAACGAAAGACTTGCGTATGGTTTGAGATTGCAAGAAATGAAGACTTGCAAGCATACAGTTGCAAGAGAAGATTAGATTAGGGTTTTAATTAGGAGGTCATCGATGTTTGCTAACAAACCGCCCGTCTCTTTGTTCCATGCGAAAATTGAGAACTGGACACCGTAATGTTACATTTTGATACACTGGTTCGGTACCGGCTCCTCAATTCTCATAGGTCCGAACCGCTTGTTGTTCACCCCTAGTTTCTATCCTAATTATATATTCTATATAAACAAGTGCATCATTTATTTTAAATTTTCATGTATATGAACTGATGTCTTCAAAAGGACTTATATATAGATAAATTTACCATCAAACAAGACATGATTATTTTTCCTAACAGTGGTTGAGTCCCAACATCAAATTATGCATGATATGACGTCAAAGTACAAAAATCACAAATGTACAAGGCAAACTACATATATATACTTTAATATCTTGGGTATCATGAGAGAGAATATATATTTAATATTATCTAGCTAATAATTATATTCATAACAAAATATAATAATAAGACATGCATATAACCAAACACATATCATATGATAAGTTCAAAGCACGTAACTCGCATATATTATTAAGTGCATGTCTTGTTTTATTTAAAATCAAAGATAACAACAATGGATTTCTTGATCATCTTGAATGAGTACTTCAGGTGTTGCTTTGTCCCCTATATGCGATAAGACGACAACTGCGTCTGTAGTCTCGCCATTGGGGCGGGTTGTTTCCTCTATGATCACTATCGGGTGTGAAAGTAAGACATTGGTAACAAAGTATATTATATATCCGAGTTATTAATAATTTACAAGCTTTATGACATAATCGCTAACAAAGTTCCCAATGGCGGATTATTTGTGATTCATGGCCAATTTGACGGACTCATGACATGTAGGGGCTACATATCGAGTGTAACCAAATGCCGTGTCTAGTGCCAACCATGAGTGAAGATAGGAAGAATTGAAAAGATTGCAATTTGCGAGAGTAAAGAGTATTGGTTTTCAAAAGACGCGAAACAATACTACATTTTGCACAAAAGAATGAAAGAAGGTTTGAAAAGGGTCAAACGGGTTGTTGATAAAATTGTTTGAGTTAAAACATATTGTTTTAGAAACCCAAGCTTTTATAAAACATGGTTTGAAAAATATTTTCATGCTATATTTTCAAGCTTTTATAAACATGGTTTGGGTTGAAATGTATCGTTTTCTATTCCTTTTAAAATTGAAACAATCAGCCGTTAAAGTTTATTTTCTTAAAGATAAAAGTGACATGATGTTTATCATGTCTTAATATCATTTGAAAAACTAGTTTTTTTTAACGTCAAGCTTCTATTGACTGAAAATTGCAACCAACAGGCAGCTAGAGCAAAAGATACACAAATGATTTAAAGATATATATGTGTATGTACGCGCGTGAGAGAGAGAGAGATAGTTTATAAGTTATACATTTGATCCAAAGACAATGAAATGCTCAATTAAATGCAAATTTGCTTTCATGAAAAATTTATTTATCAATTAATAAGTAATACACACATAAATAATTAAGTTCTTCCAAACATCTAATTACTTATGAGGCTTAACTTTTTATAATTGCTTCATGTGTTGTATCATTGCTTCACTATCTTTATGTGTTTTCTTCCAAACTATACATTGAACTAT
The DNA here is from genome assembly GCF_021521415.1 of Bidens hawaiensis. Classification (NCBI taxonomy): domain Eukaryota; kingdom Viridiplantae; phylum Streptophyta; class Magnoliopsida; order Asterales; family Asteraceae; genus Bidens; species Bidens hawaiensis. Next base: position 209,569 of record NW_027493332.1, on the reverse strand, counting down.
GCATATTAATAAAATTTGACTTTTTGCTAAGCTATTTACTTTTGACATCAAAGTTATAGCATTTACAACTTAGAAGAAATAAAATATAGTTTTTCTAATAACTTTAAATCATATGATATGTACTTTGAGAGAGGGAGAGAGAGGAAAAAAAAAGCATCCTTTATATAATATGTCAATCATCTATAGATGAAACAACACATGTTTTCATGTGTGAAGGGCAAGAAAATGAAAGAGAATCCACTATGGTGGGTTTGCTACACTTTTTGTTTCATCATGAGCTATAACCTATGTAGAGTTAATAACATCAAAGTTAATAAAATGTTAGCAATCTTACCCTTGTAAAATATAAACCGTACATTTATATTAATATTTGTTTGTTTTTTTAATGTTAATTCATTGCTTGAGTAAATTATATAACGATCCTCGAATTTTCTCTTAAAGAGTAAAATAGTTATAATATTAAAAACTTAGTAATATTTAGCGTTTGAACCGGCCCATAAATGGTACAAATTGACAATAAACATGCCAACCTCGTTATCTTTCAAGGTTAGACACAAAACATATTTTTATTATCAAACCACGAGAACTATTTGTGAAATTAACTCATCAAAAAACATCTCCATCTCATTCCCCATCTACTTTCATTTACGAACACTCAAAAATATAGAAAAAGGATTAGTAATCAAATATTAAGTTAATAACAAAAAATTGGTCTAATGCAACCTTTAGTTTGCAAAAACAGTATTAGATGAAGTTGCATCAGACCTAATACAACATTTTTGTTACATAACTGTTTTTTTTTTTCAAATGCAACATTTGAAGATGTAATTCTTTAGAAAGGAGTTATAATAGGTAACAAAAACTTTATACTATGTCTAATGCAACTGTTTGTTTGTTTGTTTTTTTTTTATTTTTTTTTTATTTTTTTGTAAAATAAAGGTTGTAGTAGGCAATTTTTTTTTATATAAATGGAGAGTTGAACGTGGTTTCCAAATTAATAATATGTTCATATATATTTTTAATTGTTAAACATTTACCTATACATATTGTAGGCTGCATCGAAAAATTATACAGCTATATAATTTACATGTGTTGTAGGTATTATAAAATAAATCAATCGATTATAGTTCTTTTTTGACGTAAGGTCAATAAACATTGTATTTTTACCATTTGCTTATAGTTTGAATATTTTAAAAATTTTAAAGTTGAATTTTTTATTTACTTTTATTGTTCTTATAAACTCTATACGTGTGTATTATAAACCCATATGGTGCCATTATAGGTTTGATACGAGACAGCTCATATTTTGGTCCATATCAAGGCTTTTGATGAGACAACCCACATTGGTCCATGTTACCACCATTAACTTTCACTTAAAAATCTGTCACATGCTTTTCTTCTCCAATAATTAATCTTAATTATTATTTAATAAAAATTACTGATGCTTTAAGTTAAAGACATCATCATAAAATTGTAATTGTCCTGACAAAAAAATAAATAAAATAAAAAGTAATTTATCATTAACTATGATTAGGGGTGGTTCGGTTTCAAACCGTGAAACCGTCTAAATCAGTCATCAGTTTGATTTCATGGTCAGTTTTTTTTCTTTTACTTTCGGTTGATTGATTTCAAAAAATTTAAACCGTAGCGAACTGTCTGGTTTACAATTTATACAAAAGCCACCGCATAAAACTGGATAGGGCCGTAAAATTTGATAATATATTTTAGTTTTTTTAAAATATTTTGTATTATATATATATATATATTTAATAATTTACACTTTATGTTTGTTCTCATCAAAATTATATTGGGCCAAGTCATAGTTACAAGTTACTATATATCTTTTTTTAATTGGTTAATCTATGTTTGAAGTATGATATTTGAGTTTACCTGAGACTATAGTAAGTTGTGAAGAACCATTTATGGAAAATATATGCATAAAAAACTAAGATTAGGCTGTTTAAAAAAATTGTCAAATTTTTGTTCTTAAATGTTATTGCATTTGTGAATTGATTAGGTTCCAATGTATTTATATTTCATATATTTTATTTATTAAAAGCTCAAACGGTGGTAATGGTTTGGTTTTCGGTGACAAAAAGTTATTACTAACAGTTTAACTCACGCTTTACCTAAAAACCGTAAAAATGAGACCGTAAAGAAACACATCTAGGTATGATAGTCATCCAGAAAGTAAAAGTGAAGAGATGTACCAAATAGACCTAGGGTAACCAATCTTGTGGACTCCTACTCACTCTGACAGGAATGATAATGTGATGTAAGATGAGTCCTAATCCACCGATACTAAGTGATGTAATGTGCTTCTCACTCATCTGACAGACACCAGATGAAGTCCTATGATTTCAATATAAGTTTAGACACTAGACAAATACGAAAAAATAACATGATAATTACGAAAGTATCCATATTCTATTGTGTTACATTTCTATGACATATCACAAAATCACATTAATATTCACAAACATTTTCCGACGAGAGAAATTCCTACAACATGTTTCTATCGGAAATACGCTAGAACGCCTTGTTTCCTACATATTTTCAACGGAAAGTGTCGTAGGAAGCACACCAGTTTTCTAGTAGTGCAATTTCACATATGTAATTTGTATTTGTAAAACCTTGTTGTTATACCTCTTATTCATATTTCTTGCTAAGAAATTCTTTGTTTCAATTACTATATCCAATAAACAAATAAATAAACAAAAGTGGACGATAAATATAAGTTAGAATTAACATCTAAATACCAAAGTTAAATAAAGATAATGTCGATCATTTACTACGTTGTTCATGTTTATCCACTACAACAAGTAATAAAGATAACTCCATATATTCATTAGTCAATGTTCTTATTATGTCCATAGCTAGTGCTACACTTCTAAGCCATGTACTAATAACATTAGTAAGACTTAGAACAATAACCTAGAGGTCGGGATTCGAAACCGATCCTAAGCGTCAATCATCTTGTCACTGAGTGAGGCTGATTCACCTCTCACGTGATGGGTCTGGGATGGTCTGGCGTGGGCCAACATCACGTTTTGAAACAATATGTTGAATGATGATTAAATAACCGCATCTTACGTAAAGGTAATAACATCTATACACCTACATTACGACCATAATAACTTAGTGATTAACTTTAACAGAATAATGCAACTGTACGTAGTAGCATCAATAGACCTTGAATGTATTACGTTTTTCTTTTTACCAAAAGAAAAGACGTGTTACTCTGATGACGATTAATAAGCAATTTAGGATCCAAACATAGGCTAAAGCGATTGCTAATATATTATATATGTATAGTCAGATCTGCCCGTCCTCGTCGAATATCTCAACTCAAGCATAGTCTAAAGATGTCAATCCAAGCTGAATCCTTGTTAACCTTGAGTTTGACTTAAGCTGTTTGAAACTAGTTAATTTATATATCATAAAAGCATAAACGTACACTAAAATTTCAGTGACATCATGTCACAATATTGTTGATTAATATAGTCAAGTTTTTCAACAAATACAATAGTGTGTACTTATCATGGATTCATGGGTGTTTGTGAGGCTTCCTTTTGTTATAGTAGACAAAATGATGAACACTTTGAAAAGATTATTGATACATGGGATGGGCGTTACAGCCCTTGCCACATTCTAAGTCATCTTACCCCACCCTTTTATATATCCACTTACTATAAGCTCATGAAGTTATGAAAACAATCATTATCTTAAGAGTTAAACTTAAATTATTAAAGTTATTACATTGAAAAGCATAATTTCGTATATTAAATGTTCATAGTTTGTTTTGGAAATGGACAAATTCGTATATACTCTTACAAACATTGAAAATATCATGCATACTCACATCATATCATATAGGGAAAATTTCTAAAATAGCCATTTTTAAAGAGAAGATTCCCAAAACAGCCATTTTTTTCTCAAAATAATTTAAGATTTGGACTGGGAAGACGCATTTGGAAAAGATAATAATAATGAGGGACCGGTCCAAATTATGAAGGAAAGTAACGTAGCAGACGGGATATGGGAAAATAATGAAGGTAAAGTCCATATTATTTTGTAATCTTGAAGTAAAATTACAAATTTTTCCAAAACTTTTTCTTTCAAAAAACCGTCTTGAGAGACTGTTTTTTTATGTTTCCTACCTTTCCCGTCCATATTTCAAATTCTTATAAAAATATATTTTTTTACAATTATACCCTTAACCACCACCACCACCTTGAACCACCACCATCACGTCGGCCCCACCCCATCACCACCACCGAACCACAAACCACCCCCACCCCATCACCTCCTCTAATCAACATTAGTTAAAAACAAAAAAAAGGTTGAAGAATACGAGAGCCAAAAACATCACTGATCAAGATTATTAACACAAAAGAAGAAATAAAAAACAAAAAAAAAAAAAAAACCGTGTCCCTCGTTCTGTCTTGTTTGGTAATTTACAACATTCAAGATTTTGATTTTACCGACACCTCCGCCTTAGAATGATTTCGACCCGTTAACAGTCACTGTGGTCTTAGGTTTTAGGTGAAAGACAAATCTTATTCTTCAACCCTTCACCTCCGGTGGTCTTGGGTTTTAGGTGAAAGACGGTCATGGTCGGCGACTGAGAATCGCCGGAGGTGAAGGGTGAACGATGGTATTGGATGGGTGGTTGGCGACGAAATCGGTGAGGGAGACATTAATGTACCTGACGGCGTCGGTGATGGTGGTGGTTCAAGGTGGTGGTGGTTAAGGGGTATAATTGTAAAAAATATATTTTTCCAATAATTTGAAAATATGGACGGGAAAAGTAAGAAACATAAAAAAACAGTCTCTCAAGACGGTTATTTGAACGAAAAAGTTTTGGAAAATTTTGGACTTTTGCTCAAAGATTACAAAATAATATGGACTTTACCTTCATTATTTTCCCATATCCCGTCTGTTACGTTACTTTCCTTCAGAATTTGGACTGGTCCCTCATTATTATTATCTTTTTTCAATGCGTCTTCCCAGTCCAAATATTAAATTATTTTGAGGAAAAAATAGCTATTTTGGGAATCTTCTCTCTAAAAAGTGCTATTTTGGGAATTTTCCCTATCATATATGTCTTTTAAAGGAGTAAAAGTTGAGTATATATGATTTTAGTTTGGAAAATTGGAAATAAATAATCCCACATTTTGTGTATTGACCGATAGTAATCCCACCTTTAAAAATCACTAGCAATGGTCCCACATTTTAACTATTTTGTCTCACTGGTCCTCCGTTAAAAAATACTTAACGTCGTTATGCTTTTTCCCTAGTTTCAACCGATTTTTTAAGGCTTTTGATCGGAAGAAGGATATGAGTCGACTGACGTAAAACTTATTTCGAAACGGTGATTCAAATGGCTTGATTTTTGTTAATTGGAAATTCAAGCACCTGAATTGAAACATTGTTCCGTCGTTTGGATCACCATTTCGAGATAAGTTTTACATTGGTCGACTCGTATCGTTCTTCCGATTAAAAATCATTCATTCTCTCCCAATATGGATGGAGATGATGAATGAATTAAGAATCTTCCCTACCATATGTATCTCATATATAAACATACCCATCAACAATATAATCATTCATTCTCTCCCAATATCTTCTTATATTTCCTTGCTTTTAGGTTTGTTTCATAACAAACAATAATCTATGTGATCAACATTTTAGTTTGGGGAAAATTGTTTTAAAAAAACTAGTAGTACCCGACTACCTGACATAAAGAAATTCTTTTCGTACCTAAAAGTTGGTTCCATAATTAAACACTAAATTTTAAACTCAAATAAATACAATAATAAACTAAATTCCTTCCCCTAACGCCATATGTATTGGGACTACAAATGTGGGCGACATGGGGCGACGAGAGCGGGAACAGCCCCCCCCCCCCCCACACACATGCGACAAAGGGGCAATAAGTGGTGGTGGGGTGTGTGGGGGGGGGGGGGACGGGGATTTGTCGCCAGGTTGTGTAATGATGATAATGACGTGGCGATCAATGATTGGAGGGTGGGACGATTTGTGGCGATTTGTGAATTACAGCACCGCCCCTCCGGGCTTCATATCGCCATTTTTGCCACGTGTCAAAAATCACTACATTTTATAACCCTTTTACTACACATAGCCTTATGTCCTAAACGTTATTTTTTTAAAGCAACCATGGATGAACTTACAGTTTCACACCTCACGATAAATATGCAAACTATATATATTAGAAGAAAAACTTAGAAAAATCAATTATACTTCACAACAAAATTTACTAAATATTTGTCATATGCAAAAGGCCAAAAGAAGCTTCGACTTCCATATGATATCCAAAATTTGTATATGTAGTGGCATATACAAAACCTTTTTCCTTCGAGTTCAGAAAATTTTGAGGGATGAACGACTGATTATCCATCACTAACGTTCGGATTTTTCTTTTCGGTTTAGTTAAAAAGTTCAGATTGAGTCACATAATAAAAAGTAACAAAAATCAAATTACAATGCAAAAAAATAGTGTCAAGGGATTAACACATTATTTTTAACCGAAATGTTGGGTAAGGTTCGTTGTCAAGGTTACTAAGGGTTCGATGTAAAGGTTTCTACGGATTTGATATTGCAATTTCCACGGATGAGATGTCAAAGTACACGAATATGTACGTAACACTATTTCTTTTCTAAGGGTTCGGCTAAACCCGTTCCTCTTGATACTAAGGCTTTTCTGAATCCATTCAAGGGTTATTATTTAATGCATCTATTTGTTCCAAAAAGTGGACTGTTGGGATGAAATATTATACCAAGAAAAGTTAACTTTGATTAACAATATGATAACTACCGTACACATCAGCTTTTCTCGCATGCAAAAGACATATATATTACCTGTAAAAAATTAATCTAGAAAAAGAGTAAAAGTGTTTCACTTGGCCTTTGCTTTGTGGATTGATATATATTTAAGCAATTAACATCTTCTAGTTATTTGTAAAAATCTAATATAATCAATTTGAAATTGTTACAAAGTAAGTCAAACCAATGTAAACACGAGTTAGTTTAATCAGTTGTATATATAACCAGTTGCATCGAATGTTACACGTATGTATTTATTGTGTTTGTTAGCTTTTAAAAATGGCAAATTGGAAATAAATAATCAGACCATTTTGTGTATTGGCCAATACTAATCTCACCTTTAAAAATCATTACCAATGTAAACACTTAATGCCGTTACGTTTTTTTTCGAGTTTCAAACCAATGTTTTAGAACTTTTGATCGGAAGAAGGATATCAATCATGACCAAATCAAACCGAATAACCACTAATAACATATTAATTGAAACCGTCAGGCTTCAAAAACTTGTAACCAAAAATTTTGATTTTTTGCTTGGTTGGGTTCAAAACCGAACCGAGCCATTCTGATTACAAAATAAAGGTAGTTATTAAGAAAGATATGTAACGTAGGTAAATATTAAGGATTTGACAGAAAAGAGGTGGTGATGGGGATTGAAATTGATGTCCTTTTCTTATATTGCTAACAACGTGTACCCTAATCGAATATACCTAGAAACCTTTACTGATTTGATGTTTTTTCTCTCTTTACTCATTCCTTTACCTGTTTTTAGCACTTCAATCATCCTATCTTTTCTATAATTGTACTTGATTAGAATGGAATACATGACAATTAACATGAGAAATTATGAAATTAAGTATTTATTTTTGATAGGTTTATACTTGTATATAGTATTTTATTATATGTAGGCTTGTACATAAACGAGCCGTGACGGGTTGGGCTTGGACTAGGAGTAAAGCAAGTCAACTTGCGTCGGTCGTTTATCTTAATAGGCTAAAATTTTGAGCTATGGCTTATCTCGTTTAATTTTAAATTTGTACGTAAACAACTTATAGACTATAGAATTTATGATATATATATATATATAAAATTTTAGTTAGTCAAACGAACATTAACATATAAGCCATTTCAAGTGTGCACTTTTTGGGTGAGATTCAAGCGAGGCTCGAATAGCTTTTTGAGCAACCCTATTAATATGAGAAATTTTAGGTCCATAGTTATGAGATATATAAATACCAAATCGTGGACATATATACTTTCGTGAATCCTAGCTATTTGTGAAACTACCGTTTGTGTATCACCTTTCACTTGTGTAAGGGAATTTATTTTGTGTAAAAGCATCATAATTCTACGCGGTTTAAAACCCTCTCTCTTCTACATAATATTATTAGCATAACTTAGCACTTACATAAAAATGAACGACAAATAAGCTAAAACACGAGTTTCGTTAGTTCTCTAAAATACATATTGTCGAAATAACTACATTATATATGTAACATCTTATTTTCATCTTAAGCTAGCTTTGTGGTAAGGTTTCACCAACTTTAAAAGCATACACAACCAACAATTTACATTAATTGAACATGTGAATTTAACGCATAAGGTGTTACATACACGCTTAGAACCTTAATATTGTAGCTTGCCTTGTTTCTTGACACATACCAACTTTATACGGAAATTTATAAAAATTGAATAGTAGGGGACCCATTAGAAAATAATATAGAAATGCCGACCTATTTGAATAAATAAATAAATAAATAAATAAATGATTAAATGCATATAATATCAACAATAATTACTGGCTTATAAATGAGAGTATATTCAATTCATCATGTGTTAAATACCTTGGGGGTTAGAGGATAACCTAATGACTTACTCATGAAAATCGTAATAGAGGCAGAAAGTTTTAGGTGTCGTTTGCCCATTGTTATATAAACTTTTCTTTATCCAGTTCAGGTCGGATTAGATCATATAAAAAATGGAGATAGTCGAACTAAACTTCATATAATCAAAAAGAGGACGTTAAACGTCATACCTAAATTTCTAACTAGTAGTTGTCGGTACGTTGACCCTATGGTTTGATTTGGGTTGATCGGCATCCGACGATGGCGATCAGTCTAGCTTCTATAGCGCTGTGTTTGCCACTTCTTTTGATTTTGAATAAGGTTTAAAATTACAGGTTAAAGCTTAATGTGCCATACACGGTTAATATTAAGACATTGATCACTGGACCTATATAAGTTAACAGTAGGAAATTGGATTATATAAGTTATATTTTAATTTATGTTTAACTGAAAATTATTATTTATATTTGGAAATTTAAAAATATCTAAGATGGTTTTTCTTAGGGGTCGGTTTTGAAGTTTCATTTGGGTGTAACAGGACAGCTGTAAAATTTTATAAGGAGTGCTCGAGATTTAAACATGCATATAACGCAATATGTATTTTATAAGATGGCTGCCCCCTTAGCCCATGGAATAATCACGAGCACAACTTTATTTTTTTATGGTAGTTAATGTTCAATTATTTTTCAACTCTATTGATTTTTAAAATTTGTAACTTGAGTCAGGAAAATGTAAATTAATGTAGAAATTATAAATTTGGCCATTCCCATTTTGGTGGGACAGTAAAATAGTTTGAATGTGTATTTTAATGATTAAGGGTTCAATCCCTCTAGTATACTGTGTAATTATATTTAGCTATTCATATATAAAAAAACAAAATAAATTAGTCATCTATTCAACTTTATATATATATATATATATATATATATATATATATATATATATATATATATATATGGGAAAAGTGAATATGAGGCTGTTATGTAGTTTTAAATAAAAGTTTCTAAAAAAACTTATTTTTTTCTTTACTTGATTCTCTTTAATATTGATTTTACTATTTTCTTAATTCTCTTTTCTCTCCACTAATTTAGCAAATTCGGTGTAAACCCCAAATTCATAATTCATTATCGTTGATGAAAACAATTAAAAAAACACAATATACTAGTTTAACGAGAAGTGAAAGTCGATTAAATATTTGAGTGGCTGAAAGTCCACTCAAATTAAATAATTGATAAAACTTTGAATACCATCTTTTTTGAAATTGAAAAAAGAAAGTTTTGGATGAAATAGTAGAAAATACTTTTTTTTATTTGGGAAATAAATTTCTACGATTGTACGAACCACTCCCCCATCTTGCTTATACATAAATATCGTCATCCTGTTTTTAAACTAATAATATATGGTAAATTAATGGAAAGGAAAGAGAATCAAGTAAAGAAAAAAATAAGTTTTTTTAGAAACTTTTATTTAAAACTACGTAGTTTTAATGGTTTCGTATGTAAGCTTAGGTGTTTAACAGCCCATATTCACTTTCCATATATATATATATATATTCGTATATAATATAAAATAATAGGTAGTAGTAGTTTATATTAAAAAAAGGTAGGCAACAAACAAATTCAATTTGAAGAAATTTAAAATAACATATCGATGCAATGTCATGTAGGCCCTTCCAAGTTCCTTGTATAAAAGGTATTTAGCATTACCACTCATAAACATGACTAATTACTATTCTTTTTCTTGCTTTAAAATTAAATTATTTTTGGCTGTATATATTCATATTCTTTACATGTATATCGTATTTATGGGTTGACCTTGGTTACGAATAAGGGGATATGTTGATGATAGATATTTGACGTTGTTGGCTTACGAATTGTGTTTTAAGCAATCGATTGTTTAGTTGTGAAGTCTGATCATGATTAAAATTTCAAAATAGATGATTGATCATCGATCAACATATGTTATTAGATCAACTTGTATTATTAAATTTTGCCATCTTTGGACGTTTTTTCTTGATCAAGTCGATCGAACTATTAGACACAAAGTTTATATAAGTTGTCAGTTTTCTCTTTGATGGATAAACACCGATGAAATAAAAAAAAATCTTTATGTAACTATTGTGTTGTGGACATCGAGTGGGTATCCAAAGCTTCATACTCTTATCGTAGTGAACGTAGTGGTGTTCACTCTTAATACTCTTTGTAATTCTCGTGGTCTTGTATTTATATTTATCAAACTACTGTGACAGGTATTAAAAGAATTAATTTACTACAACTAGTGACAGATCCATAATTATTTTACTAGAAGAGTACCCGCACGATGCAGCGGGAAACACGTACTTTGATAATCATGTAATAAATTTATAGGTGTTCATTCTTCCGTAAATTATGAGACCGTTCATCAATTTGGTTTCACGATTGAAACGAAGCTGATCGTACGTATTGAAATGTTAATTATTTACATATTTAATATTAGATATGTTTTATACTGTAATATATATTAGATAGTTAAAATATAGTTAAACAAAGTTTTATTTGATATGAGTAAACTCGTCTATTACAACTTTAATTTATCCCAATTTCCAATATGATTTTTTTGTAATATTTGTTTTTGTTATGAATCCGCCTTCTATTTGTTGCAATAAGATTTATCATTTATATGACCAAAGTTATCTTTGCATATTATGATTCTCTTAAATAACATATTAGTTGGTGTTTAGTTTGAACTGAATGTATAGGCAGATTAATAATTCTTATTTTAAACTCAATTTATTATCGAAGTACAAACTCTATCGGAACCTAGTCGTTGGTAATGGTTCGGCTTAATTGGGTTATAATTTTAAACAGTTCAGTTTTGGTTTTCGACGACAAAAAAAACGTGTAAAGTGGCTCATGGTTTAATATAAAGCCATCAAAACCGAACCGCAACACATCTGCATAAAATGTTTTTCTTTACTTCGAAAACTATAGCAATATCATACTCAAATTAAAGATAATAAAATGCTGGTTTTTATGATGCCATTTATTTTAAAAAATATTAACGTATGAAAAAGTTATGATCGTTTAAAAATAATGGGGGTAATTGGGTTAAAAGTGAAAATAAAAAAGTATATAAGTAAAAGATTAGGACCAATGTTGTAACTTTAAAGAATTAAAGTTGTAAATATTTTAAAGAAATTTCAATTGCACATGGAATTCTATATTACAATAACATTTTTGCCTTTGCCCCTGTTATATGTTGTAGTTAAAATAAGCGTCTTAATTTGCCCATTAGTGATATATTATATATAGTATATATAGGCGATCGGGACTTTCGGTTATATAGAAAACTAAAAAAGAAAATTATAGATAGCGGTTGCCACTTTTTCATTGTATACAAGTACACCATTGTTTTTTATTTTTTTAACAACAAAATTTTTTCATCTTATTTTATACTCATGTTTTAAGTGAGACTAGAACTCACAACCAGTGCTGAAAAATCGCTAGTCGGGTGATGGGGTGGGGTCTAGCGATTAGTCGGGATTAATTGGATCGGGCTTTAATGCATAATTTTCAATATTATATATACAGACACACATTTTATATGTAATTTTCAATTTTATACATATATAAACACATCTTGGCCGGAAATTGGCTTGAATTTGTCGGAAATCGATGGTTTTATGGACCTCGCAGGAAACCAATTTTGGTCGGAATCTCGTCGTAAACCACTGATTTTGGTCGGAATCTTGCCGAAAAACGTCGATTTTGGCCGGATTTGACCATTGACCGATTAGCCCAAAATTAATTAGTGAAGTCGAGACTAGCGATCAATCAAGAATTAATCAGGACCTAATCGAGATTTTTAGAACACTGTCCACAACCACTGTTACTTAGGATTCAGGAACCTTCTATTGATTTTACTTACTTTATAATTTAATTACAAATAAACAGATTTTATACTCATCATATTTAAAAGGACCACGGTTGGTAACCTTAAATTCTGTAAAATATTGTTTGATACCATTTGAACGAATGCGCTCCCACTAATCTTTTACTTTTGTTTTATACTTTTATTTAAAGACGAAAGTACCCCAGCCGATATTAATGATTGAATCATGCATGATGCCCTCTAGTTTACTTTCTTATCAAGTTACACGATTACTTTATGCACCACATGAGTTCAATTGTATTTTTAATGCTACACCAAAAAGCCTACACCAAACACAACTTGTTAACATGTTTCTTTTTTTCTTTACCATGCATTTATATGTGACTTGGATAACATCTTACTTTACTTTATACATTATAATTCATAAATCATTTGACAAGAGTGATATAAGAACTTTTAAATAAAAATGATTTTACAGCATTTGATGTACAAAGTACAACATTTGATACATTTAGTTTAAATAATAAAAATGTTTTTAAAAGGTATAAAATAGTCTAAATGTTAATAGACTTTTACCTTAATTAAACGAGAAACATTTCTATATCTTCTCCAATCTTTTGTAACCACTCACTTAAACGGTTAAACCCACTAAATATTTAATTATTTATATCGTCTATATTTATTTATTTACTATATAATTTGGATAGGAGGGACAAAATGGTCAACTCATGACAAAAATATGATGCTATGCAAAAAGACGTTGTCACACCAACCATGTAGCCGGTTATATTGAAATTACTATAACCAACAGTAGCGTGGTTATATTTTAACCCCCTCACAAAACTCGGGCTTTATACCGGTTTGTAAATATATCTAAGGATATTTATGGAAAAGAAAGGGGAGTGTGTGTATGTCTTGGATGTTGGTAATTGTTATTTAACTGATTTATTATTATTATTATAATTATTGAAAATTGATTCCTTAAATTTGGTTATGTTGCAACTTGAAAGACGAAAGATGAAAACAGGTCCCTATGGGAAAATTTGATATTTCATGTAGTTAAGAGCATCTTTTTATATATTCAGGTACCATGCTCTGATGTTGCTATTTTTCCAACAAAAGTTTAGTGGGTCATGCATAGTAACTCATCGACGAAAAAAATATAACTTTGTTTTCAGTAGAAACATTTTTGAGTGGCAAAGCTTGGGTCAAATCATAGGGGTAGCCAAAAGTATTTAGGGGTAACCGGACTCAATACCTATAAAAATTTCCGAATGAAATAGCGAAAATTTACACTACTAAGCCAAAAAAACAGGGATGACCGGGGACACCAATGGCAAAAGAGGGTGACGACGTAGCTTGTTGCCCGATTACATGTCTCTCTGTTGTAATCGGATCCTTTGGTTTGAATGATTTATTATGTTTTTTATGTGATGTGAGCTCATATAGAAGAAAGATATTAGTGTGGAGAAGAGAGCGAGAATATGTGTTTTTAGGAGAGTTTTTTCTTAAAGATTAGAAATTTTTGACGATTTTCGATACTGGTATCGAGCTTACCCTTTGAAGGATGGAGAGACGAAATGTGACGTTTTTCAAGAGAATTTTAAGAAGCAATTAGGGCATATATGGTACGGAGTTCTTCAGAGCTTTCTTGTACCCTCTTATGTTGTGGGGTATCCAATTGTATATGGTACTATATTGTTAAAACGAAAACTTACAATTTTCATTTCTCAAAATCTAATATTAAAAGCATTTCAAAAACCAATTTGAAATGTCAAATGTTTAAATACTAACAAATTATAGATGTTATTATATTTTAATATTATATGATATATATTATATTATACTTAGCTTCTGCAGTTATTTTACTTTTGTTTTTTTCATTTTTGCAATTTTTTTATAATAAAAATAAGATTCTTAAAAAACATGTGTGATAAGTTTGTGTGATTATGTAGTTATAAAAATATGTTGTGCAAATAATTACACTTTATGTAATACTAAGAGTGCATATTTGTATAGTCTGTGTAATTTTTTGTATAATTATTCATACATATTGCGTAATTTATGTGTAATTATGACCAAATTTTATCTACGCACAGGTCCTAGCTCTTAAGTCTTAAGACATGTGTTGGAATCGGGTAGCTTTGTACACTTCGTATGCTAAGAACACTTTACAATAGCATCCCTCTTCATATGTATGCATGATAACCTTTTCATTTTAACTTAGTTTAATGATTCTCTGGCTTTGATAACATATGATATTTTGTTTTTGAATTAGTAAAGAGATCGCCATTAAATATTGGTAGGTTGGAGCTAACAAGATTTGTCACTATTTACTCTATCTTCATTAATGGGTTTGCCTAATAACATGACATTGCCTTCCATTTAAGTTTTGTATATGTTAACACTGGATCCCACTCCCCCCTGCTCGCTCTCTCTCTCTCTCTCTCTCTCTCTCTCTCTCTCTCTCACACACACACACATACTGGCTTACCCGATTATCTTCATTTCCCAGATATCAAAGACAACTCTTAGAAAGAAACTCACAATATGTGAGAAAATGTGCCGGCCCACCCTTGAATCCCCTATTCTTTATTTTTTTTCATTTTTGTCATAATGAGACATGAACCAAAATCTTCCGCTTTTTAAATTCAGTTTTTTGGTGTCTCAACTCAACCACTTGTAACAAGAGTTATTGTTGCTCTCTCACATATAAATTTATATTTTGCAAGCTCTTGCTAATACTTCAAATGAAAACAAATTATACTTAAATTATTGTATATTTAACATGCCTAACATGTTGCAAATATATTTAAATTATTGGTTTTGAACCGAACCTTGAGATGGTATCAGTATAAATTATTAGAAACTACGTTAAAGTTAAAGTGCGATGTTCTGTAAATTTTATTATATCTTACTCTTCCAATAAAGTAAAATAATGAGGCTTTTGTGTTAAACTGAAATTCAATTCTAGCATAATTTTTCTTTATAATCTTCTAATATCTCATCTCATTCATCCTAACTATCTAGTTTACGAGTCAAAAGAATTTTGGCAATTGGGTTATAAAATAATCAGGAAATTAAAAGTAAAAAATATTGATTGAAAATCAAACAAGTAAAAATATGAAAGTTAAAAAAAAGTAGAAAATTTTCTAGGATTGGTTTATTTCTTTGATGCCCAGTTTTTTTTCCATGAACACTATATGCTGCATTATCCAGTGTAACTAGCAGACATAGTTTAAAATTGTTAATATTGGATGATGATTAAAATACTTTTGATAAAACAACGGTTGTATATATAAAATTTTTTTTAGATTTATAAATTTGAGATTTGTAGACTTCTTATCGTTTGTAGTATATATTTTATTTCTTTTTTTTTACCTTTAATTCTATTTTTTTATTTCATATAACGGACTTATTTATTTTTATCATTTGACAAATCTTGTGTAATACACCGGTTTAAAAGCTACTATAAGTGATATTTCACTTGGCATATAACTTAAACAAATAATATAAACAATTTGAATGATAAACCTTCGAATTATGGCCAGTCTTATGTTTATCTTTCAGCTGTTTATACTATATAAACTAAACTTTTAGATTACCTTTTTGGATGGAGATGATATTTCCTTTTAAGAAAAGAAATCAAAATAGTGGTATAGTTCTTGTTAGCATGTTAAATATTAAAATAGTTAATTGTTTGTGAAAAATGATTATTCTAGCTATGTTTGTTGCAGGAGTTTTAGATTGCCTAATGATCATATCCTTCCCATCTAGGAATGATAATGAAATCCGAATCAATGGAAAAATTCAAAACACAAAAAATTAGAGCCAAGCAATACTCGCTTCATTATGTTATGGTATGGGTTTGAGATTATCTTTAAATTCTCTTGTGATTTGTGAAGAGTATAGGATTTGTAATAGGTCTTATTACATGACTTAATTAACCAATAACATAGCCTTATTTATCTGATTATATGCCCAAATCCTGACATAATGTGTATGACGTGATCGTTATAAATTATAGATTTTTTCATGAATTCAAACTACGAATGAATTCAAACTCGGTTCATACATATCCCTTCTTGCGACACGTAGAATGTTTTCGCAGCTCACACAGGACTCTAATCTCCTTGGTATAGCAGGACGTGTTAAAGCCTTTTTTCATACACAAAGTGTTACTGATTAAGTTTTACTCTAACAATGTAGCGTCAATGGGTTTATGTAGATAAACTTATGTGAACTCGTTTTCGTGAGAGTTATTTAAATTTGTTTATATGGAATTGTTTCTATAAATGAGTTTATATAAAAGACTCACGTGAATAAATTTGTATAAATAATATTATTGAATTGAACCGCCATGGGAATGGGTGTGATTTGAGATATGGGATGATCATATGGTGTGGGTGGTTAACTAAATTAGTTAATCGCATGCGACTTACTTAGTTCATAAACACATATTGAGCTTTATTAGAATGATTTATGAATTGAATTGTGGTTGGACGTTAGATTATGTAGCATAGGTTGGGTGATTAGTACTCTCGAATGTTGGTGGGTTGTTATGGGCTTCACATGAGTAGGGCCACTATTATATATTGTTTTTAGGATTGTATATATCGTTTTAGTTTGCTTTTAGTCGGTGTATTACGTACTCGGTATGTTTATTTTGTAGGTTTATTATGTAAACTTTAGAGAAATGGAAATCCTATATAAAGAGTCACTTAACCCATTTCTCCAACTCCAACTTTTTCTCATTCAAGAAACACTTTTGGGAAATAAACTCTCTCTCCATCTTCTTCCTCCTTTCTAGCAAATAAACCAAACAAAACTAAGATCCGAGATCCGAGTGTCGTTGGTGATTTCCGCTAACCAACAACACGGATTGATCCGAGTTAAGTCTTGAGATCCATCTAGAGGACCTACAAGTGGTATCAGAGCTTTCGGCTCGACTTTTTGTGGTTTTCGAGTCAAACTTTTCGGATTTTGATCTTAGTTTTTGTTGGATTTGAGGTTGATTTCGTGTTATTTATCTCTTTTGAAGTCCCTTTCACCTTAGAAATACACGAGGATCATTAAATCTAAGTTTTTAGTATTTTAAATTTTTATGTATGTGCTCAGATTCGGCTTAAAAACTCATATCTAGGCCGATTTATTAATTTTTAAACTAAAGTCTTTTTGACTTTTTGGAAGTTTGGGTGTTGTATTCTCAAAAAAAAGGAATATTGGCCTCATATAATCCCAACTATGGCCCATTGGCAAATATAAGGATCAACTATCGAAATGACAAAATATAATCCTAACTACGCACGTGAGTGGAAAATTAACAGGAAGTTAACCTTCCGTTAGTTTTTTGTGACGAGGCAGCTGACTTGTCATTAACTAGCTGACGTGGACGCTGAGTTGTCATTAAACCGCTGATGTGGCCGCTGAGTTGTCATTAATTACAAAAAAAATAAATAAAATAATAATAATAATAATCGGACCCCATTTCCGTCCAATATTCCTAAAATCAAACCTCTGCGATATCGGACCCCTTTTCCGGCCAACTTCATCTTCTTCATCATCATTTTTTTTTCCGGCCAACTCTCACAAGTTCCAAATCGGACCCCATTTCCAAAATAAACCTCTAAATGGTGCCTTATAAGGGTCGAATTTGAATAGATATGAACAAAAGTAGAGTTAGAGAGTAAGATCGGTGCTCAACGGAAACCTGCAACTTGTTTTTCCGACTAGCAGATCCAATCGGAGCTACAGATCCATGAACTTCAAGCGTATTTAGCTCCAATTTTGGTCGAAATCGACTGGATTTCATGAAGGCGACGGCGATGGCGGAAGAGGGGAGAAAGAGAGATTGATTGATCGGGTGGCGGTAGTGTATCTCGACATGCTCTGATTGACAAGATGAAGACGAAACATGGGAATGGAACAAATTAGAAGAAGAGGTTTCTTTAACACAAATTTAACTCAGTTAGATGTGTACCCGAGACATCCACTTCCGACACCGAGTTCTTCAAGGAACCCACCGATTATACCATTCAGATCTTGCTGCTCGGTAAAGTAAACCGAACCAATTCCATCATACATATGAGTCAATGACGACGAGTCTTGTGTCTCCTTTTGTGGCACGTCAGCACACCGGAACGACTGGGTTGTAGTGTGGCCGCCGAGAAAGTCCTCTAGCTTTGGTGCTTGCGGCTGGTTGACGTGTGATTCCATGAAGCTTCGGAACAACGGCGAGTCGTCGGTTACTTTCACGTCGGTAACGGTGGTGTTGTTGTACATCGCCGGCGTTTTGTCTCCGGTACTCCAACCTACACTGCCGGAAGTTCATAGTATATATATACAACATATGGTTAAGTTTTTTTGTAATTAATAGCCAGCTCAGCAGCCCGTCAGCTGGTTACGAGACAGCTAAGCCGCCACGTCACAAAAACTAACGGAATGTTAACTTACCGTTAATTTTCGACTCATATGCGTAGTTGGGATTATATTTTGCCATTTCGATAGTTGGTCCTTATATTTGCCAATGGGGCATAGTTGGGATTATATGAGGCCAATATTTCAAAAAAAGGAAAAAAAATCGCATCAGGTACTGTAGAAGTCGCTTCCGAGGTACTGTAGCAATCTCTGGGGTACTGTAGCAATCGCATCGCCGAGGTACTGTAGCAATCGCTTAGCACGGGGGGTATTGTAGAAATCGTTTCGCTTCGCACTGGGGGTACTGTAGCAATCGCTTCGCACGGGTACTGTAGCAATCGTTTCGTTTCGCACGGGTACTGTAGCAATCGCTTCGCATCGGGCACTGTAGCAACTCATGCGAAACACTGTAGTGACTCGTCACTGTAGCAACTCGGTACTGTAGCAAAAAAAAAAAACTAATTGAGTTAAAAAAAATGTCTTATGAACCTGAGCTTGGAGGAAATTCGGATATGGGAGAAAGCCGAAAGAAAATATTAAAAGAAGAATTCGACATGTTTATACATATTAAAGAAGAATCGCTTGCCTCTCTCATCAACAGATTTGAGTCACTCGTCTCCAAAATGAATAGTGTCGGTATCATCAATGGTTTGTTTGAGATCAACATGAAGTTGTTGAATTCACTACATTACACATGGAACATCAATGTGGTTACCATCAAAAGAACCACAAATATGTATACCATGACACTCTCAGAGTTGGCTTCTACCATCAAGTCTTTTGAAATAATGGAAGATAAGCTCCAAATAAACAATCAGTCCAAAGAAAATAAAGTTGGGTCAAGTAATAAAGTTTGGACAAGTGCTGCCGGTAAAAGCAGTCATGCATGTCCTATCATTCCCGACACATCACCAGTCGATGAGATAAATCACAATCTGTGCACTCAAGCTTGCATAAATAAGGTTACATATTATAGATATCTTCAGGACGAAGTTTTGAAAGAAAATGCAAAACTTCGTCAATTAAATGCTGAATATGTAAAGGCTGACAAGATCTACGTTGAAAAGATTAAAACTCATCATGATAATGTAGCAAATCTTAAACTTAAAATTTTTCAAAAAGAGCATAATGTTATTTATTATAAAAACATAATTAATGATTTAAAAGATGAAATTGAAAAGTTAAAACTTGAAGTTTCTGACAAAAAGGAAAAAGAAAAGCAAGTTGAAAGATTTGAAGCGTCATTTGAGAAATTAGATAATCTTATTGGAGCCCAGAGAAGTACTAAAGTTAAAGCGGGGCTAGGGTATGATTACACTGCCGTACCACCACCATTCAATGATAACTACACCAGCTTGCCCCACTTTAGCTATAATACTTTTCAAGAGGAAGAAATGGAATAAGGGGTTGGTAGAATACCAAAGCCTGTGAAATTTGTTCCTGCTGCCTCTCAAACTGTTGCTCCAGTCCCATCATCTGATAAATCTGACATCAATGTGTCTTGTGTAGCTGGTGATCTAAATGGTGGTGAATGTGGGACGGTTAACCTGGGTTGTAAGCTAAAAAGAAAGTTAGAACCACGTTTTGAATCATGTGTGGATCTAACCAAAACTATTAACAATCCAGTTTGTAATAAAGTTTGTGAATCCATGTTGGGAAGTTTAAAGTCAGGGTCAAATTATGTATTTTGTGAAAATTCAAGTGATGTTGTACAAAGGTTTGCAATGAAAATGAATGTTCTTCTTCTGACTCAGATTATGAAACCATTTGTGATGAAACGTTTGTTGAAAAATGTGTCAAAGAAAGTAGACCTGTTGAGGTGAACATATCAAGTTGTTCATCATCAAGTTGTGAGACTGAGGACAATTCAAGTAAAAGCAAAGTTTTTGAAAATGAAAAGGCAAGTACTTCTTGTAAATATGTTCCACCAAATAAACAATCATTTTCTCAAACAACCAATCAATTTAGAAATCCTCAGCCATACAACTTCTATGATAACAACTACTATGGTCATTATCAACAAAATTTTGTTGATCCACATTACACAAATATGTTTTATAATCATGTTCCTTTTCAAGGATCACCTTTCCCACCACACCAACCACATTATAGTTCAGATGAGTTCTTTGGCACTCCCAGGAGAAAGTGTTGTTTTGTGTGTGGTCACTCTTCTCACCTTGCAATACATTGCACGCACTGGTTCAAG
The DNA here is from genome assembly GCF_021521415.1 of Bidens hawaiensis. Lineage (NCBI taxonomy): Eukaryota > Viridiplantae > Streptophyta > Magnoliopsida > Asterales > Asteraceae > Bidens > Bidens hawaiensis. Next base: position 188,389 of record NW_027493332.1, on the reverse strand, counting down.
CAACAGCTTGATATTTAAAGACGGCTTAGTCAGTCCCCAAAAGAAGCTTTTAGTAGCCCTGATTCAAGGACTGATCAAGCTGATAGTGAACCCAGTGAAATGGATGTGAGATCCAAGGTTAATAAAGTAAAACGCAAAAAGAAACCTTTTTGAAAAACCATGAAGGATAAAATCAAAAAGGATCCTAAGACCGTAAAGTCTGAGGATTCACCAAAAACAATTTCAAAAACAAGAAAAGAAAAGTCCAAAATTGTCAAAACCAAGGAACAAATTTTTTACTTGGATTCCTAAGGACCGCTCTTCATCAAGTGAGGCTCCAACAAGAAATAAATTGTTTTCAGGAAATAAAATCAAGTTTGGTCAATTTACGGTTGACCTTCCCGGGGCAAAAGTATCCCGGGAACCCATGTCTATTTGAACGCTTAGTGCAAGCAGGGTCAATCAAGGAGGACTATCAATAGTATTAGGTACTTAGATAGTGATTGCACCCGGCATATGATGGGAGTCGAACTCTTGCTATTTGATGCTAAACCATTTAATGGCGGATTCGAGTCTTTCATAAGCGACATGGGAGGACAAACTTCATGGAAGGGAAGCCTTGTTTAAATGGTTCAACAAAAACTTTTCGAGCGTTTCTCAAACCAACCTCGTCCAACTGCTTCTATCAAGTGATGGATCCAGCATCAGCTGTCGGATCTCGGTTTGAATCTCTTCAACTTTGTCATACAATGTGATAATGCTTGCTTAAGATAGTCCATCTGACAACAACTTTGCTGACCTTTTCACTAAAGCCATCGATCATGCCCGATTTGAATTTCTGGTCGAATCGTTCGGCATGACCAATTTTGATTAAAACAACCTATCTATCTTTTTGTATATAAAATTGTAAATATTTTTCAAATATATCACAATTTTAGAGGGAGAAAATTGAGTTAAGTTTAACTCACCAAAAATATATCACGGGTCATTTGACTTAACAAAAAGATTTACTCCTATTAAAGAAAAATTTCAAAAATTCAAAAAGTATTATCCTGCTTAGAGGGAGCTCCTTCATAGAGGGAGTCGGATATTTAAAATTTTCAATTAAGAATTGATCCGACCAAGTGAAAAATGATATTACATTGGTATACAATGATCTTAGCGCATGAAAAGAGTAGATCAAAAGTCCATAAAATCATTCACAGATGTGTAGGTAGGCTTGACAAACAAGTAAGTGTCGGGTGATATAAACCTAAATTCCTGCCGGCACTAGTGGATATACGATTGTGAAGCGGTTCCATGATTCCGTGAAGTCATATTCATGAAGGCAGAAATGTAATTATACATGTCATACCCAAGCCTCTTTTTACCTGATCACAGTTGTCTTATGAAATAAGTGTCAATTTTTAATCTTTATTTGAGTTAAGAAAAACCTTATAGAAAGGCAAGAAAAAGAAAAACAAAAGAGTCAAGACAAGAAAAAGAAAAACAGAAAAACAAAAGAAAAATCAAGAAAAAGAGTCGAAAAAAAGTCTATCTTAGGATTTTAACTTCTGTTTTATTTCTTCATTTATTTTGATTCAAGCCTTGGACTTTCTCTGTTTGTAGTCATACAAGACCTAATTGTTAAGGCCCTGAATCTTCTGCTTTCTTTTAATCTTTCTAGATTGAGTCAAGTGTGCAAAAATAAAGCATAAAGTGTCAAGTATGTTAATAAGAGTACTGTGATCAAACAAGAAAGGTTTAAGTCAAGTTGAGGTGATATGTCAACACAAAGTAAGCCCGAGATATGATGGAATCAGTAACATGTCTGATTAAGTGGGGACCACATAAGCACCGTGCCTAATTGTACTTTAAACGTATCACTTTGGCATCAAAACACTTGTTAGGTTAAACAAATGGACGATATCTACAGTCGATGATGAAATTGTGACATAATAATATCAAAATGGAAACGCGATCTAGGGCTTTGCAAATCAATATGATTCCATGTTGTGATCTTTCTCACAAAAATATTAAAATCGTTAGAAAATTCTGTAAATATTATTGATATATAATATTAATTTCAACTTTACTCCTATCTTTTATTGTTTATTTTGATTTTGTTTTATTTTAGTTTCAACTTCAAAATGTTATGTATATATTTTCGTTATTTTTAAAATATATGAAAATGCCAAAAAGATTTTAAATTTTTATTATGTTCGTACATATTTTGTTAAACTTTGTTTCATTCAAAATCATGTGTTTTGTTGTCAAGGTCGTTCATGCAAAGTTCATTGGAAATCTGGGACTTAAACGAATCATTTACAAGTTGAGGGACTGAAATTGGGAGGGCCTATGAACGATTTCTTCTTGACCCTCGAGAGGGTCTGTGAGCGAATCTTATCATTTTAAGTTTTGTGCAGCTATACATGAACAGGTTGATCAAGATCAAGTCTGCTTGGAGTTTAAGATATTGAAGCGCTTAAAAGAAAACGAGAACGTGAAAGTTGGTGGTTGAACTTAAAAAGGAACTGATTGTATCTGAAGACAAGGAAAGAAACCAGTCGGCTCAAGAAAGTCAACAAAAGAAAATTAGATGTCGAGCCTCCCACATCTGATGTTTCTAAAATTTGTTGTTGCCGATCGTTCCCAGAAATAAGATGGAAATTCAAGTCTACAAGACTAGAAAATAAAGAACTGTTCAAGATCCAATCTGGTTCAAGATCATGGATCAAGACAAGTACTAAGTTTCAAGAAATAAAGACGAAGCAAAGAACTTGACGAATGTTCCACGACATACTCAATCCTAGAGGGAGATTGTAAGGCCAATATTATATATTGTTTTTAGGATTGTATATGTCGTTTTAGTTTGCTTTAAGTCGATGTATTACGTACTCGGTACGTTTATTTTGTAGGTTTATTATGTAAACTTTGGAGAAATGGAGACCCTATATAAAGAGTTACTTAACCCATTTCTCTAACTCCAACTTTTTTTTCATTTAAGAAGCACTTTTGGGAAATAAACTTTCTCTCTCCATCTTCTTTCTCCTTTCTAGCAAATAAACTAAACAAAACTAAGATCCGAGATCCGAGTGTCGTTGATGATTTCCGCTAACCAACAACACGGATTGATCCGAGTTAAGTCTTGAGATCCATCTAGAGAACCTACAACGTGTTATATGATGTCACAATATATGGTTATGGGTAGTAAAATAACATATTTTAACCAAAGTTTGTAAACCTGTGTAGCTCAAACTAATATTTGTAGCATCTCGAAAATTTCGTGCCAAATTTAACAACTTTTAATAGTTAAAGGGGCAAGGTATAATATCTTGAACAAACAGAATGCATCAATATGCGTAAAAGTAACGTTCAGACATTCGTGTTGACACTTTATAAGTCAAGGGACCAAATTGTAATTAACCAAAAGTTTAACTCAAGGGTTAATAATGAAAATAGCCTAAAAATTGGTTAAAACGGACCATCTAACCTCTTTAAACGACCCACATTAAGGTTTAAAAGCTGAATGGCGGTTTGACTTATTAGATGGATCGTCTAATATTTGATGCGGTACATCTCAATGGGACTCCTCGTCTTTAAAAGAGACGGCCCATCTCAAAACAAAATCAGCTCTGTAACTTTTGACAGCTCGTTGTTAACATGGAAGCAGCGTGTTGGTTGTTATTCAAGCATTTTTGGCCTATAAAATGGATCCAAGGGCGAACACATCATGCATCCCTTCATCTTCATCTATAATCATCCTAAAACCCTAACCTACTTAAATCTAAGAGAGAAGAACATGTTCTTGAAGTATTTTTCATGTTCTTGAGCTTCTTTGGGAAGAAGTAAGCATGTTCTTGATGTTCGGATATTTTGTACATATATTTGTGTGTTAATTATGTAGTATTGTTTAGTATATTGTTAGAACTTTGGTACTTCATACGTACTTGTGTGTTTCAGGTCATTGATCGTTAAAGATGCTAAATTGGAGACTTTTACGAGCATGGAATGATATATCGGGAAGACCGGAGCATAAATTGAAGTCTTAGGAAGTGTTAGAAGGATTCGGGAGGAGTTTGGATGAGAAACCTAAAGCCGATGCTAAAACTGAACAAGATGGGTTCATAAAAAGCGACCGGAAAGTAAAACGAGCATATCCTGGGCTAGAAAATGAGTTACGGAATCCATAATATATGAATTTCGGGTTTCTCAACGAGAGGAATCCAAATATGAGGTTACCTACCATCGCATAGCGCGATCGTATGGTCATATGACCATCGCGCTACGCGATGATCCGCACAGACGGGAAATTTAGGGTTTTATGTTATATTCGTTTTGACAACCCTAGACGCCATTCTTCACCTTCCAGGCGATTTACAGAGCAGAAGAGCAAGTCCCGATCATCCCCAGTCATCTCTAAGTGTCCTACATGGCCTAGCAAATCATAACCGAGGCCCGAGAGATACCGATACGCGGCTAGTTTCTTCTAGTCATACCCGGGATGTAGAGTATTGTATCTTTCAGTTTTTCTCATGTATTTAGAATGAATTGATTGTAATGATCTTTGATTAATCTATGAGTATTGATGTCTAGTATTATTGTGCACTCAGTCGGTTTAGGTTTATTTCGATCAGAACGATTATTATGCCAGTTGCTATGATAATTGCTTATAGGATTGTTTTGACTAGTTGAATGTGATGAAGCATGCGCTTTCCCTTAGTTGAGTCACACTAGCAGGGACTGTTTGATAACCAGTGTCGTGTGTTAGTAAGCATTGATGCCTAAGGTTTGTCTAGTTAGTCAATCGGTGTTAATCAGTTATTGTTATTCTGTTAAGTTGCATGAGTTTGCTGTTAGGTTAATTACTTGGATTCCCGGGTGTGATTTGTCTTTGTTAATTGATTGAACACGTGATTACTTGCTTGCTTGTTACAACATATAAACCATTTGCTAGTGTGGTCAGCACTTTAATTGAATTACTTTATAAGTTTAGAAATTGATTTCACTTCACACTGATCACATACTCCTGGTGGATACGATACCTGACTTACCCTAGCTGCTTAGATTAATTAGGTTTTTGCATGACTCAAACGACGGTCATCAGTTCCTCATATCAAAGTAGTGTAGAACTACAAGGCGGTTCTGATTAGATGCAATTTAGGTGTTCGTATCATCCTCAAACATGTAGCCACACTATCTTATAATAAAAAACCTTGCATTTTCTTGTTATTGATGTTCTTGAGGTTTCTTCACTACAAAGAAAGGTGTAAAAAGCCTGATTCTTCAAAACTAATTGCTAACGTTCGAGGGGTGGTTCTGTCCTAGTGATATTAAGTTTTTGGAGTGTTTATGGTATAGCTTGGAAGTAAGGTAAGGATGATTCAATAGCTTACATTTAAGCGAGGATCCAAGCTTTTATCGACCGAACCTCAGTAAAAATAAGTTACATAAATACGAGTGTTTTTAAGCATGGACAAGGTTTTAGAACACTTAAACAAGTGTTGTTTTGATGCTTAAACTGATTTTTAACAAAATTAGTTATGTGTTGGCTATTAGATGGACCGTCTGATAAAGTTAAGGTGTATATACAAGTTGAACACCCCGTCATACTTATATAGACTGTCTAAGAATGAGAGGACCCGCCTGAACTTGTGACACCCTGTCTAAATAGATTTCTGGTCAAAGAGTCGAACTGATGATTATGTGAGTCATATAATCATTATATGGTCCGTCTAATGCTAAAAATTATTATTTTAATTAAAGTTATATTTTGAACCTATTAACCAAACGAGAAACTATAAACAAGGTTTTAAACAGTAAAACCAAACCAATATGGTCTGTAACTGGATCACCAGACGATTTACATATTTATATAAACCTACATATGATAGGTTAAGCATCTGAAAATCAAAGATTATCAGAGCAAGTTCACAAACAAAGCAGAAAAGATGAATACGTTAAACCTTTACAAACTAATAAACATGTTTACTCTTATCGGACAAACGGGTACATTGTCTTAAAGAGTTAGAAAGACGTTTACATGAGATGATGAAATCTCTATAAAGTTATAATATAAGATAAAAATAAAAGTACTCAAACTAAATATGCATGTGTCTAAATACAAACATAATTAACAAAATAGCAAACATGTTATACATCAGCATTAACATCTCTAATGGGCATAGATCCTGGAGAAATGTTTACTTGTGTATGTTAGTGGTCGTCCCAGGGGACATAGCAGATGCCCTGTAGAACTATACATAAAACTATATTTGTTTTTAATGAAAGTATGAAAATGTTTTAGAGTCAGTCAACAATTCATCAGCATATCACTAACGTGTTTTTAAAACTCTTTAACAATAAACTAGACATGTTAGATCAGGCGGGAAGAAGATTACTGATAGATAGCCATTATATTGCTCTCTGGTGACTCAGATATTTGAAATCAGAAATAATGTACATTATATTTTCACTGACATGCTTTGTAATATCAAGCGGGTATATTGTAAGGCCCCGTTACCGGTAACCCTACTTTCGTGTTGGATTTACTCATAAACACAGTTCTAAATATCAGAGTTAATTAAAAACTTTACGCGGAATATAAAACTTCATAAAACATTACATATCGATTCATAATCATGTCTTAAAACATTCCTCTTGTCTTTCAAAATCAAAACATAACTTATAAAACATATCAGATCTTCAGATGCCAGGCTTTAGTCTTCTGCCATGTGTCCTCCACTCAAGCCAGCTGTCTCAACCTACTCACCTGCGTGCATACTAAAAGTCAGCTACGCTGAGTGAGTTCTAGTTAATCATACAATACCATACAATACCTTATTACATACATACGTACTTAACCTCATAACTTTCTTTCATACACACATAAGTACTCATACCTTCATTCTTACTTACATACTTTCTTTCTTACTTACATACTTTCTTTTTATTCATAATCATACGTTTTAAAGAGCCTTTCGCCCTATAACCTCACAGATATTATAAGGGTCTGGTCCCTAACATCACAGATATTATAAGGGTCTGGTCCCTAACATCACAGATATTATAAGGGTCTGGTCCCTAACATCACAGATATTATGAGGGTCTGGTCCCTAACATCACAGATATTATTAGGGTCTGGTCCCTAACATCACAGATATTATTAGGGTCTGGTCCCTTGTTTTCGAATATTAGTAGGGTTCGATTCCCTCTTCGTTACCATACAACCATACATCATACCTCGAGTATTATTAGGGCTCGGTACCCTTTTCGTAACCATACAACCATACAACCGTCATTTCCTTCTTTTATTAACTTTATTACGTTCATACACATAAACATACATATCATACTTGCCATATTTATAACATTACAACCTGACAGTACGTGCAATATCCGAAGATCGTTCACGAACCATCAAGCAATCATTCATACATATCACATATATCACATATGGCTTTATAACGTTACAACCTGACAGTACGTGCAATATCCGAAGATCGTTCACGAACCATCAAGCAATCATTCATACATATCACATATATCACATATGGCATACACTTATCACTTAGGATAAATGTATTAACAACACATCAAGTATGCACACAGCCCCGAAAATATAACAAGGAATGGGGCTAGAAACTCACCTGGATCCTGTTACGTTCGCCGTTGATCGTAATTCCTTTCTTTAACTGGGCTCGGCTAACTGTATAATATTTACACATATCAATTAACTACTACTACTCGTTTTGTATTTCTATCTATATATGACCCACAACGAACGGGGGTCCGGGGGCAGCGCCCCTGGCAGCGGGGTTCTAGGGGCGGCAGCCCCTAGCGGGGTCCAAGGGGCAGAGCCCCTGGCTGGGGTTAAGCTGCCAGGTCAGCTTGGAAAAATTTTATTTTCGATAACTGCCTTAACACATTTTCCATTAGGTTTTTAATTTATTTTATAATCGAACTTCACTTCAGGCGAAGTTAAACCTTAGGCGAACTTGGCTTCAGGCGAAGTTAAACCTTAGGCGAACTTGGCTTCAGGCGAAGTTAAACCTTAGGCGAACTTGGCTTTTAGGCGAAGTTAAACCTTAGGCGAACTTGGCTTTTAGGCGAAGTTAAACCTCAGGCGAACTTGGCTTTTAGGCGAAGTTACCATTTCAGTGAAGTTGCCATCAGGCGAACTTGGCTTCAGGCGAACTTATCATCAGGCGAACTTGGCTTGCAGGCGAAGTTCATCAGGCGAACTTAGCTTGCAGGCGAAGTTCATCGCTTGAAGGCGAAGTTGCCCAGATGAAGGCGAAGTTGTCGCGCTGCAGATCTGTTTGCCCATAACTCCTTCGTTTCTTAGCCAAATAACTCGATTTTGGTACCCACGGAATCGTATGATCGGCGCCTACAAATCCCAACCATCAAATCGGCCTAAAATCGACGTTTTAGGGGTCCGATTTGGGCAGTTGTGTTTCGGGTCCGATTAACCCGTCAAATCCTAACCATTTTCAGTAATATTAGCTTTGCGGGATTAGTTCTTACCTTTCCAACTCAGATCTACCAGCAAAAATCTCGGGTCTCGACTTCGGATCTCGGTCGGTTATGTGTGCTTTTGAGTGTGTAAAAGAGAAAGATGGAAATAAAATGATATCTTGGGCTTGGGATGGGTATTTATAAGCCCACGGACCCAAGGCCCATTCTCATTTAACCCATCTTACGTAATCTAAGCCCATGACCCGTTCCTTACTCGACATTAAATAACTAAAACGTGAAATCACTAAACATAACTTTCTTTATTCAACATTATAAATTTTAGGATGTTACATATATAAATCCCAAGATTTTATGAAAATATAATAAAATACTTCTGTTAAAAGAACGCAACTCTGATAGACAAAACTGACACCAACTATTAGGGACAATATTCAACAACTGAAGCATAATAGGGGCAGTGAACATGAGCAGAAGTAGCCGTTAGATGTGCCATGGTTACTAGGACAGTGGTCAGGTGCTTTTTTAGCCAGGAGACATACCAAAAGCGGGATTGTTCACATGATGGTTTTGTCTTGTAAGGTGTGGATGGGTCAATTTTATGGTGATGCTTTATATATGAATGATTTCAAAGTTTCTTACCAGGAAAGGCTTGACAATTTATATATAATGAGAATATGTAAGACGATAATTTGCGAAGTCCGGCTCGCTTGTGTGTGTTATTTGTATGACATGTTGATTATCAAGCGTTATTTGTATGACATGTTGATTATTATTTTGAGCAAAATTATGGGATTTGGCACCAATAGAGCTTTACAGTTTATATTGAATGTGTCTTTTGTTCATTGATATGGGCATATAAGAAGACTAGCATATCGGTGTCACATAACCCATTGTGATTTTTTGTATTAAAGTAACTGCTTAACTTAAGATCTAGTAACTTTCTTACTGAGGTGACAGACGATTCGAAAAAAAATAAAGTTTGATCAATGTGTCGAATCTTTTGGACATCTAGACAATTTGCATAAGTAGAATCATCAATTAAGGGCTTGATTACTTCAACAAGAACCATAAGCAACAACCTAAGTGCGTAGTTGCTGCTCTGTCAAAACCACAAAGTTTGTTAACATCAGCACGATCAAAATATTGAAAAATGGCGGGGTTGGAACAAGACAATTCAGTGAAAAATGGGAATGGGAAGGGATTCTAATTTCCGAAAATTTTGGAGAGCGGAGATGGTGACTAGAGAAGATGACTAGACGAAGGGTGATCAAAGATGATAACCTAGTAGTTGATATTCTTTCGTTTGCAGATAATTTTTTTTTTGTTTCCAAATTTTATTTAAAAACAAGCAATGTCCGCTTATAGGGTCAAAAGTGTGACAGATAAACAAACAATTAAAACTATCTATGTAATTTCTTAGAGGTAAAAATAAAATTTCTTAAATGACATAGAATGTGAACTTTAAAATGACCTTGGGAGCATTAAGCATATCTAATCTTTTCTTTTATGTAGGAGGTTATTTTTCAAATCCATTGATGACTCAATTTGCAAACAAAATTAGATATTATTATATAATATACCCAACCACATAAATTTCTATAATTACTTTCAATTAATTTAGGATATGTAAAGGTACATCATGTGTGATGACAAATAAGAACCAATAATATTACTATTGGAATTTATGATTTGCAAGATATTCAATTTCGTACAAGAAAAAAAATCTATATCCGATACTTTTACACCTTTGATTTTCTAAAATAAATTGTCAAACCCAACAAAGTCACCATCTATGTAGGACCCGATTCGTTTACGTGGGTGCACAAGCACCACACTACCCGTTAGCAAGTTGTTAAAATGAAATTAGAAAGTCATTTTATCATTTAATGTTATTTTTTCTTACTTTTCTAAGCAAATTAAATAAATACAATTACTTCTCTATTTTCAGTTATATATTTAAAATACTTAATTATAAAAAGAATGTAAGATTACTGCATTTTTATTTTTTACTTTTTTTCTTTTAAAATTTATTTTTTTTAAATATTTAAATTTTAATATTAAAAATTCTTACCGTCGCATATATGCGATGCCAGCTCTTTTTGAAAAGCAAAACCAAGTATTTTAAAAACTATATTGATGGATTTTGAAATCATAGCGTTACTATGTATGACCCTTTTGACTAGGCTAACTAGCTTCACTGCTTCAAGTCCGAGGAAACCACAAGTATCAAATGCAAAAGATAGAAACATGTGTTGGTTATCAAGATACTTTTTCTCGTGCTTGGTCATCTTATATGAAGCAGTTTTTAGAGCAGCCTGACTGAACATGAAACCACTACCCCCAGGCCCACAAGACGGTTTACCCCTGTTAGGTCCACACATACGTATTTCCCTCCCAATCTCCCATCCATCCAAGGACTAAAGGGATGTTTGGCTTAGCTTTTATTTTTTTGACTTAGCTTATATCTTAAAGTAGCTTATAGCTACTTTCTATTATTTGATAAGCTCTTTTTAAGTGTTTGGATTAGCTTATATTCTACAAGTTGATAATAAGTTGTTAAATCCACCATCTTGTAATTTGTTATAGTAATAAGTTGTTTCAATAATTATTAATCCACCATCATTTGAGGGCAATTGATAACTTACACCCTTACACAAATAAGCTTCTTTAAATAAGCTAAAAAACCATATTTAAATAAGCTTCTTCAAATTAGTATACATAAGCTTATAAGCATAAGCTTAAAAAGCTAAACCAAACACCAAATTAAGCTTATTTTGTAAAAAAAAAAAAAAAAAAAAAAAGGCTAAAAAACTATAAGTTTGGTTAAAAAAGCTAGGCCAAACACCCCCTAAAATGTGGGCTGCTTTGAGTTTTGATCTTCCTTTTAACGGGTCAGTCCAAAATTTTATAAGCGTTTTTTCTTTAACTAATATCTCGGCACGTCTAAATATGCCAGAAGAAACGTCCCTAACCAAGTCGTGGGTATTTGTACCGTTATTCGAAGCCTCGAATTTGTTAAATGTTACTGTATTTAATAGATTTTTTAAAGACATTTGTGTCTTTGTCAACATGGCCAAATAAGTTAAAGTTCCTGTTTCGTATTTATGTGCTTTACGCTGATTGGTGATCCGGGTCAAATTTGGGTTGAAGGTTTAGTTGACATGGGTAAATAAAAATAATGTTGAAAAGTCAAATTTTAAACAAGGCTTGCTTACTAGACAAGAGCCATGTTGACATGTTAATAATTTTCTATATATAACAAACAAGTAAATAAACTATTACTTGTTATAATTCCGTGAACAATTATTTACTCGTCCTGATTCTTTTTCTTTATATAAGTTTGTTGCCACTTCTTTGTCTAGATTCTTAAATAGTTTGTATCATGCTTCGTTCCCCCCCCCCCCCCCTTTTTCTAAATCTTTATTTTTAATTATTTTTATTCAATCCGTGTAACACATCCATTTTCTAACCTATTATTGTGATTCACTGGATTACTGAATGTATATATAATAAATAAGTAAATGAGAATGTCAGTTTTTAAAATTTTGTAAGCTCTCATATGCACTTAATAAATAAGTTTGTTTTCTAGCTAGCTTCTATAGTTCAATTTCTTCTTTGTAATTTCTAAATCATTGTTATTAATTATATAGCATATAATTTAATATTCTTTATTTAACCCTTGTAATATATAGATTTCTAATCTAGTATGAAAAAAATGAAGCTTAAGTAATACTAAAATCAACTATAAAAGACAAAGAAAACATATGTTTATGTTGAACTCCATACATAACTTTTTATTAGTTGTAACATATATAATTATAATTAGTTAAATACTCTGCATCTATCATACACAAAGATATATAAGTAATTAACTTGAAATTATGTTTTTAATTTTTGTTTAACATACACTTGTAGTAGTTACATAAGATGTTCTTTAGTGCTCATACTAGTACTAGATCTACATTAAAAGAACAACCGAGGAGGTAAACATTCAATAAAAATATCAGCGAACGATTAAGGATAGGATATCAGCGTAAACATGTATTTAACTAACTAAGACCACCACCATGAAATATGCAATATCTTGAGGTAGTCTTGTGAATGTTTAGGAAAGCATCCTAGTTTGCATAAGTATGAACAACCAATGTGTTGACCCTAGGATCAATGCGATGATATTGTATAAGATTACCTTATAAGTTATAATAACAGTTATAACAGATAACACACTTTAAGAGCATTGAGAAGATGTTCATCTGAACCATGCATGTTAGATATGTACAAATTATTAAGTATATGAAGCATACAATATTAAATTAATAAACTCTAGATACTAAAGGACACCAACACAACTTTGATACTAGCATGTAGTTTAGGTTTTGTGCCAACATGGCTATTGCATGGCTTGCACAAATAGATATATGTCTGATCAGTAAGTATAGAAACTCCTAATAAAGAGTAAAAGTGGATAAAGATCAGTTGTAGCAAACTCAAGATTGACAAAGATAAAGACATCATGGATATAGCAAGAAAAGTACAATTAATTAACATAAAAGTGATAAATAAATGGAGAATTCTCTCTTCTTCTACTAACAAAACCGAAAGAGGAAATCTAAGCATTGATATCGTAAGTTTAAGACTGTAAACAGACTCCTTAAACAAAATACAAGGTGATGAAAAGAATAGCGAAGGGAACAGGGAGTTTTTCTTTTCACGTAAACAACTTTAGAGCATTCACAATCCCTTCCCTAAAAATATGTGAGTATTCTCAATTCATCTCTTAAATTTTTATAAGATAATTTTGTAAAGGAAAATTGGATTTTAATAATCCCAACTTTCTTTTATTGGCCGATAATAATCACAACTTAGTTTATTCCCATCAATGGTCCCAAATTTTAAAAAGTTGGCTCTCAATGGTCCACCGTTAAAAAAAACCTAATGGCGTTAAGTTTTTTCTGAATTTCTAACTGATTTTTTAGGGCTTTTGATCGGAAGGAGGATACAAGTGGATTAACGTAAAACTTAGCTCGAAATGATGCTTCAAATGGTTTGATTAGTGCTTCAAATCGGGTGTTTGAACTTTAAATTAACAAAAATTAAGCTGCTTGAAGCATCATTTCGAGCTAAGTTTTACGTTAATCGGCTCGTATCCTCCTTCCGATCAAAGCCTTAAAAAATCAGTTTGAAATTCAAAAAAACCTTAACGCCGTTAGTTTTATTTTAATGGGGGACCATTAAGAGCCAATTTTTTTAAATTTGGGACCACTGGTGGGAATAAACTAAGTTGGGATTATTATCGGCCAATAACAGAAAGTTAGGATTATTAAAATCCAATTTTCCTTTTGTAAATTATAGAATAGGGTTTAAATGGGTGTTTTTATACTTACAATATTTAATACTAGGATATAGCCCGTGTAATACACGGGTGATTAAAAAAAATATAACAAAAAAGTTAAATTTAATAATTTACGTAGTAACATAACTTGCCGTTTTAAAAGCATATTAAAATATATTTATATGTCTAAAAATATGTTTAATATAACATAAAAATATGTTTAATATAACATATTTTTATCTTATGGATTCATAATAACATACCTTATGGAAGAATGATTTTGTTTTAATAATATAAATAAGTAGATTAAAATTAAATAGCTTATTAGGTGTAAATTATAATTTTAAAAATTGTTGAGGTGAAATCTTATGTGAATAGCCTAATTAAAGATCATGTGAAAACCATGTTACTTTAATATAATAGTTTGATTAGATTAGAGTTTTAGTTGTAGTCTTAGATAGGTCCCTGGCCGGGTTGGAAATGAGTTGATACAGTCAACTCCAATATGGCATGTTTCTTACGCTTAGTTTTATATATATATTTTTAACAACAGTTAGTTTTATATATAAAAAATATTACTTGATTTCAACCTATAATTTATTTATTTTATTTGTGGTTTGTGTCTTGTTTTTATACCGAGAGTCATCAATAACATGCTCTAAAACATCATTAGACATCCCTAAATTTCTTCTACCCGTCTCTCTCCTTTCTCTCTTGTGCACCCTTTTTGAGGGTGTTCTTCCGCACGATTAGTAATCGTCGATTGCAGCGACGATTATTCTCCCTCGATCTATTATGCACATCCCCTCCATCCCTTGATCATGACTTGAGCTAGAATAAGCCAAAATCCGGGCGTACATGGAATTTATTGGGACCTAGGTTTTCAAAAGTTTAGTTTAACGTTTTAACTTGTTGGAAAATTTTGTTTTGCTAAGTATAATTGTAAATCTTTTTAAAAATAACAAAGAAAATCCCTAAACTAGATTAAATTGTTTGTTTTTTGTTTTTTAATATATACAATTGTTTTAAAAACTATTATTAAATGCTTAACCTATAACAAACAGAATTACATAAATACCCAAATCGTTTTTTGATCTAGTTGCAGACCACACTAGCATGGTTTTATCATTTCAAATCGCATTTATAAACTATTGCTTGGTTTATAGGTTTAAAACCTAATTTTAAATAAAAAATTAAATTTTATGTTGACACGGTTCGTATAATGATGAGACGGTCCGTATGAATTAATCTTTGACCTTAGTTGCGACAGGGTGTCAAATAGAATGGACGCTCCATTTTAATGAGACGGACTTGTGATTGCTTCTAAAACTTTTAGAATCCTTTTATTAGGGCTCTATGTTGCCTATAACACCGTATAACGGCTTGAACTTGTTTAAGACTTCAAGAACACCTTGCTTGCTTGATTTTGAGTGTGTTTGATGATTAATAGAAATTGTGTCATGTTAAGGGCGTTGTATGGAAGGTATTTGTAGGCCAAATGATAGAGACAAGTCAACAATCATGAAAGGACATGTTAGGGTTGTGTTTTGACAATTCATGCTGACTAGTGCGGTTATACGAACCGTCTTAAAGCTAATTGAGGGTTAAGACAGGCTTTAGATGGTCCGTCACGAAATGGTAGGCGAGTGAGATGATCTAGCTCAAAAGAAAACTTAATATCCGGGTTCCCTTTGATACAGACCGTCTCATCTGTTATACGGTCCGTCCAATCCGAGGTTTGCTTAATTACATATCAGACCATGGACTTTAAGTTTGGCTTAATAACTTATTAACTCTTTAGCTTTCAAAATTGGCAAAATTGGCACAAAAGTTTTCAGGATGTTACAAACCGGGAACAAAAAGGCAAAAATATGTTTGGACCAAGTGGATCCAAAACTCTCTTATTTTTACATAATTTTGTTTTTTATTGCTTGGTTATTTTTCTCTAACCAACTTTGTGAGTTTTATAAATTTTTATCTTAAACAGAAAACTATTATCAATTCTATTATTTAATATAGCCTAAAACAATAGTCTAGTTTTAAAAGTATAACTTTCCAATGTTATATAGAATTAAAATTGCCACAACAGTCAACAAAAATCAGAGAAAATATACGTGATCAAATGGTAAACTATTTTCATAAACTGGAATTATAACATGTAATTATTTATCTAACAAAAGTTATGATAATTCCTTTTTTAATTGCATACCTTATTTAACAAACATTTATTGAATAGTGAAACAACTACCTTTTTCTTAGTCGGCGGAAATTATATCAGCATGTATCGCGTGGTAGATCATGATTCCCGGTATTTTTAATATTATATTTCATTATTATAGCATTTTAATTTGCAACATCAATTTTAATTTTATGATTATAGTTTAATTTTGATGAGTATTTATATCAGTAATAGTAACATGACAAGTGTTCATATGATCAATTAAATAATAAATTACATTTGAAGTATTAGTAAGTGAATTTAGAAATTATTATCTCATTACATTTCATTTTTCTTAACTATTTATAGATATAGTATTTGTGAATACAATTGTTTTAGTCGGTACAATATTGGCGTCATTTTATAATTAGTGTATTATACACGAAAAAACTCATCTTTTGCACATGCATGACGATACGTTTGGGTGTATAAATGATATAGTTAGGCATTGCCATTAAAATAAATTTACTAGTTTTGGTATGCAACTACTTATGTAACATTAGGCGGTCTGTCACGTTGTAAGCCTTATCTTGTACATTAAAATATATCGGATTAAAAAGTGTATTCGACATTGTAAGAAATTATACATGGAAATCCATAATGATATCGGCAAGAGGAAAAGCATATGATTGATAGAAGGGTACAGTCATTTATTTTTATATGACAAAAGTTATATCTTTTAACACCTGCGATAAAAATAATACTTTTTAATCAGTAACAAAATAATATTTTCTTAACTTTGATAATTCTGAAGGCCAACGTACTTCACTTTCCGGGACTTGAACCCATGATTTTTGGATATTAAATAGACATTGTTATCAACCTATATTATCATTAATTATTCACCAATAAAAACTCTGAAAATTTTATTTTGGAAGTAAATTCTATATTGAAGTAAAAATAAATGAAATGATTGAAATAAAAATTTCCATTATTGGGGAAGGTGGGTAGGAAATAAGATGGACAGCAAAGGGTAAAAATAAATGAGTAGCATGTTAGGTAAACTTGTCAATTCGTATGAGTTTCTATTGTAAGGCAAACAATAACACCCACTGAAATCCAAAAAACAATGCTCGAAAGCTACATGGGTCCCACTTTTAACTAAATTAAGCTGGACAGATTATACCCTCGTATTTTATTTTTTTATACGTTATATAAATTTTTTATTGTTATTATTATTATTATTTATTTTTTATTTTTTTTTTCTTGTAGCACTCGTATCGTATACAAGGAGTTAAAAACTTTTCTGAATCCAAAGGAATATACTGTACTTGGACTTTGAAAAAATAAATTTAATTTGTCCACTGTGTTTTATTCATTAAAATTTATTAAAATTGAAATCTAAATTTATTCCTAATGTGTTTGGTTGAAAAAGAAATAGAATTAGTTTTTTTTTCTTTTTTTTTCTTTTTTAGAACTTAGAATTGTGAGTCTGTAACTCACGTACTTTTTAAATCTACTCCTAACTTACATCTCGAAGCCACACTCCTTAAAAAGGCAATACCACTAGGTCAACGGGTCTCGGGCATATTTGAAATCAATTTCCTCAAATTTCTTATATTATAAGGATATCATATTCCATTAAAAGTATGAAATAAGTCAACCAAAGTAACTATAATCTCCGATCACACAACGTCGTCGCTTCCACCACATCACCAAGCTCCCTTACCGTCACCACCTCTAAATTATCATCATCACCACCCACTTTTCCATCATCCAGGAGACCAATGATGCCACCCAACTACCTCCACCACACTCAGCCACCCACGTTGCCAATCTAACCCCCGCGCGTTTGATTGTGATTTGGGGGTGGGGGGGGGGGGGGGGTTAAGTCTCACATGTGAAAGAAAAAAAGCAAAACAAAGGGGGCTTTGAATTGAGCCATGAGGTTTTCCCACTTCTAGTAGGTTTTCTTCTAATAATGAAATTGAGATAATCGGATGACTCAATGATCCGTAACTAATTCGAGGAGCCTGTTAAAAAAATGAAGTTTATAGTAAAACCACTCAAGTACTATGTCTGCTTTTCTTCTTTCACTCATAGTTGAGTGACCTAGTGAAAAGAATTATGAAGAAGGTCGTTGTTTAGTGAATTTTTTCACAATTACATTCTATTTCAGGTTGAACTTGACAAAATAATAATCACATTATAAAAAGCCAAATATATTACTTTATGTCATTTCAAACTCTTACAAATTAATGAAACAATATAGAATTAATTCATTGTTGATTAAAGTACAACATAAGTTTCACAAAAAACTAAAAGAAATAATAAAAAAAGACACTCAAACTCCAGGCAACAAGTACTAAACGATAATTACTAATTGATAAAAAAAAAGTAAGATTGTACATCCGTATCAATTTTACCATCCGTAAACAAAATAACTCCAACTTATGTAACACTTCTTACTTTATTTAGATTAGAGACAGGTAATAAATCCAGTTCCAAATTCATTTAAACACACCATATTATCTGCTCTCAAAGATTATGTCTAATTATATGGGCTCCACACCAATAATTTATTTGTCTAGTGGTATATTTCTCACCTCACAGATGAAAGTTTATGAGTTAAAGTTAAATTTTGTTATTGAAAAGAATTTATATGGACCCCAACAACAGATATTCGCTTGTTTGGAAACCTGAACAAGACCAAACGAACGCTCAACAAACGGGTTCCTTTTAAGGGCATCCGTAATTAGGCTTTTTCGGCCTTTCTTCTTTCTAAATGTTTTCTTGATGACGGTGTTTGAGCGAGCAGTGCATTCAAAATGACCGTTTGATATGGTCCTTGTGACCGTTATAACATTAATTATAAAAAAATAGAAATCAACTATAAATACATCTAAACCAAAACTAATACTAAGAAATCGTTCCCTAATCAAGCATATCTATATTCTTTTGTTTTTCTTTTCTTTAAAACATACTTCAACAATTCATCTGAAGAAGATGAGACGCTCGTTTGTATTGTTGGTGCCCAACTCAAACTTATGCGAAGATATGACAAAAGTTCACGTACGGTAACACGTCACTCCAACAAACACCCCTATCGTGAAGCGGCTCTCAATAGACTTGTAGAAGATTATTTTGCCAATGGTTGCATGTTTAATGACGTTCAACTTCGTTGTTGATTTCAAATGAATTGCAACTATCTTTAAGGATAGTTAATGGTTTCAAGATGCCCCCGCTAGGTTTCACAACTATACAAAAGTGCAAGCTCGTAATTTAGAAACTTGCATACGCCATTGCTTATGACGCATTTGATGTATATTTGAAGATGTCGGAAAAGGTATCGCTAGACACTCTAAACAATTTTTGACAACTTACAACAGCCATACCCAGTATAAGTTCCACCAATAGCAAAATTGTTAGCAGGGTCAGGGGAGGGTGGGATGTAGACAAACCGTACCTCCATCCCAAAGGATAGAGAGGTTGCTTCCAGAGAGACTCCCGGCTCGAAAACCATATGCATGAGATCAATAATAATAGTGATATTAGTAATGAATAGATTATTAATAGTGATATTAGTAATGATAGTGATACTAAATATAGAAAATTAATAAATAATAGTGATATTAGCACTTAATACTAAATATGTGTTATAAATACTAATTTGAGGATAGGATATTATAATAATATGTCATTTTTCACTCGAAAAAAGGTGAAGAAACACAACCTGTCTACGTTTCTCTTAAAAGTCGTTAGTCTTGATCCTGTGTCTCCAAGAATTCTTATCCTCAACCATGTCCTCGGAGAGGTGCAAATCTAGCAAATAATGCTTAATTCTCTCAACCCAAGTTAATTTGGGACGTCCTCTATCCCTCCTCTCCTCTATACTAATAGTTTCTACAGATCGGACAGGAGCCGTCGTTTCTCTTCTCTTAACATGTCCAAACCATCTCAATCTCCCCTCTCTTATCTTATCTAAAATGTTAACAACCCCTAATTTCTCTCGAAAAACATCATTTCTTATCTAGTCCAATCGTGTGTGCCCACACATTCACCTTAACATTCTGATTTCTGCAACCTCTAGCTTACGCGCATGTGACTTCTTGATGGCCCAGCAGTCTGTTCCATATAACATCGCCGGTCTAACCGCGACCCTATAAAATTTACCCTTTAGCCTGTTTGGGAATCTCTTGTCGCACAAAACTCGTGTAGCTTCCCTCCATTTACTCCATCCAACTTGGACACGATGGGCCACGTCACTATCTATTTCCCCATCACTCTGGACAAACGATCCTAGATATTTGAACTTCGTTACCAGCGGAACCACTTGGTTTTCGATGGTGATCTGGATCTCCTCATCATCGTTTATCCCGCTAAAGTTACAATGGAGATACTCGGTTTTTGAGCGACTAATCCTTAAACCTTTATTTTCTAGAGCTGCTCGCTACTCCTCTAACTTCATGTTCAGATCTTGTTTTCTCTCGGCCACTAAGACAATATCGTCTGCGAACATCATGCACCAAGGGACTGTCTCCTGAATTACCTTTGACAACTCGTCCAAGATTATTGCGAAAAGGAAAGGGCTCAGTGCTGAGCTCTGATGAAGGCCTACCTCCACCGGGAATAAGTTAGTATCCCAAGGGCGCACGGACACTTGTTGTAGTGTTGGCATACATATCCGTAATCGTCTCTATATATTTCCATGGGACCCCTCTACCCTCAAGGATATCCCAAAGCAGTCGACGTGGCATATTGTCGTACGTCTTTTCTAGGTCAATGAACACCATATGTAGATCACGCTTCTTCTCCCTATACTTTTCCATGAGTCTTCTTAGGAGGTGTATTCCCTTTGTAGTGGACCGCCCCAAATTGGTTCACTGTAACCTGGGTTTCCTGTCTAATTCTATTCTTTATAACTCTTTCCCATAGCTTCATAGTATGACTTAGTTGTTTGATGCCTCTGTAGTTCTCACAACATTGGGCGTCTCCTTTATTCTTATAAACAGGTATTACGACGCTGCTCTCCATTGATCTAGCATCTTACCGAACTTAAAGATACTATTGAATAGAGTAGTTAACCACAAAACTCCTTCCTCCCCTAGGCACTTCCACACCTCGATAGGTATGTTGTCTGGGCCAACTGCCTTAGCCCTTCCCATCCTCCTTAGTGCATTCCTCACCTCTTCCTGCGTAATACGTTGGCAGAAGCAATTATTCCGTTGTTGTCGTCGTAGGCGTGTGTTGTCGTTTTCTTCTTGGTAGGCCCTCTCACTGTTGAAAATGTTCTGAAAATAGGTTTTCCATCTTAATCTGATGTCCTGCTCTTTAACTAGTACCTGCCCATCCTCACCCTTTATAAACTTCACAGCCCCTAGGTCTTTCCTTCTATGCTCCCTTGCCTTGGCAATCTTGAACATATCATGTTCCCCCTCTTGTGTTTCTAAATGTTCATACATCCGTTTATAGGCAGTGTTCTTTGCCTCCGACACTGCCTTCTTCGCCTCCCTTTTAGCCTTTTTGTATGACTCCTTCAGTCCCACTCGCTCTTCCTCATTCGTGCACCTCATAAGCTCCCTAAAACTTCCTTGTTTGTCATGTATCTTTTCTTGGACGACCTCATTCCACCACCACGTCTCCTTATGCCTCCCCGTCTTTCCAGTCGTAACCCTGAGAGTGTCCTTCGCTACTTGGGTAATTTTTGTCGCCGTTGCTTTCCAGTCGTAACCCCGAGAGTGTCCTTTGCTACTTGGGTAATTTTTGACAACTTAAATAGTTTAAACAATTATGTATTGTTATAATTGTTATTATTGTCATTATTATTATTATTATTGATAAGTATAATTAATGTTGTTTTTATTACATGTTATATAATTATAGTTATTTAGGTGTAATTGATCATTACGAAAAGAGATAGTTGAGAAGTCCGACTTGGTCGACATTCAATAAATATACTATGCACATGAATCCGTACATGGCTTCTCGATATGCTCGAACACATCGATGTTACACATTCAGATTGTTCAAACTGTCCCATGAGTTAGTGACGTCCACATCAATGGAGTGACCATCTACACGCAAGAGGTTGGCAAGCAATGACATCTTATAACCTTTGGATATGGCATGTGTTCTTTGGTTATGCCCGGAGCAAACAATAATATCAATGTTTTTAAGCAATCACCTATTTTCAACGACATCATAGATCGAGTTACATCCAAGAGTGCATTTATAACCTATGATGTGGGGGGTACAATAACGGAATTATCTCGCAGATGGCATATAAAAATATTACATTGTGTTTGTAAAATCATTTACATGTCCACAGCATGAAAAGCGAAAATATTTCAAAACATATCAAGAAGCGGCAAGGAATGATATTGAACTAGCATTCAGAGTTTTAAAGAAAGAGTGGGCTGTTATAACCAACCCTTCTCCATATGGACCTGGAAATGGCATGTGTACTTGTATTATTTTACATAATATGATACTAAAGAATAAGGGCAAAACAAGTTGCCAAAGCTATGAATACGTTATCCCAAGGGCAACCCGAATTCTGAATGCCCAAGAAAAACTAGCAATTAGCGTTGAACTACACAGTAGGGAAACACATGACAGCGTATGATTGGATTTTATAGAATATTTGTTGAAGACACGATCACTTATAAGATTAATTTTTTTTTTGTATTTAATTCTTTTTTATCTGGTATTTTATCTATGTATGCTTGTAGTGTTTTAAAAATAAATTTAGTAAACTTTTTGTGTTATTTTGGAGTTAAGATTGATATTATATATAATATTTAAATAAATAAAACTATAATGAATAAAAATTTATGAAGCGGTTTCAAATGCTATCGTCAAAAGTGTAAAAGTTACACGGTAGGTTGTAATTAGGATTATTAAAATCAATATTTCTCCTCTGATAAGTATAGTAATGCTAGTATCATACTGAAAATGATTAGACGCGTTAAAACCGAATATCGTACCATTCAAAACATAAATCCCTTTTTAAGGGTCTTTACTTAAGAGAATATAGTCATGTTAGAGAATATAGTTCACGTTTTGAACCTGAGAAGTTACCTGGCTAGTGAATTACAGAAGAAAATGATGATAAGTTGCATAAATTGTTACAATGTGGCTTTTTTAAATGTTGTTCTTTAAGTAGAACGAATAATCATTGTTGAGGCACACATAATTTACATTATGTTTATTTACAATTTATTATTATTATTATTCCGTTCAATGCATCTGAACCCTGTTGAAACATAGGCACTTTTGTACGGGTTATCTTATCTTAATTAGGTTATATGATGCAAGATGAATAATTTCCATTTATGGTATACCATTATTAACTTACAAAAACGGTAATTTTCTACAATTAATTCTTGTTATAATTCATATCAATTCTTGATTTTATATAATTTTTAGAGTTCAAATAATAACCATAACCAAAACTTGTAGTAATACTTTTAGGCTCCTATTTACGAGACTGAATTCAATAAAGAGTAGTGTTTATATCAAAGTAGAAAGCAAACAGACAATAAATTATGCCGCAATCTTTTTTAAATAGCAAAACCAAATCATTTAAAAATTATATTCATATATCTTGGGATCATAATAATTACAACTTTTCAACGTATTGTTTACCCTTAAACCAACTCTTTCAAGATTTTTGAACAACAGCTTTTTCGTATGCTTTTTCAAAAATATTTACATAATAAAAACAAGTATTTTATTATCTTTAGTTTGAGTATCGCATTGCTATAGTTTTATTTTAGTTTAAAATGATTAGCATTTACATGATTATCAATGTCTGTATTTCCGTCAGATCGCTCATTGCTATGGTATATGCACATATATATATATATATATATATATATATATATATATATATATATATATATATATATATATGAGCGTGCGTATAATTTTGTATATTTATATTACTTATTAATCACGTGCTTTTTTCATAATAATTCTAATGCATTTTTCATAAATATTAGTTGAGTTTTTAGTTCGAGACGTGAGTGGGAGGTTTAGCTGTATTAAAGTGTGACAAAAGTAGTTGAAGCCGTAATGTGTAACTTTTATACATAAATTAAAAACTAATATATATTATAAAAGACAGTTGGTTTTTATTTTCTTGAAAT
Source organism: Bidens hawaiensis (assembly GCF_021521415.1). Lineage (NCBI taxonomy): Eukaryota > Viridiplantae > Streptophyta > Magnoliopsida > Asterales > Asteraceae > Bidens > Bidens hawaiensis. The sequence continues at coordinate 164,310 of NW_027493332.1, read as the reverse complement.
AATGTAAAATACTAAAATAAGTTAAAAGTAAATTATTCTTTCAAAACTAACGCGTTATACTTTGATCTATTTCTAATCCATAGAAATTTGAGAGACATAACATCTTTGAAATCTTTCTCCGCCTTAATCTCTTTATTTGAGAAGTGTGCTTCATTTATAACTCGCAAAATGCACCAACAAGCAATATAGATAATCCCTTGAGTCATTTCGTTTATTGCTTCATCTTCTACAATTGTCTTGTGCAACTCAAGAGTATGTCTAACCGAGCAAGAAAAGATTTGGGGGGTCTTGCACAATCTACTAATATTTTGTCAAATTGCGGGTGCGATATAAGAAGTGATATGTTGTCTTCAAAGCATCTCTACAAAGTTAGCATGTTCAGACACCGATCTGAATATTTCTTTTACTCAAAGCAACAAGAATCCGTATATAATCGTTTTGTGCACTCTATACAAATACATTACAATTTAGGGAGATCCAATTATTCCATTTCATAACACAAAGACTACTTGAATCATACTCTAAGGAAATAACTTTTTTTTACCGAGCTAAACGAGAAGCAATCCGAGAAGGTGAATCTAGATCCGAATCCGACTCATATATTTATTTATACCATGTTGACATAAGACAAATTTGATATCATGTGTGTTCGTGTAGTGTTTCGTGCCTACCCGTTTAATATACATTTATGTAAATGAATATTTGTGTTTTATGTTTATCTCTCATCCCTTATCATAAAACGTATTTATCTTATGATTAGAGGATTCAAATTAAAACGATCTAAGAATTGATATAGTCGGAAATAATGAATTAAAATTGTTGAAAATGGCAAAAAAATGATAAATATGAACTTAAAAAAAAACTCTTAAACAGGCTAACAAGTTACACCATTTATTTGATGGGATGTGCTTAGATTAACCCACATATTAATGTGGCATTTGTCATGTTCGGGTTGACTTGTTGAACAAATGTGTTGTGTCAGTGACTCAAAACATTATTATTTCCACGCCTTGTTAGGATTAGGCCTCAAGTTGTGTAAAAAATTACCCCACCCATACTAAGTATTAAAAGCGTGAAAAAAACACCACGAGAAGTCACATCCCCGAAGAGGTAGGTTAAATGTGCCCAATGTCATAATGTGAGATATCATTGTAACGGGTTTAAAAGTACCATTATAATGTTAAATGCGTAATTGCAACAATTTTAGACCGCCACAACTTTTCTTAAAACATGTATACACATTTACTCGCGTATCGTGATTTATGTATAAATATACGTCATAAATAAATGATACACGAATTTGATTTAAGTGTTTGTGTTTTTAATTCACGTATTAATTAAAAATATTTTACATCTGTCTTTATTTCAATCAGATTTAAATGGGTATCTATTTTTTAAATTGAAGTAATTAATAATATTTGTAATATTAATATATCAAGAAATTATGAAACAAGAAAATAATAACTAAAAATCATATCCCGGCCATTTACTGATACCCTACTTGTGGCCTAATGCTAGGAGTCTCGGTTTTTTTATTGGAGACCCAAGTTCGATCCATATCTGTGGCACTTTTGTTGGATATTGACAATGAAATATTTGATCTAGTCCTCGCGAGGCTGTCAGTTCGAATCCTTAGCCCACCGGGGTTTTTAGTTTCACCGTGTGTGACGCCAGAGAGTTCTGCCTTGTGGTGGCATAACGACTATCAAGTGTCATCTGACGGTATAGTTTCCAGTGGAAAAGCCAAGCCAAACTCTGAATCCAACGTGAACCCAGTTAACACAACATAGTTTGACCATAATAGATTAACTGGGCTTTCTAAATTAGAAAATATGATTATTTAACACACAAGAAAAACGTCGTTCAAAACAAAATAACTAAAAAACCATACCTGGGCCATTTACTGACAGATAAACCAAAGTGACCCTTGTGGTGGTCTCTGAAACTTTTCTTAAACAAGCAGATAAAGGGAAAACAATAAATAATAATAATAATACCAAAAGATTCCCCCAGCTATTTTTATTTCTTTTTAATTTATTTCTATCTTTACTGCCACCTTTTTTTCTCATTTTAATTTCATTTTTCCTTTTTTGGGGTGTGAGATTGACAGGCAGATCAGATCCCCACCGAAATAAATTAATAAATTCACCATACATCCAATCTTACATAAAACCCTCAAGAATTCACCATCTTCTTTGTTTTTATTTTTTTATATTATATTTCATCCCTAGTAATTTGCCTCTCTTTCAACAGTATCTCATGATGCTGCAAGGAATTGTTAATTCCTCCGGCGGTGACGTCGCTGGTTCTGCTCAGCCGAGTGAAGTTTCCAGGGCCGTCGCCGCTTCCGCTGCTGACCTTGCCAGCAGCGGATTCAGCGAAGACGAAAAAGGAAGAGTCGATGACGGTAGCCGTAATTCGGGCGGTAACCGTTGGCCAAGGCAAGAAACACTTGCCTTGCTTAAAATCCGCTCGGATATGGATGTTGTCTTTCGTGATTCCAGTCTTAAAGGTCCATTATGGGATGAGGTTTCAAGGTAATAATAATTTGAAACCTGATAGGCCTCAGGTTTTTCATGTTTCAGGTTTCACTGCAACCTTTGTAATCCGTTATGTCACAGATCTGTGACATAACGGATTACAAAGGTTTCATGGTTGAATTTGAATTCGATTCGTATTTGTATTTGTATTCGTTTATGTTTTGAGAAATTTTGTCTTGATGTTTTTAGATTTTTCTACTTATTACCTTTTCAAACTCCGGCCGGGTTCGAGTAAGTGCTCAGCCGGGATTTATTAATAATAATATCAAGTTATGTTAATGATATTATTTTATTGTAATCTTGTTTATCAGGAAATTAGCTGAGCTTGGATATCATCGAAGTGCAAAAAAATGCAAAGAGAAATTTGAAAATGTTTATAAATACCACAAAAGAACTAAAGAAGGAAGGACATCAAAAGCTGACGGCAAAACCTACAGATTTTTTGATCAATTACAAGCTTTGGAAGGTAGTCCGGCCACCGCGAGCCACCATCAGCAACCGCCAGCGCCACCGGTGGTGTCAAAGCCGCCGCAAGTTGTTTCGCCAATGGCGAGTACTCAGATTCAGTCAATTCAGCCTATTATGTCGAATCCGAATTCGAACCCCACGGGTGTGGCTACGGTTAATATGACGGTGTCGCAACCGAATAACGTGGACCCGATCTCGGTGGCGGCACCCGCGGTGGCAATGCCGACACCGATGAATATTAATCATGTGGGGGGGTTTCCGTTTTCGCAGATGAATATGTCAGCGTCGACGAATTCGAGTTCGTCGTCGACGTCTTCGGAGGACGAGCCGCCCGAGAGGCGGAGGAATCGGAAGCGGAAGTGGAAGGAGTTTTTCGGGAAGTTGATGAAGGAGGTGGTGGAGAAGCAAGAGGAGTTGCAATCGAAGTTTATCGATACGTTAGAGAGACGGGAGCGTGATCGGATGGCGAGAGAGGAGGCGTGGCGGATGCAAGAGATGGCGAAAATGAAACGAGAGCATGAGCTGCTCGTGCAAGAAAGACAGATGGTCGCCGCGAAAGACGCGGCGGTCATATCTTTCTTGCAGAAAATAACCGAACAGAATCCGAATGTGGCTATTCCACAAATATCAGCAATGCAATTACTTCATCAACAGCAACAAAACCTCTCACCTGTACCGGCACCGGCACCAGTACTGACACCAACACCACCGCCACCACAGCCACCACAAATACAGCAACAACAACAACAACAACGACAACAACCGTCTCCGCCAATAACAGGTGCAATCATTTTATTTTATTATGATCAAAATCAATTCATAAAATTCGCCATCATCATTAATTTGGTTTATTTTCTCTTACTTCCCGTTGCAGCTGTTTCTGCTTCTGCTCCTGCTCCTGCTTCTACTCCAGTACAAGCATCTGTACCTGTATCTGTACCTGCACTGCCACCGCCGGTGGCTAAACCGCTCGACAACGGCGGTGGTGGAAGCGGAGGCGATAACATATTACAACCTAGTCCTTCGCGATGGCCGAAAGCCGAAATAAACGCCCTCATCAACCTTCGGACCACCCTCGACACCAAGTATCAAGAAAACGGTCCGAAAGGGCCATTATGGGAGGAGATATCAGCTGCCATGAGGAAACTCGGGTACAACCGCAACGCGAAGCGGTGCAAAGAGAAGTGGGAAAACATCAACAAATACTACAAGAAGGTTAAAGAAAGCAGCAAGAAACGACCCGAAGATTCAAAAACCTGCCCGTATTTCCACCAGCTTGACGCAATATATCGCGGGAAAGCAGCTAGTAGTGGTAGTAATATTAATATTAATACTAATATTACTACTACTAATAATCCAGGGTTTCCAGTCAAACCAGAAACCCAGATGGCTCCCATAATGGCGCGGCCTGAGCAGCAGTGGCCGCTTCAGGCCACAGAACAACAGCAACAACAGCAGCACCACCAGCAACAGTCTAAACAGACTCAAAACGACGACTACGACGACGATGATGAAGAAGAGGAGGAAGAAGAAGGTGGTGACTATGAGATTGTTCCAAACAATACATCATCAATGGCTGCAGTTGAATGATTGAAATATATAGCAAATGGAATCAAAGACTGCAAATGTGGGTCATGAGTTGCAGAAACTGTCCGAATGATAAGCGGGTCGGATTGCTGGATAGATACGGTAACTTGAAACAACAAACACATGGGGTGGGTGAGGGGGTGTAAGTGTAACATTGTAAGTTTTTTTATATTTACAGTAGTAGTATATTGTGGTTTATTTTATGATTTATTTATTATTTGCAAGAAGAATAATAAAATAATGAGGGAGAGATAGAAGGAATAATCCAATAAAAAAGTAATTTGTAATTTTATATTGTTGTTGATGGGGTGTAAATTTGAGAAATACTTGTTTTAATTATCTTTTTTTTAATATATAAAAAAGGCTTCTCTTTTTCTTTTTTATTTGTCACATTCTTTATTGTGCATTTATACTCTTTATTGTGTATTTATATTATACAACATTATTCTCAACACTATGTTATAGAGTATACACTTTCAATGCATATGAAAGTTGAAACTCTAGCACATTAAATCTGACCTATTTTTATACATGTATGGTTAGAAGATTAAAATACGTATAGGTTACGTCGTTTTTATACGAATTTACAATTTTCTTATTGTATTTTACGTTTAAAAGATAGGTGGTGTACAATACTTTAATTGTATTTCCAAAAACCCAAAATTCATTGTTTTTATTTTTTTCTCTTTCATTGTGTGATGCTTGATACATATCCTCAAACTTATTACTTGACAACGTCACTAGATATTTTTAGAAAATATATACTTAAAAATAGCAAGTAAATAGCTAAATATAAGTTTTATACATATAAATTCAGTATTATTCCTAACAACATTAGTTATATAAAGCTAAACATAAGCCTTATCCATATAAATTGCATGCATGTTTAGTTAACATCATTAATATTGCACCCTAGTAATAAAAATAAAATGAGAAAAATAATAAATTGTTTTAGAATTAAATACTTAATTTTTTTACAAATACGAAAATAAAAAAATATAAGCATAGATTTTTTTTTTCAGAGAAAGAATCACACAATCAATTTATATCAACAGTTGGCAGATACAAAAATAGCATTTAATTAATACAATATATTAAAAATAAAAGAAATATTTAAACCAGGAAGATTGAAATATAATTTTCAAAAATAAATCCACAAAATTAATTATGTTGTACTATTAAGTTGTTTTTGGTATTATGTTTAGTTATTTTTGCATGAATTTACCTTTGCTTTGTACTTTTATCATCAGATGTGGTTCACTATTCATACCACATGGAACCATTTTGCTAGGACGGGTCCAACAACAGTCACCGTATATCATTATTGTGGTTCATATGTCCATGATGCCTTTACAACTTACAAGTAGTTATTGTAGAATTTATGCACCCATGTGGCTAGCTAGCTTTAACAATATACTATATATCATACTTTTTATTAAAAACATTTTGATACATGTATCTTCCTCTTAGATCATAATGTCATAACCCTATGGATTTAGAATTCGTTGGGTCAGTGGTGCAAGATTTCTCCAAATTATGGTCGGGATTTTCTTACGCTACACTTTTCAGCTCCGCTTTGTTAGAAAAAGAAGGTGTTGCACTGATAAGATCCTATTATATGAATAAGTTTATTATCCTTATTTAAGTATCTTTTACTTAGTTTCCTTATTATAGTTAAGTTATGTTTCCTTATTGTTTATTTATTTTTTTTATGTATTTGTTTTCTTATATATTGTAATCTCGTTTAAAAAAAAAGAATAAGAAAGAATTATTATTTTTGGGTCTATTTTCTCTCCATCTCTTGTGTTATTGGGAGATTGACGGTTGTCTCGAATAAACCGTATCAATTGCACGAGATAATCAAGACAACTTGTTACTACATTTGGAAGGGGGGAGGGAACGATTCCATCTTCTTCTCAGGCAATAATTGGCCGGCCTCGTAGGAGGGGAAGAAAATTAAAAAAGGTTTAATTTTGGTTGGCGTAATTTTAATTTCTAATTAGTGTTTGTTGGTTAAGCTGGCCTCTAGCCGCTTGCTAGTTAATTTGTGCCGTTTTAATGAAAGTCGTCGATCGAAAAAAAGGAAAAAAAAACGCACACACAAAATCCTAAACCCTAAGGCTGAGGGGTGTGGGGGGCGCGAGAGGGGGCGTGAGTGGGGGCGCCAGCCAATAATATTGTGACGTGTGGCAGAGAGAGAAACTTGATAAGATGGGTGTTGGTAGTGGTGATAGCGCCCCGGGCCATGGTGTGGAGGGGCGCGAGAGGGGGCGCGAGCGGTTTATTTTTTTATTTTTTTATAAATGTATTAAAAAAACGTATTATTAAAAAAACAAGAAATTATTTAAAAAAACACACATTAATTAAAAAAACACATTAATATATAAAAAAAAATTAAAGTACTAAAGAAAAACATTATTCTTATTATTCGGCTTCGTCTTCTTCGATCAACCTCTTCCGGATACGTTCCTTTTGTTTTTCCATCAGCATTTGGTCGACCGGATTTAGGTGGCTGAAGTCTCTTGCAAGGAAGTCCAAATCTCTCATTCTTTTTTTTTCCTTTTTGTCAATAGAGACCACCTCCATGGTTTTGTTGAATTTATTGAGGGATTCAACAAGATCGTTGATGTTTACGGCTTCCCCCTCAGCCGGTTTTTTCCCCCTGGCGTCCCTTCCCAATGGCCGCCTCCTCGGCGGTGAAGACATTTCCTCCCCCGCAACGTTTAGGTCGAATCCAACCCGGCAATCCGACCCGGCGGAAGTGCTGTACGCTCCAGACGAACTAGTTTTAGTCCGTTTCGGCCCTACTTCCGCATCAAGGTCCGGCGCCACCAGCTCAACCCACTTGGAACACCTTCTCAACCTCTCCCACACCTTTACATCGTCCCACGTCTTCACCGTCCCATACCTCCGCAGGCACTCCTGCCTCCACTCTTCGACAGTGAAATTATAGACCGCCAAATCGTCACTGCCACTTGGTCTCATACGACCGGCGTTCCTGTTGAACAGATTAGTAAACAAGCCGACAAATTTTCTGATTTCGGTCCACCGACCCGAAATCATATCGGCGTTCCGCTCTGTACTCCCAACGAGCGAATAGAACGTCTCCCTAACCTTTGTCCAAAAGACCTTGCTCTTTTGGTAGTCCGCTGCAAAATGCATAATAAATTTGTATGTCATTTAACTTTTTTATTTAACTTTTTTATTAAAAATCATTTTTAAAAACGTTAAAACAATTACCGCAACGCCGATCCTCAGAAGTGGCTATCCAAGCCCGACACAGGGCTTTCTTCTCATCCGATGACCACGGAATGATTTTCCGTTTCGCCCTTCCGGTCGAAGCCGAACCCGACCCGTCCGTTGCAACTTGTTTTTTCCGGTGGACGCGTCTTCTTTGTCCCGCAGCTTCACCTTCTGGTTCTGGTTCTTGTGTCTCCGGAACTACAAAGTTAGGAGACGGTTGTATGTTGGATGGTTGAAAGCCGGATGGTTGTTGCGACCCCGAATAAAACATCGGTTGGTCCGGTGCCGACCATAAATCGTCGTAACTGTAATCTGATTCTAGGTTTGGGTACCAATTTCCAGCCATGTTTTGGGTGATTTCGGGTTTTGGGTGTGGTATGTGATATTGGTTTTGGGTGTGGTATGTGAGAATGGTTTTGGGTGTGGAATATATATGTGATATATATTGTGATATATATAGAGGAAATTAAATTTTTTTTTTTATTCACATTAAGCCTCCAACGGCTCTTTCACCATTCCCCAAGCACCCTCACGCGCAACAGCTCCCGCGAGCCCCCTGGCGCCTGCATCGTTTTCCGCTCTCGCGCCCCTCTCGCGCCCCTATCGCGCCTTGGTGGTGTGGTGCTCGCGCCCCGGGGCGCTATTGTCTGGCCTCTTGCGCCCTTCCTAGCGCTCCACACCCCTCAGCCTAAAGGTTACTCAGTAATATTGTTACACCTGCTTAACTAAGAAGGACAAGATTTGAAGTACAAAGTCAAATCATACAAATTATTTGGTTACTATTGATTGATATTCATATGAGATGTTCTAGTACAACATTGTCATATGATCAAAGAGATCCAAAGGTTGCTTGAATAATGTGTGCAACTAATATCACAATAACTGAATTCAAGAAAGGTTGTTCCTGCCTACCATGCCCGATTCTAGTAGTCGAACTAAATGGCTTTCTCATCCCATTATTGTATTCATAGATAATTCCTTTCCAACCCGTAATAAATTTTCATATATTATCAAATTAAATTCGGTATGAAATCATATATTCTACTATTGTTTGATGTAATTATACTTTTTAATATAAGAAATTAAGAGAGATACATGCATGTCTGTAGATGAGTTATTGTACAAAACGTCATAGCGTGTGGAGTATGGTAACTTGCCATATGTGACATGTAATTTTGCAATGCGCATACTTATCAATATTTATGTAACGGTTTTGTACAATAGTACACGTACAATCGTGTATTGTTTATATATACACACTATTGTGTATATAATACATGATTTTATTTGATAACAAACAGTAAATCAATGTTTTTTTATGAAAAGACATTTTTTAATTATAAACAAAAAAATTTTATATAGTAATACTCAACTTAAATTAAAGATAATAAAATCATCAATTCCATTATATAAATTTTAAATTATCTACATATATAATTTTTTAAATATATGTTATAATTTTGTTTCTAATTTAGTTAATTATATAAACCTCTTCTTCTTTTTTACCACTTAATTAAGTATATAACTCATTTTCATTTAAGAATTTTTCACATTTATGATATTAACTATTTAAATAATAAGATCATTATCTCGTTGATACATATCAGTTCCAATACTTTATAGTAAACTCTCACTTTGTATTTTGATCTTTTATTCTATTCGTCTGTTGACTTTATTCAGGTGTAAGCTGTTAAAATTAACAATATTTAGGCACTCAACTCTATATATATGTATTTGTATATAAATTATTTAATATTATGTGTTCTGGTCTAATTGTTAAGACCAACTATATACAAAATATAGGATGATTTTTTCTATTCCTTTTATTAAAACTGTAATGACCTCAACCAAATCCATGACCAGCTTATTAGAAAAGTTTTATTATAAACTATCAATTTAATAAATCGTTAGCATTTACATGTGATACGTGTGATGCTATAGCTTATAACGCTCACACATGTTTACACCTAATTTCTATTAAAAAATATCAACCTATACAAAAACGAAATAAATCGTTGAACATTAAATACTCAAATAAATAGATATACAGTGAAAGCAACATCTCAGACATATAATTATATAATCAAAACATAACTTATACTTAAAAGCATGTATAAGACCCTAAAAATTTGATTATCTATAAAGAAACCATATAGTTATATGTTCAATGGCTTGTCCGCATACACCTTTCACATTCAACATTAGTGTAAGAGGTGAAGTGATCGATCGAGTATTAACACTAAGCCAATGCTAATGACTAGTCTCAGTTTGTTAATCTAGTTGTAGTAGTTTTAATTTTTTATTTCGTTTTAGGTCCTCAAAAAGTTGAGCCAATTATTGAGCCAGTTACTCATAAGAATACGCTAATTTTCTTTTTATAGTAAAATAATATTATAAATATAAAAAAAATAAAAGTTAGAAAAGGAAAGACAAAGAGGGGGGAAAATAAAGGAAAAAGGAGGAAAAAAGTAAAAGAGGCAACACAACTAGTGTCTATAGATGTAACTCTTCATATATATATATAGGGTTTGAATCAAAAACAAATAAATACATAATTATTTTATTTGTATATATAATTATTGTACTTGATTATCACGTTTAACACGTTAATTTTATTTTATATGTTAACTTTCCTATATATATATATATACACACCCAATAAATATGTATTTTATCAACATCTTTTAGAACACTGAGAAACAACTTCCTACTCTACCATTCCCTTTTGCCCATGTATTTATTTCTTTATGTAAAGTAATATTATATTTGAACTTTTATTTATTATAAAATGTCTATTTTGGAGTAAAATAAAAAAATACTTTCAATCATTACATTATTTATGTTTATATACAAAATAAAATGAAAATGTATCATTTTACCAAAAAAATGTCCTAACTTGTCTTTGCCATGGCTTTTATAGAATGCTTATATCAAGATTTAGAATTAACCAAAGGTTTACTGTTTTCAATCACCAACAAGAATAAATATATAAAATATATGTTTATAATTTACATACTCAATGGATCTATCAAGATTTAGACTTTGATTCATGTCTAAAATTTTGAAATATAGTGTTAAGTGGTTTGTAATAATTGGAGTTTAGATTTAAACACATGTGATGGGGTAGCATATTGAGTGGGGCATGGTCCACTTACCAATGTATTCCTTCTTTCTGACTCACATATTCATAACCCATGGAATCATTTCATAATTACTCACATCTTAGGCTGAGGGGTGTGGGGGGCTTTAATGGGAGCTCTAACCAATAATATTATGACGTGTGGCAGAGAGAGAAACTGGATGAGGGGGGTGTTGGAGCCCCTGGCCCTGGTGTGGAGGGGCTCCAGCAGGTAATTTTTTTTTAATTTAATAAGAGCCCAACGGCTCTTTGTATAAAACCAAGACCACTTTGCTCTCTCTTCTCCCGCTAAAAGGCTCACGCCTGCATGTTTTTTCGCGCTAGCGCCCCGTTAGCGTCCCCGCTAACGCCCCGGTGGTGTGGTGTTAGCGCCTGGGGGCGCGAGCGGAGAGGCTCTAGCGCCCCCGTTGAAGCCCCACACCCCTCGGCCTTAAAGACTACATTGATTGCAAACTTAATGCAAAGTAAATACTAACTTCATATTTTTTTCCATGCCCATTCCCTAGCCCATCTTCATAAAATAGTATTATACTTAAAATATAGAGTAACTAGAAGTAAAGTTTCTTTTCTTTTGTTATCTTCTCTCTTGAAATTTAGTTTGCATAATTTAAACTTAACCTTTTGTTTTAAATTTTATGTTTTAAGTAATTCATATAAGAATTATATATATATATATAGAAACAAATTTTAAGAATAAAAGTTAAAACGTGTTATTTTTTGATTGAGGATAGACCCTACCTCCCTCACCCTTCACTCCTATATGTTAGAGCCTTCGTGAACAATTTATTGGCAGCCCATTTTGGTGGTCACATAGTGGTTTTTGGCGCCCCTTGGCGCGATATGGCACCCCCTAGTGCCCATCTTGACTCTCTACTACACACAACTTTAGCTCTTCTTTAATGATGAAGTTAGTATTTATTAAATATGTTTCGAACCATAGCTAAAAGCTTGCGGTTGAAATCTGAATTTAAAAGGATGTATCAACATCCAATAGTTACTTAATCTTTACTTAACCAAGTCAACTAAGTACTCAAATATTCTTAATCTACACCAAACCAAGTCAAGTAAACAAGCCAGGAATTGTAGCAAAAACTTATATGTTGTTGAAGTGTTGGGACAAGTCAACTTTAGTTTCTCAAGTCAGCATCATGTATACTTTTGGTCGCATTTAAGGGTGAATGTTATGTTGGAACTCTTTGTCTTTAAGTTTTATGAACTAACATAAATTTCATACAATCCTAGTTAAATCCTTAATATAATCTTCCAAATAAAATTGTGCTAAAAGGTCGAATCCACAATGAAAAGATTTGTTTGCGTATTCATGCTAGACTTTCTTGAGCAATTAACTCTTATGAACCAAGTAAAGGATATTTTGATGAATTCAAAATCTTCCTTAAACTCTCTTGATCAAGTGTTTCACGCGTTAAACAAAAAATGCTAATCAATTTTTAATAAAACACGAGTATATATTCATTTCACTAAATTGATTTAAGTGCGAACATGATGAATCGATGATCCATCATGTGTTATTTATTCGTGTTTTTTGTTTCTAAAGTTTACTCACTTAAAAGAGTAGCCATTGATGACCATATAAAGTGTAAATAATGAGGAAGTCTTTAATGGTCCATACCAAGTATACATAAAGAGAAGTTTTTAAGGATTCATATATACCAAGTGTAACTAGATGAAAAGAAGTTTGTGCCCTACCAGTGTAATTAGGGATAAGTTAATCAGTGATATTTGTCAACTTAAAAAGAAGATATGGTGAGATGACTTAAAATAGCTTGCAAGCAAGCTCGATCGATTAAATTCATATTTTTAATTGATTTGAGACCCGTGCATTATGTACATAGGCAATTGATGAAAAAACATTAGACTTATCATATATTACTAAGAGATGAGCATTGTGAAGTAGTGTTTAAAACAATTTAAGTATTTATGTAGTTATTTCCGTCATTCAAATTAGTTTTAATAGGTATCAATTAGTAAATAAGTGATAATGAATAATTTAGAGATTTAGTTGGTTTAAAATTATGAGAATTGGCGTTGACACTATAGGTTTTATTTATAGAGTGTGTGTGTGTATAGATTAATAAGAACTTAAATCGATTTAACCAAGTATAATCGAAAAATATATATTAGCGTAATATAAGTCGACTTATACGACCAATAGGCAATAACCACGACACCTCACTGAGTACTCAAATATTTGTTTTCTTAGGTTATTAAGATACCGGACGGAACATTTGAACTGTGATAAGTATCTTTAAATGTAAAAATAATTTATTAGTTTGAATATATTATACTTGTACACAACTTCTTTTTACGGTATACTTGTTCACAACTCTACAATATAAAACTTAATAATTTGTGGTCTTGTTCACAACTCTACAATATAAAACTTAATAATTTGTGGTCACATCAGTATATTTAATCGGGTTAGTCATTTATGTAACTTTGTGGGCAATATGAAGACTCAAGGACAACTTAATTTTCGAGAAGAATCACAACTATAAAGAAACGGTCTTTTTGACGATATTTTGCATTTTTCTCTTTTTTGGTTTAGTAGTAGAAATAGAAAATGCGATATTTCTTTGATCAAGTAATGTAAGAATCATTTACTATGTATATGCAATTTATACTTTTTTTTATATTCTAGCAACTTGCTAGGACCGATTCTTATTGAAATGTCAGCCTTTCCAAAATAAATAAAAAATATATCAGTATATATTAACAGAATTTTATTCGAGGATCTATCTATTCTAATAAAGTAAAATAAATGTGAACACTTGTTATGTTTTGGTTAATTCTCATAATTTTTTCTCTCTAAAACTAATATGTAATAAATCAATAATTATTCACTTTCCTTTTATACTAGATTTATATAATATATATATATATATATATATATATATATATATATATATATATATATATTTTAAATATAAATATTAACATATTATTTTACTACATATTTTAAAATATTTGATGAATTTCAAAAATCAACAACAAATCATGTTCTCAAATGAAAATTGTTTCGGGTTTTTTATGGAACTTAAATAGGGTCAAAAGTTGGTAAATAGATTATTTGGTACAAATTAACTACATTTAGGTCAAAATTTGTTATGGGTCAAAAATGAAAATTTTGAGTATTTTTAAAAGTTTGAGAATTCTAAATAGATTTATCGTCAAATTTGTTATGGGTTCAAAGTGTTGACTTTGAAATGTCAAAAGTATGAAAGTTAGAATTTTAAACATGATTCGGGTTTCAAGTTTATTTTTAAGGGCATTTTTTTAAAATAATCAAAAGGTTCGGGATTTGGCAAACTGACTATTTTTCCCTCAACTATTAAAATGTAAGAAAAGACTGTGAACACTTTCGACATACCACCCCTATGCCTATTAATGCTTCTAACTTTTATCAATTTTGAAATATTTATGTTAACATTAATTTTTCCTTCAATGGTGATCAGAACGTTGTGGATAGATGCTGATTCCTGTCTCGAAAAAGCTTTGTCTTTGATCTCTTGTCTATCTTCTTTCATCTTCTATAGGAGGCTCATATTCGATCCAATCAAAAACGATTTTATCATTTCTGATATGGGAAGCATGTCATGGAAAACTATGCTCAAATGAAAGAAAATATTCACAAAATTGGATGGGTTAACATGTTATTTTTTATGTTGTCATTATGACAAAATCGAGAAATCCTCTGAAACTTATCAAAATCTTTTTCATGGTGTAGCTCAAAAAAACATAGCTCTTGAAGAACATCTATTGTTACAATTTAATGTTCTACTTTCTTTTGATAGGTGGTAAATTGATAAATATATCAATAAATGTGACGTTCTTTTGTATTTAGACTGAGTGGTTAGAACTACTATCTCAAAACTAGAACTTACCACAATAATTGTAAGCTTATGAATCTGAAGAGGTAGGTCCCAGCAGAGCCCAGTTGGACCCGCAAGACTCACCTCAAAGAGGGACGTCTGCGCAGTTGAACCCGCAAGACTCACCTTCATCAGGGACGTCTGCGCAAATGCTAAACTCGCAAGACTCACCTTGAAGAGACGTCTGCGCAGAAACCAACTGGATCCGCAGGACCCACCATGCTCAGAGACGTGACGTCCTTACGCGCAGTACGCAAGCTGTTCCCGCAGGAAAAGCCTCCCAATGGTCGACGTACTCCGCCTGTTCCCGCAGCAACGGATACTAGCCATCAGGGAAGGCTACCCGCGCAGCAAGGCTACACGCACAAGGCACTTAACTCTTAAATAATTAAGTAATGTCACCTGAAGAAGGAGTGAGCAAGCCGGGAACACTCCCGCACAAATGAGCCAGTCCGTACGATACTGGAGGATCTTTTATACTGTACCTGACGAGGTATGGACAAAAGATCCGACCAAGGATACGACAGCTCACTGACAACAGTATGACGAGCAGCACGCTCTTGTACTGTATGTCACTATCAGCCGCTGCCTACTCACCAACCTGTCGGAGGACGTGCATAGCCTGCAGTTGGTGGAACAGGAATAGTACACAGCCGGCCTGGTCACTATCAGCCGCTGCCTACCCACCAACCACCAGCATGGCACGTGCGTAGCCCACAGTTGGCAGAACAGGAATACTATTCAGCCGGCTGTACCTGCTTGGAAACCTACCTTCGGCTATAAATACTCCAACACCTTAGAATGGTATGGACATTACATTACATTACATTACCTTATCACATCTTATCTTTTCTAGCAATCTCTTAATATACACTTATATTCAAGAGCAATCTAGTCTGATTCTCACGCCGGAGGGTGGTCACAATAAGGTACCCCCCCTTCTAAGTGACGAGCTCATGGTGTCTGTTTTGCAGGTCACCAGAAGAACCATCTTTGCCGGACATAACCCCTCGTGGGAAACATCTATTTAACCCCCAGATTATCCGTAATCTGCCCGGGGTCGATTAGTGTTTCTTCATTGGCGCCATCCGTGCATAAAAGCTAGAACTAATTCTCAGTTTTTTCAAAACCTCCGAAAAGATGGTTAACGTTACTCAGGTCCCCAGGCCAGGGAGTAACCACGAACCCCAGCTACTGGGGGGAACACCGGCGAATACACACATTTTACGAACACTACCCCGGTTACCCAAGCCGGGGCAAGTGCAGTAAATTTTACGAACACTACCCCGGTTACCCGAGCCGGGGCAAGTGCAGTAAATAATCCTCCCCTGGGATTCATTGACACCCAGGTGGAAAGACAACAGACGAGCCCCCCCCCCCCCCCCCCCCCCGCCAAACACTTGAACAAGTTAAAGCGTGGGCGGAAAAACGTCAAAGGGAATTCCAAGCTGAGTTGGATGAACGCTTACGTTCACTCCAACAGGCTGACGAATTCGGAAGCACTCAACAGCTCAACATGAGCAATGAGTGCGAATACTTGGACGATGATTCGGAGGAATCCGACACCGACGCAAACCCTCGCCATAGGGCGAAAGGGAAGCGTAAGGAAACGGACTTCCAACCGAGAAGGAATTTTGGAGAAACCTTCAAACCAAAAAATGCGGGTGGAAACCCACGTGACTTCTCTAAAACCTTCAGACCAACCGCTGCAAATGCGGGAACCTCCAAGTTTGCAAGGGACATTGCGGAATCATCGCCCCAAGAAGTGCCAAACAGATGTCAAACATCGGCACCTATGATGGTATATCCGACCCAGACGATTATTTGAACAGATTCATAGCGGGGGCAACCGTCAGCAACTGGACGGAACCCACGTGGTGTTATATGTTCCAGATGACGATGGTTGGAGCAACCAGAGCGTGGTTCGACCGTCTACCGGTCCACCACATCTACGATTGGGCAGACTTCCAACAGAAGTTCAGCCAACACTTCAGTCAACAAAGAAAGTACACTGAAGAGCAATGGACAATCCTCAACTGCATCCGAGAGGAAGATGAGTCTTTACTAGACTTCATCACGCGCTTCAATTCAAAGAAGCTAAGTCTGGGCAGTACTTAAGAAATTGCTAAGTTAAACTAAAGTATGCACAAGCGAATCATATATTGTTTATGCGGCAAAACAAGTGCCAAATTAAACTATACTATGCATGAGCAAGTCGTATAACGTTTATAAAGCAAGAGTGACGGTCCTACCCGCACAAAGAATTTACATTCCATAAAAATTCAAGTATTACAAGAATGGCCGGGTATCTACCCGCATACAAGAGTGTAAATCTATACAAAAACATAAACCTATCCTAACAGTGGAAAGGGATCTAAAGGTTCAAGCTTCAGGACCACTTCCTCCAAACCCACTTGTACCCGCACCATCACTTGGCTGTGGCGGTTCAAGGAAGGTCTTGAGAATGGTTAACCCATCATCAGCAGCAGCAACTTCGTTCACCTTCTCCACCACTGGATGCGGGAAGGCAGCATACTGGTTCACTGCTTGGTCATAAGCAGCTTCAGTATCCACATCATATAAAGGGAAGTTGGAAGGCGGGATGCACTTCTCAACGAACCCTAGACCAAGCAGGAAGCCACCCTTTTCCCCATCCTCATGAGAAGCATTGAGGGCTGCGCTCATGGCATCGTCATATGATGTGTCCGTGAAGACCCGATGCACAACCTACAAAACAAAAATACAAGTATCAAAACCTTTTCTAAGTATAAAGAAAAGCGTGAAGACATTATGAAGCTAAGCTTACCTGCGACAACGCTTCTCGTAGAAGCCATTCCTTGGTAACCAGAGCCTCCTGAAGGGCAGCTTGAGCTTGGTTACGGGCGCGTTCGGCTTCACTTTTGTTAAGGTTGGCAAGCAACACTTCCTTAGCAGCAGCCTCTTCAACGCCCTTTAGCTTACGCTCAGTATGGTCAAGCATACCCCTCTGGTCCAAGATTTCTTGAAGCTTCATGGCGTCTTCCATGGCCAAGGCGTCATGAGCCTGCTGGAGCCTCTCTAATTTGGCTTTGAGCTCCTCATTCTCGGTGCGTAGAGGCTCAGCAACAGCTTCAGCCCTGGTGGCCCTCTCAGTTGCGTTCCGAGCGGTTTCCTTAGCTAACCGGAGCTGTTCGTTAACAGCTTGGGCAGCCTTGGAACGGGCCTCGAGACGGGCCTGAACTTCAACCTCAAGGGCCTTGAAGGCCTTCTCCTTCTCCGCAGCAACGGCGGAGAGCCTCCTGTTCTCCTCCCGGACAGCCCGCGCCTGAGCTACTTCTTGGATACGAGCTGCTTTTAACTTGTCGTTTTCACGACAAAGCAGCTCGACGCGCGGCTGCATCCGGGCAAGGAGAATTCGAAGCTCGTTTGTCAGCCTACCCTCCTGGTAGCTTGACATAGCTTCTCCCAGTGCACCACTGGGGGCGGCGTGGCGCGCCCACTCGACGCAGTCCACAGCCGTCCGAAGGGTGGTTCCCCGGCGGATGTTCCACCGCGAAACAAACACCTCATTCGAATCCGACACTGCAAAAACAAAAAGCAGTTAGGAAAAGATGATAAAAAAAAAACATAACAGGCCAAAATAACCCTACGCACCTGTAGGGTCGACGACAGGCCTGTAGCCGCCAAACCCATCACCCGAACCTAACGGATATCCATCCAAGAGGTCAGGCAGATGGGAAGGAGGCAGAGATTGGCTAGACGCCCCAACCCCAAACATACCTGCTGAACCGGCCGGGGGCGAGGTGGTCGCCGGTGCCGGAGGCGCGGTTGAAGCCGCCGTCGTAGGAACCAACAGAGGTGAACTCACCGGAGGTGAACTCACAACCGTGGTCGCCGCTGCGGAAGAGCCCGCAGAAAAACTCACCGCCGGCTCAGTGAAGGAATCAGTGAATATGGCACTGACAGCCGGCGGAGACGACGTCACATTTGGAACAGTTGCCTCAACCGAGTGAGCAACTGAACCAACACGTGAAGCAGGCGCAGCCGCCTGGGTCATCGCCTCGGGTAGGTTGACCAAACCTACCGTCATGGGTCCAGAAGTGCTCCTCCCCGCTCCACCTTGGAATGCGGTTGCATCCACGCCTGCATGAAGACAACATATTTAAATATAATGGCGGAAAGATATGAAGTTTAAGTTAAAGTTTACACTTATGAGTCCTCTTGAGCTTGAAGGTGCGAATAGGCGGGGACGAACCCGATGGAGCCGGCCTCTTCACGCCGGTCACCGTCGTTGTACTAGGCTGCCCGGAGGTGACAGCTGTCACAACCTCCGGAACAGTGGTCTCATCACCACCAGGGTTCCCCGCCACCTCTTCACTCTCGGTCTCCAACTCTGACCGATTCCCCTGATCGGCAGTGGAGGCAACCTTCGCCTTGCCCTTCCCGCCGACAGCCTTCTTCTTCCTCGCCAAGAAAGGACCATCTGCGGATTCCTCATCAGAAGATGACAAAATTAGAGGAATTCCCGCAGAGGTTTGAGCATTGACAGGGCGAGGGTCAAAAAGTTCTTTACCTGGCCGCCTGGCGCTCAGGATCTCGTGGCCTGGCGGGTAGACCTCCACGAACCGATCCGCCGTTTGCTCAAGGATGGGCAACTCGTTCTCACACTGGCACTCGCCAGCAGTACTCTTGTCATCCTTGTCCGACGTGGACGACGGATTCTCGAAGTATACATCGGACTCCTCGACAGTAACCTCAGGATCATGAGAAGACATGTTTGGGATGTAAACAAGAACGATTTCAGGAGAATGCTCGACAGAAAAGTTAGAGTATTCGCCGGAAATCGTTTAGAAGAAGAAGAGAGGTGAAACTGTGAGTTGAGATGCAACCTCTCCTCCCTTTATATACTCATCGCAACGAATGCGATGAATTTAATGCGGAAGAGAGAGGAAAACGCTGGTGCAATGAAACTATGACACGTGGAAAAAGCAAGCTGGCAACAGCTGTTGACAGGACGCGTGCCGTAAACTTCGCGGCCACGCGCCTGAAAACTCGCGCCCACGCACCTGAAAAAGCGTCTGGAATAACCATATACTGTCACGTCGTCATAACTTCCTGCACGTCCTGACACTGTCAGAAGAAACCGTCGGACGACGTTTCAACAGTTTGGACTGTTCTTATCCTTTCACCAACTCTTCGAATTTCTAAAAGATTCAAAAGTAAGCGGGACTATACCCCTTACCTTGGCAACCAAGTAACTATAAGACAGGTGCGAGTACATTGTTAAGGCAAAACCCTTCACATACTTAGCACCTGCAGGGAATTGAAGCCAAGAATAACTCGGCGACCAAGTAACTATAAGACGGGTGCGGGTACAGTGTCAAGGCAAAACCCTTCACATACTTAGCACCCGCAGGGAATTGAAGCCAGGAATACCTTGGAAGTAAAGTAACTATAAGACGAGTGCGGGTACAGTGTCAAGGCGAAACCCTTCACATACCTAGCACTCCGCAGGGAATTGAAACCAAGAAGGATCTTCTGGGCCATGCTTGCGGAAACGGGAATAACATCCCCGCATAGCGGGAACGTCGAGAACTAGATTGTTTGAAGCTCCAAGATGGAATTGGTTGTTTTAACATAATTGATCACTATGTTCAAAACTACCAAAACCTCATGGAGAATCTATACAAGTGGAACTCAACGCTCCTGACTTGCGAGGAGGTTACAGACCTACCCGCATCATACCCAAAGATCAAGCAGAAAAGTCGGGAATTTCTGCACGTGACAATAGGACTTCCGCGGGAAGAATCCCCATGGAAAACCTTAAAACTAAACCCTTTTCAAAACCCTTTGCTTAAGTCCAAAAGTTCACCTCACTTATTAACAATTCATGAGAAGAACATTGGACTGGGGACTTGAAGAGGTAGGTCCCAGCAGAGCCCAGTTGGACCCACAAGACTCACCTCAAAGATGGACGTCTGCGCAGTTGAACCCGCAAGACTCACATTCAACAGGGACGTCTGCGCAAAGGCTAAACTCGCAAGACTCACCTTGAAGAGACGTCTGCGCAGAAACCAACTGGATCCGCAGAACCCACCATGCTCAGAGACGTGACGTCCTTACGCGCAGTACGCAAGCTGTTCCCGCAGGAAAAGCCTCCCAATGGTCGACGTACTCCGCCTGTTCCCGCAGCAACGGATACTAGCCATCAGGGAAGGCTACCCGCGCAGCAAGGCTACACGCACAAGGCACTTAACTCTTAAATAATTCAGTAATGTCACCTGAAGAAGGAGTGAGCAAGCCGGGAACACTCCCGCACAAATGAGCCAGTCCGTACGATACCGGAGGATCTTTTATACTGTACCTGACGAGGTATGGACAAAAGATTCGACCAAAGATACGACAGCTCACTGACAACAGTATGACGAGCAGCACGCTCTTGTACTGTATGTCACTATCAGCCGCTGCCTACTCACCAACCTGTCGGAAGACGTGCATAGCCTGCAGTTGGTGGAACAGGAATAGTACACAGCCGGCCTGGTCACTATCAGCCGCTGCCTACCCACCAACCACCAGCATGGCACGTGCGTAGCCCACAGTTGGCAGAACAGGAATACTATTCAGCCGGCTATACCTGCTTGGAAACCTACCTTCGGCTATAAATACTCCAACACCTTAGAATGGTGTGGACATTACATTACATTACATTACATTACCTTATCACATCTTATCTTTTCTAGCAATCTCTTAATATACACTTATATTCAAGAGCAATCTAGTCTGATTCTCACGCCGGAGGGTGGTCACAAGGAGGTACCCCCCCCTTCTAAGTGACGAGCTCACGGTGTCTGTTTTGCAGGTCACCAGAAGAACCATCTTTGCCGGACATAACCCCTCGTGGGAAACATCTATTTAACCCCCAGATTATCCGTAATCTGCCCGGGGTCGATTAGTGTTTCTTCAGAATCTCAAATCATATCATCATTTGGTACGGTGTTTAACGCCCATCAATCTGTAAAAGTGTTGCTGACTTAGACTCTTCACGTGACAGGTATTTAACGACAATACACAACCTAAGGCTATCCCAGTGGCGGATCTAGACATAAATATCAGGGGTAGCGTTTAAAATTTTTTTTTTACCGTATTTCATATAATGTAAACGAAATAAAAGTAGAAACACGATAATAAATTAAATAAATACATTGGTGCAAATTTCTCCTCTTCGGTTTTTAAAGCTTGTAATCAAGCCATTATACATTCTTCTTTTACTTTATCAAATGTTTCTCTTTCGACCGCATAAATTAAAACATTGTTCAAATTGTAAGACCCCGACCCGGGTGCCCTACTTTCTCGCTAGTTTGATTTACTCATTCACATAATTCGTAAAATCAGATTTAATTAAAACATTTCGTGAAAATAAAAGTCATTCATTCTTACATAACATAAACATCTTGTCTTAAAATAACAAAACATAAGTCTTAAACATAAAACATAAACGAGACGGGTGTCTTCTTCATAGCGATGTCAGTCTTCCTCTTATTGCCACGTGTCCCACTCTACGCAACATGTCTCATCCTACTCACCTGCGTGCATAATAAAAGTCAGCTACGCTGAGTGAGTTCTAGTTAATCAATTAACATACAATACGTTCACATCCATACTTATACGCGTCCGGAGATACGTATTTCGTGCTTTATTTGCAAATACTCATTCATATTACTTCACGTTCATACATACGTTTTTACACACTTCCTTTCCTACTTTCCTAAGGTATACCGTAAACTACTCTACTTCTACTATCTCGGATATTATTAGGGTCTGGTCCCTTTATCTCTGATATTTTTAGGGTCTGATCCCTCATCTCAGATATTAATGGGGTCCGGTCCCTCTAATCTCAGATATTATGAGGGTCTGTTCCCCACTATCTCAGATATTATTAGGGTCTGGTCCCTTCTATCACAATCTCAGATATTGTTAGGGTCTGGTCCCTTCAATCACAATCAGATATTGTTTGGGTCTGGTCCCTTCTATCACAATCTCAGATATTATTAGGGTCTGGTCCCTTTGTCTCATTTAACCATACAACCATACATGTCTCGTCAATCGTTCATACATTACTTTCTATGTTTCCTATCACGCGTGCATATTTTACACATCTTCCAATTGCATATATAATAATTATATTTGTATATGCACATTCATACAACATTCAATAATAACATTAAATAAATAATCATATGCATATCATACACTTATCACTTAGGATAAGTGTATTAACTATCATTTAGAAGTATGCACACAGCCCCGAAAAACGTCACAGAGAAAGGGGCTAGAACTCACCTGGATCCTGTTACGTTCACCGTTAATGGTTATTCCCTTCCTGAGTTGCGCGCATCTAACTGTTTAACAATCTACACATATTAATTCTCTAAATTTATTTATTATTTATTTTCTTTAACCGTTAAATTAACCGAACCGACATGCATTCTTCGTTAACCATTCATATTAACTTATTATAATGGGCCTTATCTTGTTATTGAACTGTCTTCATTAATTTGCATTCTTAAAGATCTTTACTATTATTGTATATAAATAAATATTATTATTATACTTAATTTCTTTATTAGTAGTTTACGTTCTTAACACGTCTAAGAGTCAGCGTTTTTTTTAAGCAAGTCTGGGTTCGTGTGTTTGGCTTATCTTCATCTCATATTCATTTACTTGGGACGGGTCACGGGTTGTTAGACGAGTCAGGTCTCGGGTTCGGGTTTCGCTTAAGTCTTCACATTACTACAATCCCTTTATTATTATTAACAATAAAGTTTTATTATTATTATTATTATTATTATTATTATTATTATTATTATTATTATGCAAGTATTACCAAACACCCCTACCCTTATTCCATTTACCAAACACCCCCTCCCTCAACCCTAATTATAAAACTTCTACCCTAACCCCACCACCACACTTCTTCCTCTTTCCCCACTTCTCTCGTCAAACACCGCCGCCGCCCCCAACACCCTCCGGCCACACCACCACCGCCCTTCTCTCTCACTTAACTAGGTTGTACAGCCCAACCCTCCCCCACCTACGTCTTCTTCTTCCTTGTGTCCAAGCTGTCGCCGCCACCACTAGCCGGAATCAGGCGCCGGCCACCGTAGCAGCTAAGTTCCCAGTCACACAAGAGTTCGCATGGTCGGAACTTCGCACATGTGGGTTCACATGGGGTTTTTCGCACAAAGGATTTTGCACAGGAAGTTCGCTTGGGGTTTTTGTCACACCCCAACCTAAGGCGTAAACGCCGGGGCATGATCCGATTGCTCACGGCTCGAAGATACTATCATATATAAAATGTGACAATATCTAATTAATTATTTATTCAAATAATACACAATATTCAAATACAATAATACAATTCAAATAAATAAATACAATCAATTAAATTTAAGTTTGTCTTCAATATAACCCTAAGGTCTTTCTAAGTGTCCATCCTTTAACTCAGGCAACCTGCATATGCGTAGAAAATGGAGTTTTTGGTCAACAACACATGTTGAGTGAGTTTACCACCAGTTTTGCAATAAAATAAGGATAATATAATAAATAAGCAAAACGTAATAAATGCGGGAATGAAATCAAACCATAAGCATATAAGTTGTCGATTAAACCATTGCCAAGCGAATCGGACGCCGGTAAATCAACCATAAGCATATTAGAATAAGACCGTTGCCAAGCGAATCGGG
Organism: Bidens hawaiensis; assembly: GCF_021521415.1. Taxonomy (NCBI): domain Eukaryota; kingdom Viridiplantae; phylum Streptophyta; class Magnoliopsida; order Asterales; family Asteraceae; genus Bidens; species Bidens hawaiensis. The sequence goes on along the minus strand of NW_027493332.1, from coordinate 139,721 downwards.
CGGTGGTCAATAGAATGAGAACCCTCTCCAAGGGGATATGTCAAACGATTGCATACAAAGACAAATAAGCACATAAGTGGATTTGATTAATCACACACAACTACACGTTTGCTATTTTTGATATGTATGTATATATAGATATGTATGCATAATATGATATACGCATATGTCCCCAAAACGTTTGTGAAAACCGCGTAAAATAGGGGAATGATAACACTCACCTGATCGAATAAGTAAAACGAGAATGTTTACGACAAAAACGATAATCACGCTCTTCGAGAATTACCGACAAGGATCCTAATTAAATGATATTACGAGTGAAACATAATGATATAATATGTATAACGAATTTAAGATTTCGATGTGATTTGAGTTATAATTGTGATTGGCATGTTATGGATTGAACGATTGATCTCTACGGATTATTGTTATCGTTTAATTATAAAATCATTGTTTGTCATAAAATCAAACTTACAAATAATTAGTTTTTAAATAAATATGAGTTGAGACCTATTATAATATACGTTAATACGTTCACTATAGTTTGGTTTTAAAAATAATACATACATACATACATACATATATATATATATTTATATTTATATTTATATATACACGTATTTTGTATGTTTATAATAAATATGAGCAAATTGACGAAAACACTTTAACAACGATGAATCCAATATTAGTGTCGGTTTTAAATAAAATAATAACGATTAATCATTAATAATAAGATATATATATATATATTCGAAAACTTGTAACGAAACTAGCCAACACAAAACGTTTCACTTATGGTGTCGGTTTAACTAGTTTATTGTTTATTTAATAATTAATATTAATTATAATATAATATATGTCCTTAACATAAGTTAAATAACTAAAACAAAAAAATAACATTCAAAAACGCCATGGCTAGGACTCGAAACCGCGACCTCAACCTGACCAAAAGTTTAGCACACACACCCTAGGCAACTAGGCTAGGGTGTCAGCTGCTTTAAGTTTGTAAACGATTCTATAAATACAGAAATAAGATTAACCAGATTAATCCAAGAATCCAAGAACCCTAGAACAACAATCGATCAATCCGTTAATCGTTTATACAATTAATGTTAGGGTTATTGCTCTATGTTAACATACGAATCTACTGCATATATTGATTACATTGCTTGATGTTTAATCACGGCCTAATTGGAGTTAATAACGTCGGCCAAAGAAGGATGACGAATTGGTATACACGGACTTCGAGAACTCAATTACCCCATAGGGGTTTAGCTGTCGACGGTCTTAGAGGTGTGCAGACGGAATGAATTGAATTATGATGAAGCCTAGGTCATATAATCAATTTTAGGTTTAAGGCGGTTTGGGTTTATAGTCAAATTCGTATCGTCTTGATCTTGTTTTCCTAATTAATTACGTCGGTTTGGCCGATTATGGCAAGATTAATCATAAACACAATCTAATTCCTAACTTAGATCGTTAATTTAGGCTCAAGTAACTAAACAGGTCACAAAATTGGGTTAACGGGTCATGGGTTCGGGCTGGTTAAACGGGTCTTAAAGATAATAGGTAGAAGTTTCAATTAAGTCCCTGAGAATTTGATGTGGATCCAATAAGGGGTTAAACTTTGTATTTTGGGTTAAAACGTACACTTTCCAAAGTTTAAATACATTTTAAATAAATATAGTAAACAAATATAAATCTTATAATATTTTCTCGATAAACGCGAAACTTTTTAGTGATAAATTTACCGAATATAAAACGGGTTGAGTTACGGATATAAATTTTTTCGTGGAAAACCCGAGTTGTTACAGTTTTCGCGCGCTGAATTTTCGCTTTGTTTGGCCGGAACTTCGCCCGGGATGCTAAGTTTCTGATTTCACATGGGATGCGAAGCTTCCGACTTCACACGGGAGGGGTTCATGACGGATCTGTTTCTGGCTGCGCTTGGGTGTTCATCGGTGGTCGGACGGGGTAGGTTTGGGTTCGGTTTCATAGGGGTTTGAACACAAGACTTATCATGGCTCAGATTTGGGCTCGGGGTTTTTGGTTTACTTGATTCCTTCCATTTTCTTTTGAATCCAGTCATCGGGGATTCAAACCGTTTTAGCATTTATATGTATTCGCTTGCCATTTTGTCAAACGAAATCTAACCCAATTCTAATGGTTCAAGCAAGGTCCGATGGTGTCGGTTTTACTTGGTTCATTTAGAGTTTGCCTAGGTCGTTTTTGTCCGGTTTGTTTAATGTTTATCTTTCAAAGATCCCATTGTTCATTTATGATTATCCTAAACAAAAGGTGAATGAAATGAAACGATTAACTTTCAATCTTAAACGTAATGTTTACCTTTTGAATGATTCGTGTAGATCTTGACCTAATTGAAGCCTCAATTGAACTTTCTAGAATCTTGGTTAAAATGAAAAGGATGGAATCTTGTGCACAGGAGATTTGTGTGTGTACAATGATTGGAATGATAAGGATGGAAATCTAGGGTTTGGGTGTTTAAATAGGCAAAGCTCAAAGGCTTTTAGGCCCATAATTACTCTCAAGTCCAATAACTTTTCTTAATATTATCCATACTCTATATATTATTTAATTTATTTAAATGGCGTCTCTCGACACGACAACTAAGATAACCGAAATACTTTACTTATTTATTTATCAAAACGAGGACGTTACACAAATACTCATCACCCATTTGCTTGTGCAAACCCGTATTATTAAGCTTCATTTTATAAAAACACATTTCAGCGGTTGCAGTTGCAATCAGTAAAATCAACGCTAGCTTTAATATTTGATAAACCAAAGAAAAAGTGGTTTGCTTTCTGGTTTTCACCATTACACAAGCAAGACACATTCCACCCAATTTTACAATTTATGATCTCCCTTTAAAGTGTGATAAAAGGTCGTACGGTCACTTGAAATACACTAGCTTTCTTCATTACTAAAATCATACGAATACATCTCCGAAAAAGCCACTATCTTAGATATGCCAAACTTGGAAAACCAATCTCATAGATTTAAATCGGACATATATTCTAACAAACTAGTTGAGACCTCACTGAATCTATTTCTGTGTTCATGAATTCGCATATCCAAAACCATATTAAAACTTCAAACTCAAAATGATGATTTTGTTGAGCATGTTTCTGTTTGATGTTTCTCGTTCAAACAAAAGAAAGAAAGGCTAATGACTTTTATTAGCTTTCGCTACACACTTTGTTTGGGTTTTATTTGATTTGAACTTTTAAAAAATCATGATTTTGTTGAGCCTATTTCTGTTTGACATTGTTTCGTTTGATGTTTCTCGTTCAGACAAAAGAAAAAAAAAGGTTAATAAATTTTATTTGCTTTAGGCTATAAATTTTTTTTGGGCTTTATTTGATTTGAACTTTTAAATTGGTTGAGTTTTAAACAAATAGGGGTAACGTAATATTTTTTTCAGGGGTAATGAAATACGAAAACCGACCAAAAAAGGAAAAAAAATACTACAGACGAAAAGTTGAGGGGTAGCGGATGCTACCCCTAGTTGTGAGATACATACGCCACTAGGCTATCCGTTGTGGAAGCCAAATTAAGCGTCACGCACCATGCCACCCCTCAAATATAGGTTGCAATCCACATCACCATTAACAAATGCAGGCACCATCTATCTTTTTATCCTTCGACGCCATTTCTATGGCTACGCCATCCCTTTTGGTGGGTGGGGTCTAGTTTAAACTCATCAAAGATATGCAATCTCACATATTTATTTACTTTTTATTTTTGTTCTTTATTTTAAATATTAGTTATACCAAGCTATCCCACAACGTACTAATTAACGATGTGCAAGTAAAAACTATATTGCCAACGTGCCCGTGACATGGCGTGATAATTAGCCCTTGCTAGTTATCCCATAACACATAGCCTAAGAATTTAACACAGCAATCTCAAATTACATGAACTATTCTCACATATCTACATTTGTGTATTTCAAATTCACGCAATCTATTTTATGTATTATTAGAACTGGTTTCATATTTGTCATATTCTGCGTTCACATTAGTTATACTATACTCGTACATATGACAATATTACAATATAAAGCGTATATACATAAACTATTTCCTATTGATGTGTGTCTTGTCAAAATCAAACTTGAGGAAATTTGTAGTTGTGGTTTTCATTTGTAGATGTTGTCATTAACACTCGTAGTTTCTAGTCAGTCGTACATAGCAATTGTGATCTCACATGGTTGTTATTAATGGCTAACGTACGGGGCAACAAAGTTACAGGGGCCAGCTGTATCATTTCTATAAGATGTTTTAGAGCATGTGTAAACTTTGGCTAAGATGTGACGGTACACTGAAACTTGAGGGACTGCTTGTGCCAACTTTAATTCTAAATTCTCGTTAACAGTCAAATAGAGGATTTGGGTTCATATATCACGATAGATTCAACTGTTTAGGTTTACTTATTCACTTTTCAGTGCATGTTGTAATTACTTTCAATTCCTTGCTGATAATAATAATCGTTCGTCCAATTGTATCGACCCTTGGTGTTAAATGTACGTGGGCTAGACTACTGTACTTAAGGAATCAAGGGCCCTAATGCTATATGTACGTACCTACGCGGACACAAAATGGATACCCGAAAGTATTCATACTTAAATTAGTAAAATATAATTGTAATGATGTTATATAAATATAATAATAATTATAATTAAGTATAACATTTAGTTTTGTGATTTTTTTTACGAAACAATTTTAAATATTATACTATATATAAAAGGAAACCTAAAGTTACAGTAAAAGGGTTTGTGGTCCAATCAGTGGCTGTCATGTGACACCATTAAGTTTCTTTTTTTTATATTATTTTCTAATTCTATTTTAAAATTTATTGATTTGAAACTGTGTGAAATAACAAAAATGGAAGCTGGCATGGTGGCTTTGTTGTGTTGCAAGTTCTAGGTCTTGAGTTTGAGCATCCTTGAGGTGCCCTTTTTTTTAGTATTTGTCATTTGAAAGTAATAGAAGTAACAAAAAAAGAAGCTGCTGTTGCGGTATCGTTTTGTTGTTGCAACTTACAAGTCCTAAGTTCGAGCCTTCTTGAAGCCATTTTTTTTGTTTTTTTTAAAAAGAAATATATTTTTGTATTTATAGATTTCACACTAATCAAGCAATGAAAAAGTAAGGTGGTGTCGTGTTTCATTTTTTAATTTGTTTTAAATACGTTAGTTTGAGGAATTGTTTTTTTGGTTTAGTTTTGATATCGTAAAGAATGTTGCCGATACAAACCGAATTTGCGCTAACTTACGAAAACGACGCCCAGGTCTAACCAACACAGAACTTCCCAGCGTACCCGGTGTAACGCCCCGAGTAACAACTTAGTTTATTGTAAAAACAACGTAGAATAAAAGTCAATTATTTTGTTATTAATATGATGAAAATGATATTATTTATATTTAATATTCAATTTGAGGAACATTGTTTCAACACGAAGGTTCTGGAGTCAATTAATTTAGAAACACAGATTTATAGTACCATGTTTACCGACCCAACCACTAACGGTATTCTAAAATGTAAACGTGTAGATAATAAAATCTTTATTTGAAAAATATCTATTATATCTACCAAGGAAATTGAATAAACAAAAATATCTTTTTATAAATTATACACACTTTTCTTAGCAAATTGTTTTTGTTTAACGGTCCCTTACCACTCCATCATAAACTCATTGGCTCCTCACAAATTGTTACATTATATTTAAAATATAGATTAACAATATAATAGTAGGGAAAGCAGATCGTAGAAAGACTCAAGACGTTCGATTTAAGTTGAAAACAACACCTTGGAATAACTGTAAATATATTTTCTTCAAGCGTAATTATTTGCTTCATGCATAACTATTTTTATTTCATATGTAATTATGTTACTTAATTACTTAATTATATGATTCACGGCTAATTATTTTAATTTATGCATAATTATGGCATGGCAGGACTTAACACGCTCTGTACGTTAGGAGTCATATGTAGTCTATGATATTTCAAATAAAATTAATTTGTGTGAAGCTATGATATTTTAAAATTTGTTGTTAATTGTAAAGACATACATACCGTGTGTATGAAAAGCTTTTATGGTGTCGTTTGGGTCTCTTTACTTACCGAAAAACATGAAACAAAATGTTGAATGATATTATATGCATGTTACGTGTAAAACACTAAGTGAATATGGCCTGAATTAGAGACTGTGGAAGGGCGTAAACTAACTTCTTTGGATATTTTTGAAATACAATCGGAAGCAGAATTGTGATACCTAGGATTTTTTTAACACCAAAACATATGAAAGTTTTATGTAATTAATGGAACCTAAAATAATTAGTTTAAAACCTTTTCATATTTTAATGCAAACAAATATTAAAATTAATAAAGTTAACAATAAAACCTATTTAAACTAAGACGCCATCCAAACTTATCTAAACAGGCTCACATTATGCCATATGTAATGATTAAGTGAAAGGTGAACAAAATGTGTTACATAAACATGTGTAATAGTAAAGTGAGTGATGATAAGTAGTCCTTTCTTTTAATGCATTTTATTCTTATTTTTAAATATTTAATAATAATTACTTTTTTACAATTACTTATGCGCGCACTATATATTTGATAATTACGCATCACATATATAAAATCACGTATCATAATTAATAGGATGCAACGTCCATGTATAGTTACACAGTGGTTTATTAAATCATGTATAATCACATATCAGGTTATATAATCACGCATTATATTATATACCTTCCTACAAATTAAATTAAAAAAAAAAAGAAAACTCAAATTAAATATATTAAAGTTTTTTATTTTCTTTATTTAAGTTTTTCGTAAAAATAAAAAATAAAAATAAAAGTTATGAAATTCAAAAAAGTTGATGAAATTAGCTATAACCTCTCCAAAATTAAGAATAATGCTTAGATGTGTTCTCTATTTCATCCTTTGCTAAAATTCTCAATTTATGAGGATGAGAAAAACTTTGAAAATAAAAATGATCGAATACGTTTGTATACATACATGCAAGTGGTACATGATTTGTACAAAACTGTAAGCGCCAAAACCTCCATATATCAAAGAAAGTAAATAACTAAATATGACCAAATATGTGGCGAGACACGTCATCTTTATATAAAATATTCTTATTTTCACGTTCAAAGTCAATTGTTAATTTACGCGTTTTACAACGACCATTATGCCATTAATCATGTGGTAGAACATGGATTTACTTTATGGAATTCGGTAAATAATAATAATAATAAAAAAAAAACATTTTCACTTGAGCATAAATTTTTCATTCAATGATGTTTAAGGATGTCATATAGAATTGGACGAGTTTGAATAAGGACATCAACGTTCTTGATTGATCACCATTATCTGGATCACGTTAATACCAGAACTACACATGAATACATGATTCTATATTTCTATACTTAAAGTTGGAGAAGTAAATTACAAATACGTGTATACTATCTTGTTGATTGTATTTATTCCGAGTAGTTAAGAAATAGTGAGAAAGAACATTGAATGAGCATTTGTATGCTTAAGGCATCCAATAGCTCATCTAGCACAAGCTTTCACGTCAAGTGACTCATATTTGAGCTAAAAATGCAACTTTAGTTTGTTTTTAATGTAATATTTTTTATATTAATAAAAGTTATCTTTTAAAACTTAAAGCTATTTTTTTCTTTCAAGAAAACATAAAATTATTACTTTTATTTAAAAAAAAACTAAGGGATTAAAGGGTGAAGTAGGAGTTATATATTTCCGTGGTTGAGTAAAACTGTAAAACAGAGTGAATGATAGTGGTATATGATATGCCGTTTACGTGACATAGATTGAGCATTAGTGTGAAGTAAGTATACACTCCTAAACAAAGACTAAGGAAGTTACTTTGTTAACGGCTTCTAAACTACCACCTATTAAATCCATCAATTACATCTTTTTGAAATCGAATCCTAATCCCTTTGGATAAAGGTGGATATCAATACCACCATGCCAAATCCCTTAATAGAAGAAATTTAGAAGCCAGCTAATTATTTTTAGAACATAATTGTATCTTGCTTAGTAATATAAATACTAATATATGTGCTATCAAATTTGTTTTGTAAAAACATAACTCGCGTGTATCTTTAATGCATACAAATATATTAAATACATATTAAAATTTTTAATAAATGGTCGGTGCATGATTGTAAGAAATTCTATATCGTCGACTATTCTATTAACTCATAAAAAGTTTGAATGTTAATTAATTTATTAAAATTACTTAAAAGAAAAAAAGGCACACACAACATCTTTGTAAATGCTACGTTTGGTTAACGCGGTCCTTAACGAACATAAGGATAAGTACAATTGTTTGATGGCAACAAAGGCCTTAATTGCATGTCGTTATACACTATTTACCATGTGAAATAACAATATTGACCTAGACAACTCATCTTTTGTGGACCCTTCCAACAAAGTCGGCAAAGTTAGGCTTAGATTTTATTTCTCAAATTTCAAAAATATCTACAAATAGAGCCTTATTATCTTTACTTTTATTTTAACCGGCTATAGTTGTAGATTCATAATAAATCTATATATAAACTAGGTTTTATCCCCCCGTATTAAAGGGGTTATATTTATATATTTTTTATTTTAATTTTATTTATTATAAGAGAGTTAATAATACACTTAGGGTTTCATGATGAAAGAATTTCTCAAATAAATGAGATGTTATAACCCGTTAAAAGCTATTTGGGTTTGGTGAGACCCATGACCCACTTATTTTTTTATTATAAAATTGTTTCTTAATTATAAATAATATCTTTTTAAAAAAATTGGATATACTCTATTTTATAGGATTTTCATATAAGTTATTTGGTGAGATTAATTTTTAATATAAGGAGATGTTATAACCTGTTTAATGGTTATCTATGTTTGATAAGATCCATACTCGTGAATTCGGGTCAAATGCATGAGAAATCTCCATTTACAAACAAAACAATCTGGTGACTTAAGAGAATGTAGGAAGCAACCAAAAAACTTTTAAAAGTTTTGTTTATATATATATATATATATAAGATAAGAAACTAAAATAATGACCAATGCATGACTGTTTTATACGTCACTTAAAAGCTGGTTTTTCTGCATCTAACTTCTATTAAATATTGGATGTCGCGTGTCGACTTTTAATGAAGTCAATATTTTGATCTTTGGTCACTCTCTCTGTCCTATTAAAAAATAATTATTTTAATCAAAATTGTGAAATGATATAATTTAACTATAAATCCTATGCTTTACTTTGATTTATAAACCCTTTTTGAGTGAGAAATATATGACATGCTATTTAAATCAATTATTTTAACAAAACATTTATTTAACCCGTGTAACTCACATGTTTCCAACCTGGTTTATAATAGTCTACATATCCACGATTTTATCTTGCGTCCGTAAACACTATAACAAATTATTATAAATTGCGATTGTTCTTTTTTAGAAAAGTAAGCTTTAGGCTTTAGTGATCTCATGATCAACATTGGACCACTTCATGATTCACCGGGTCAAACATTTTAACTGACAATAATGTCTCTTTTTAAGTCTTGAGAAGCTGAAATTTCAAATAACTTTTTATTTCATTTCAACATCATGTTCTAGTATATTTCAAAGTCGTTATGGTTATCTAGTAGTCATTTTCACAAGTGGTAGCTTGAGAAGTTAAAAACAAATAGTTTTACGGAACTGTGTTTGTTTTATATATAAGGGTGGTGGAGTGGGAGCGGGTATATGGTCGTGGGTAGGCTGGGTATCACGGTATATGCAGTTAATGTGGAAAAATATCGGATGTCGGTCGATGACCGATATTTGAGATATCGGTTATCGCGGTGTGATATCGGTAATTTTAATATCATGCGGAATTTATATAATCACACTTTAACACTAACAATTCAATATATTCTCCTACTATTAACAAATTAGCCTTTTGTGACATTAACAATTGTAGTGAGTAGAAAGTGATTAAGACTTGAAACACCAACATTAAACAATAAAACGTTGAAAATTAAAACTTAAAACACTGATATCGGGAATATCGGTGATATATCGGTGAAATATTGGTCAATATTAGTCAAATATCGGTCAATATCATCGATATTATCGTTACCGATAATCTGACCGATATTTTGACCAATATTTCACATGAGGACCGATAACCGAGATACCACCCAGATTGACTGCATGGATCATGGTAACATCGTCACCACCTCCCCCAGTTTCCACGCGGGGTATCAATTGCGGGTGATACAACCTGAAGAAAAAATAGGAGATAAGTGAGCATGTTTGTGCTTGTAGAAGAGAGGGATCAAGAGGGTTGGGCGGGTAACGGGGTGTTGATAGGTTCAGGTTCCAGCAGGTTCAAGAGCATCACTTGAGGTGGTGACCGGTTATTGGTTCTTTTGACGGGTATGGACGGGTTGCGCCCCCACCGCTTCTTGTCATTTGGAATAAAATAATATTGGTATGTATTAAAATAGATACAACTAAGTCAATATGTCGTAATTACCTTTTAATTGTTGTGATCATGTACCATTTATAGTTGCTAATTTGTTAATATACATTTCAGTTACAATAGATATCTATAAATTTATTGTACGCATTAATGACAGATCCCGGTTAAATACCTCGAGATATATTATCTTTTTACCGCCCGATAACTTACACCTCCATCTACTTTTATTTTTATTACACCAATAACATAACTCATGCCAGATTTAAACAACGATTGTCTCCCTAAGAGGCAAGAGCTATAACACCATGCTAAAGTTGGATTCACTATGACAAGATATATTTGGCAACATATTTGTAATCGTATTTATGTCCGTTAAAGAGGTAACTACACGAACAACCTATATAGTTTTATCATATTGTATGTATCGCTCCTGAGAATGAAAAAAATGCAAACTCGTCACCTTCATGTAAGGGTTTATTTGTCATTTCATATCTTTATCTTAGATTTACTTGCACAAATAACCCATGCGGCCTGATCATACTGCTTTTTTGGCATAGAAAAACGAAAAATTATAAACATATTTTTAACTCTTTCTCTTATATATATCTTATTAAAACAAAAATACCTATCATATTGCATTTAGTAAAAATTAATAAGAAATTGATATATTATTCATATATAAGAAATATAATAATGGAAAACTAGGCATTCATTTTCAACCAATTAGAATTAGGCATAAATGCATAATGGTCGTAGGGTATAGGAACTACTACTCAATAGACCAACTCACCAACCCGGCCCATCTTTAACCCGTTAGTGTTTGGGCCAGCCTTCTCATTGGGCTAGATGGAGTTGGACTAGATTTGTTTTTTTTTCTTATCAATTTTAGACGTTGCCTCCAGAGGTGTACAAACCGGTTTTATACCCAGACCGAACCAGTTTATAAACTATACCGGCTTGATCAACGGCTGGTCAAAACCGGTTTAACTCAAACCAGTCAGGTTTATAAACCGGTTTAGAAGCCTGGTCCAGGTCGGTTCGATCCGGTTTAGAATCGGTTTAAACGGTTTTAAACGCAGTTTAAAACCGATTTTCCTTAAACCGGTTTGGTTGTTCAAAAGGGAAACCGGTACCAAAACTGGCTATTTGGGTCGGTTCATGAACCGGTTTAGATGAAACTGGTTTCCTTATCAAACCAGTTCGGTTCGGTTAGCCATGAACCGGTCCCAAACCGGTTTTTTTGTACAACTCTAGTTGCATCCAAATTCCATGAAGATATAACACTTAATACAACCATGTAAACCTAGACTACTATAACCAAAAGCGCAATTGGCTCAATGATATATGGTGATGAATAGGTGTTCCTTCGTTGAGAGTTCAAACCCCACGATAGACGGGTTTGGTAAATTAGGAGCAAATATCAGTTGTTCCGAAAAAAAAAAAAACCTAGACTATCATATACTTAAGTTTCATGTCTTAAATTGCAATCTTAATGTACAAAATTCACCTATTAAACCCGCCAACCCAAAATCATTCAACTTGTTTGACACCCCGTACCAATCTAAAAATGATTGTAATGACGTGTTTTATGCTTCTTAACGTGCACCTAAGATTGATTGTTCATTTTCTTCACCATTTCAGACGAAATCACCTCAAACTTGGAAATAAATCACAATGACTCAAACTTGGAAATAAATCACAATGACTCGCAAGCTAAGTTAGATACAAATAAAATGAAATTATTAGAATGAAAACATATAGAAAATAAGCATTTGATTATGTAAATGAATATGTTTACTCTTACTAAATCCTTCTTCATTTTCTTAAACATTTTTATCCCCTCATAATGACTAAAGTGTGAAATTATGCAAAATACTTGCCACTATGTCAAAAATGTGCATTTAGATAAATTATGTCTATATGTGTTTTAGACAACAAACATATATTTACTTTTTGGGCCCAAATATCGAATATTAACATCATTGTTGTTGTTGCTGTTGTTAATATACAAAGTAGAAAGAGATTTTGTAAAAATATGACCCAACCGTAAGGCCTGACAAGCCTTTAGCCCAAATTTTATCCAACCCAACACATCAAATTGATGGGCACAAGCACAATCCACTTTTTCCAACCCACCTTTGTGAATCTGCCAATCTAATTGGCTTATTTCTTGAAAATTTGGGGTTTTGGGTGCTCAATTCTAGTTTAGAACCCGGTTTGTGAAAGGAATTAATAACTTATATTCGAATTAATTATTTTGGTTCAATTAGAATTTGCGATTTTCGACTGGATTCGAAATTCTAATTTAGTATAGGTTTGGATCAAATATAAATTAAATTAACACGTTAACTATGCGAATTAATTAGTGTAATTATATATACAATATAGTGTAATTATATATACAACATAGGGTAATTATAGTGTAGTATAATTAAAGTATAGTGTAATTACATTACGATGTAATTACATAATTACACTACTTGTATATAATTACACTACTTGATACGCACAATTAGCACGTTAATTTAATTTGTTAACTTTCTCCACTTTGTGTGTGTGTATAAATATTCGAATGTTTTAATACGGACCTTGTAAATGAGATACTTTTTTTTGTAATTCAAATTGAACCAACCCGCATTTAAACCAATACTGAATTTGAATAGGTTTGTTGGAATCTATTTCCATAAATTTCAAATTTCAATTTTAAAAATTCAAAATTCTAATAACCTTATTCGATTAACTCAAAATTCAATACATTAAACACCCCTCCTTTTATTTGACTCTTTTAAAACACAAACGTTATATTCTTATACATCATCATCATCATCATCATCATCATCATCGTACTCAGTATATCCCACCAATAGCAATGCTATGGTAGGGTCTGAGGAGGGTAAGATGTAGACAGCCTTACCTCTATCCCATAGGGATAGAGAGGCTGCTTCCGGTGAGACCCCCGGCTCGATAGTAGTTTTGCATCAAGCCTTGGACATAAGGCACATAGCACTCAATCATCGGGACACCGGCTGATCGGTGCATGTGCCCTTGTCTTTCGGCTATCAACGCCACCACATGATGCCTGATTAACCTTCCGCCACTTTTAACGTTATTTTCACGAGATTAGTAAAATAACGTCAAAATTAGTGCAATTTTACTTTTGCCCACCCGAGGGTTCACACATATATACATTATATGCGCGCACCGCAAGCAGGGCGAAACGTTATATTCTTATACATTATACCAAAACACTCGTTTTCGTTAACTAAAACACCATAATTTCTCAACTACGTCTACGAACTTAAAAGCCGATTTTATAATCATAAAGCTTCTAATTAGACACAACATGATCACTTCCAAGTTAACCAATCTAGTAAGGAGTAAAAGAACAATACAAGTGTTTCTAATAGTATAAAAGTTTCAAGTTTAGGGTTTGCAATCTATTAGAAATGAAAGAAACGAGCTCCTTTAATAAATTTTCAATCCCAAATCTCTAAACCATTTATTTAATCTTTAGGATGTATATACGAGTATCTACATAAGCCGATTTTATTATATTGTATGCATAAATAACAAAATTATAAATTCATTGTCAGCATTAAAGACTTGCATGAAGTAGCACTAAATAAGTAAATAGATACATAAAGTCATGTTAGTGTTGCTTGGATAAATCATTATTAGTGATAAAATGAATTATAGTATTGGATAGCATAAACATAACATTTAGTTAATTGACATTTGCTAGTTTACAAGGAAATGTATAATATTAATTAATAAAATGTTTTATAAATTGAAAAACAAACTCTGAAGCCAGCGTGAACCCGGTTAAGATAAGAGTGGATATCGGGACTCTTCAAATTTGAAAAGTACAGAAACATAAATAAATAAAAGTCACCATTATAAAAAAAAATTATGTCTATTCAGTCTTTGACTAAATATGGAATTTTAGAGGAGTTTGACAAGATAGAAAAAGTATTATGGAATCCTTATCTGATTACACATGCTTTTAACTTTGAACAACATGCCACTTACCCCTTTGCATTATTGATTATCTTCAAGCTAAAGGTTTTTTTGCTTTTAACCCTTTTAGGTAAATAAATTTCACTTACCTTTACCATTGACAAAACCCGTTTTAGACTCGTTTGAAAAACTAGTTGTTGGCAGAAACCCGTATGAAAAACGAGTTGTTTACTGGAGGTAATGTTCTCTAGTAATGGCATCTGAATGTGGCTACTCACAGTGTTCCATTGAATGCAACATACATCACCCCATTGAAGGCGAACTTATGAGGCCGAATAAAATATAAACGAGAAATGATATAGCAAAGGGATTGTTGGTTCCATTTATCGTAAAGACTTCGTTAAAGATAAATAACCCGTTTAAGAAAAAGAACAACGTACGTAATAATGTTAATGATGACTAAATTTCAAACAACGACAGTGGTGATTAATAAACCACGAAAACGACTACAACGATTCCCTTTTCGATTAGAGATGCTTTATTTATTTTTTTTAAGTTCTATTTTTACGCTGAAGAATGTGTTGCAATTTTTATTTCTACTTTTTTAGTTTCCAAAATCAAATAAAATAAACCAACTTCATATGATCTAGTTCAAATTGAATATTATAGCCGGTTCCTATCATTTCGGATTATTTTCATTAAACCGGTTTGGATCCAAAGCGGTCTGGGTTTAATCCGATCTTGACTTTGTCGACCTAATCATCAAATCCCAACCAGTTTTATAATCAATCCAGTTTAAAAAGTTTGAAAGGGGGAAAAAATGAAGAAGTCCAGTTAGTGCACGTCTACCCTTTGAGAACCGTTTCTTCTCTCTTCCACCTTAAGCCATCAAGGGATCTCCATTGCGGATGATTTTGGTGGTATAGGTGTGTAACTTTGTTGTTAAAAATAATATATTTGTATATAGATGTATGCATAGATATTACACAACTCGGGTAAGGTTCATGTAAAGAAGTCCAAGATTAAAAAAAAAAGTATGCAAACAAGATTTCAATCACCCTTTTATCATAAACCTTACCCAACATAACTTTATTGATAAAATGCTTCAAGAGTAACTTTTTATTTATTTTTTTCACTAATTTGATCAGTAACTCACATGCGTGCATGCTAGTTAGCAGCCCCCCCTAACTTTAAGTTGGTGACAAGATATCTTCAAAGCCTAACACCTTTTATGAACACTTGCTAAAAATCTCATATATAGCTAGATATTTGAGTTATAGTTTATTAGCAAATTGTTCATTTAATAAAATAAAAGGAATCTCCACAAACTTCATATCCAACTTTTCTTTATTAAAGTGTGGATGCACTTTATTGTGTTTAGACAATTCTTG
This sequence comes from Bidens hawaiensis, assembly GCF_021521415.1. NCBI lineage: Eukaryota > Viridiplantae > Streptophyta > Magnoliopsida > Asterales > Asteraceae > Bidens > Bidens hawaiensis. Next base: position 123,853 of record NW_027493332.1, on the reverse strand, counting down.
AGCTGCAATTTGATTGTCACAAGCAAATGCTTTTTAGACAAACTTATGGCACTAAGCAAGAAGTGAGCCACCCCAATTCACATGTATGCACTCATTCGCATCTATCGATGATACATCTTCTCATGAATTTTTTGCGCTTTTGGTTCATGCGCAACAAGATTCCCATCAACAAATGTGAAGTACATAGAAGGCAAACTTTTGAAAGTAATGGTTCCTGCATAGTCACCATGGAGGTATACTTTTTCCTATCGAATTGTCACACCGCAATTTAAAGTTGCCCCAATGTTACATTAGTCATGACCAGTCTCAAGTCCATGTTTTCATGGGTTAGTTACATCCAACTAACAATTTAGGTTAGATAGGGCCGGCTCAACGAATGCGAATGCCTAAAACTAACTAAAAGTCTAAAATGTTGAGGCTTTTTTTTGTTTTTGTTTTTTAATTTTTTTATGCGTATAGCACTAGAGAGTATTCAAGAATTATGAAATATAAATGATATTCAGTGATAATGGATGTGAAGCATTCATCCTTATCTTGTGGTCAATTAATAAGTTACTAATTCTAAATAAAGTCTACTGTCAAAAACCCATAATACATAACCGCTCTTTTAAATGAAGACCTTATAAACTGGATGCCTAAAGCCTTGGCCTGATTTATCTTCTCCATGAGACGACCATGTAAACAAAGAATGAATCATAATCGTCTGACATTTTGTTTCTAATGTAGGAAGGGCATACTAAATAAACTTTTCTACCTTTAGACCTTGTGTTATACATTTTGATTCCACATTTTTCACCTAAGGGGCAACCATCCCTCAACATGGAGACGGTCACGCCTAAAGAGTACAAATTTCAAATTTGTCATCGTGAAGTATATAAAATATTTAATGCAAATTGCACTCGAAAACAGTTAAAAATTTTAAATCCCTCAATTTAATCAAGTTCATGTCATTCACTATATAATACTCACTCATTCATTTAAGTTTATATAACAAATTTGGGTGTGCTAGAGGTGGAAAAAAAACCCGAGTCCTGACCCAACCCGGAATTGGTCCTACCCGACCCGTGGGTACGAACCAGGTTTTGGTTCCTAAAAAAAATCATACCCGGATCCAACCAGACCAAAATCTGTTAAAAACCAACCATAGAGCCAGTTCTTACCTAACCCGGTTTTTGAAAATTGTTGACCATACTCGGAACCGGTTCCTACCCAGTTCCGGTTTCTGAAAATACCCGATTTGCCCATCTCTAGTGTGTGCTAATTGCTATACGCCTATTCATGCTAGGCTGCTATTAAAACAATAGTTGGGTTGTAAAGAAATAAAGCAGATGGGCTAGTAGTATATGGGCTGACAACTGGCCTAAACAAATTACAAAAGATCTAAATAATTTTTTTGTAAGTTTTTCTAATACACTATGATATTGTAAACACATCATACCTTTCTTTTCTCACATCGCCTAACATAGTAATATTCACACCAGTTTTTTCATTAACTTCTAACCAAACTAATAGTTCATTGACACCCGACACATAGCTCATTCATGACAGTCAAAGATGGCCTTCGACTCCTCCTCAAATGACAAACATGATAGTTTGTAAATAGCCCCAAGGCTATGGAACAAAGGAGTATCCTGGACCTATACTGAGGTGTTGATGGTGATTTTTAAATCTCCACAAGTGTATACTTTAATCTTTGGTGTTCTTAATACGTCAACACTGAAAAATCTCTAAGAACGATACTAATAAATATAAAATAATAGAAAGGGTGTACGCGCTATCATATAATCGTTCAAAAATTGCTATCTAGGTACGTGCCATAGTTGATATTAGAAGCAAAACCAAAAATAATAGTATCAACACATCCTTTTAGGTTACTTGGTATATTAAATCCTTATAACATTATGAGTTGTTCAAACTTTTAAATGATAATGTGTGGGGTATATGGTATGGGCGGCAATTGCTGATAAACTCGAACCTGTCACGAAAAAAAAAGGTTTTGGGTTTACTAGCATGACTCGTTTAGAAAGCGGGTCCGGTACGGGTTGACCAGTATAAAAACGGGTTGACCAGTTAACCCGTTTAACTATTAAAAATCTTTGATAATTATATTTTTATTTGTGTTTTTTCCGTTTTCCATTTTTCTTAAGATACGTTTGTAATTTCCAATTCATTTTCAAGATTTTTAATAATTAAGAAAAATATATACTAATATTACTCATATTCAACTAACTCTAAATTATATCATTTTTTTTGGGAAATGGATTAAATGGGTCGAATAGGCCTTTTATTTTGGTTGGCAACATCGATGAAGCTACGACTAAGGCTATCAACTTAGAAACGGAGAGCAATTGAAGAAATGATCCCGTGTTCGGGTCGACCCGTATTTATGTGTGTGCTGGATATGGTTGAAGTTTTTGACCGAATAATAATATGGGTAAAGGTTCGGGTTGCACATTTCAACCTATCAACCTGCCAACTTATAACCTGTTAACCCGTTAACCTGACACGATTGACACCCATAGTAGCTGGTATCTTTTATTGCAATGGAAGTGCCACCTAGATCAACAAGTTAGGGTTTCACATAGTAAATGGTTCCCAAAACTAGGAATATGTTTTATAGTTTAGGTTAAACAAGATAATCGCTAAAAGATGTAACTATTTCTAGATACTTGGCCATTGAATAGGTGTAATGCAAGTTTGATTGTGCACATTTGGACCACATGAAGTTGAAGTTACATAAACTTTTTTACTTTTATATTACGGCCAACAATTAAAGAACATTGAATTTTGCATGATGAAATGAAAAAAGTATAGAGATTTGTGTTTTGGTCCCAGGCTAGAACTTAAATCTTTTGAAAACTACAAGCCAGCCCTAAGTTTTTAATTTCCTTAAATGTGGAAGCCAAAAAGACCTAAAGGGTAAGAATTAAGTTTCCAAATATAAAAGTACGAAAATTGACTTAAAAACCGGGAGGGTTAAAACTTAAAAGTGAGAATGTGTAAACAATCCCTAAATCAATTGATTAAAATGAGGCATCTAAATACTTTAATTTAAAAATGGGGTGGTCTTGGTTGGGTCATGGGGGTTTTCTCACTGAGTTTCCTGCTGAAGATGGAATGTTACCGTAAATTGGTCTTTGCCGTAAAAATAGTGACCATACATCTTTCTTTCCCTCATAGTTAGAAATTTGCATACTCATAAGACTAGTCATCCATCTGAGTAATATGTTCATATAGTAAAATTTAACCTTGAACTGATTTCAATGGAATCTCTCAAATGATCTTATTTGACAAAAGTTCAAAGTTAAACTCCATTTTTACCATGCTTTCTTTAATATACAAGGGACTTGAATTGCAATAGATCGATTACATCGATTCTTATATCGTTTCAAAGTACCAAAACTATAATTTTAGGAGTATTTGCTACCGAGCTTAAGGATAGACCTTTTGATTACAATGGTAACGTCTTGTAGATTTACAAGTTAGGATTCATATTTAAAATAGTTGCCAAAACTTGGAATATTAGCTTCTACAAATTATGGTATTGAACCAATAAGCAATATGAACCAAAATACTCAAGGATATTTGCTTAGGCGGGCGCAAAAGACACGAAAACAAGAAACCAAACTACACAAATTTATGAAACTGGACAACAACTAGAGTAAACAAATCCACTAAAGAATGAAGAAAAGAACATCCATAGTCATAAATCTAGTTGCATGGTGCCATCAGAAGGTTAGAATAAACATAACCACTAAAGAGTGGGGAAAAAGGACGCCCTTAGCCATAAAGCTAGTTGCATGGTGTCATTAGATGACACTCAGACACATCATCATCACCCTCACCCACCTTAAGTGTTGTTGATTTAGATTTGATGAGGAATAAAAGTTGCAGTAGAATGACCTTTGTTCATTATACTGATAGATACCCGTGAGAAGGTCAAGAACTCAGTTGGTTTTATTTTTATCAAATCACTTAAAAAAATGACAAAATAAGTAATGTTCGGATCTAGTGGCTTGTAAATAGAGAAGTCGACCCGCTAATCATCTATATTTTCCAGCATCAACAAGCATTTCTTCAACGTCCCTACCAAGGTTGTCTTTTGCTCCATAGGAAAAACACTTGATTTACTACCGTTGTTTGACTGAGGACAAGGCCATATTTTTTATGCGCGACATCGAGGTTTATTGTTGAATTTTCCATCAAGAAAACTCTTTGTTTCTTCAATTATCTTTTAGTTGTTACCCATTATTGTAACATCATCTATATAACTAATAGCTGCCACAAATGTACTTGTTATTTTAAAATAAAAGGTGAGTGATCAGGTTTAGATTGTTCAAAGCCAAATTCATGCAAAGCATATGTACCCAAACTTTTGAAACCAATTTCTGGATGCTTGTTTCAGCCTATAGAGAGATTTCTTTAGTTTGAAAACCTTTGTTTCCTTTCTTTGTCAAAACCTTATGGGATCTTCATGTAAATTTCTTCATCCAAATCACAATGCAAAAAAGTGTTATTGACATCTAATTGATGAATCATACGATTCTTCTTTACTGCAACTGCCAAGAGTGTACAAATGGTGAGTTTTGCCACTGGGGCAAATGTGTCATGGCAGTCAATTTCTTCCATTTGAGTAAAACCCTTTGCCTCCAACCTTGCTTTGTATCTTTCTATTTCCCCATTTCCCTTGTATATAACTTATGCATCCACTTTTAATCTATGGCTCGTTTTCCCTATGGTAGATCCTCAAGGGTCCATGTACCATTAGTCTCAAGTTCCTTTATTTATTTCTTCATTTCCCATCTCCAATTTTCATTATGAACTGATTACTTAAAAGTGTTTGGTTCATCATTTAAACTGATGATCGTTAAAAAAAAAGCTTTTTATTTATCAGAAAATTTATCACATGACATTTATCCTAACTCGTATTAATTCCATTGGATCGAATGCACGACCCTCTTCCTTTCACTGTAATTGATGAACCGTTGAGTATGATAGGAAACTCATATGTGTTTTTTAGATAATTATTAAACCAATCGAGTCTTTGAGTTATGTGATCGGTAGTACCCGAATCCACAATCCAGTTGCTACTAGTGTTAAATTTACCTTCCATGTTAGTGATGGGTGATGAGTCCTCAGTTTTAACCAGAGAGCCTTTAGTAACCACCAATGTCTAAAAACTGGTACGTACCGGTCGCTTGAACTGGTTACACTGGATTTTCGTAAGGCAACCGGTATTTAGAGCCCGGAAGGTATTTTTTTAAAATACCGGTTTAAACTGGCAAACCGGTTTTAAATCCAAAAGATTTTTGATGTATTTTATGACCATATTTTTTAAAAAATGACAACTTAGCGATAAAAATGAGACGTGTAAACACGGTAAACGACGATTCGTTAATCAACCAACTTTGTATCATGCAAATCCAATGTTGGTTTATTTACATATTTTGTAATTGACTAATTTCATATACAAAGTACAAACTTTGTATCTGACTTGATCATTGTTCGTGCATGATATTTGGTTCAAGTTTGATGTATACTAATGTACTTTTGGGATTTTTTTTGAGTTGAAACTGTTTTTATATAATTATATGAAATTACAAGGTAAATTATTCAAACCGGTTGAATCTCCCGATACATTCCAGTTCAATCGGTTATACTAGATTTGAAGTAAATCCGGTACGGGTAAAATACCGGTTTTTAAAACATTGGTAACCACCACACATAAATTCTTAACTTTCTATTACACCCTCATTATTGAGCCAATATAAATACTCAATCCTATATGGTGAGGTAAATCACAAAAATATTAAAATCATTAGAAAATTTTGTAAATACTATTGATATATAATATTAATTTCATCTTTACTCCTATCTTTTATTGTTTATTTTGATTTTGTTTCAACTTCAAAATACTATGTATATATTTTCGTGATATTAAACTATATGAAAATGCCAAAAAGATTTTAAGTTTTTATTGTGTTCGTACATATTTTATTAAACCTTGTTTATTCAAAATCACGTGTTTTGTGGTTAAGGTCGTTCATGCAAAGTTTGTTGGAAACCTAGGACTTAAACAAATCACTTACAAGTTGAGGGACTAAAATTGGGAGGGTCTGTGAATGAATTATTCTTTGACCCTCGAGAGGGTCTGTGAATGAATCTGATTCGTTCTAAGTTCTGTGCAGTTATACATGGACAGGTAGATCAAGATCAAGTCTGCTTGGAGTTACAGATGCTGAAGCGCTTAAAAGAAAACGAGAACGTGAAAGCTAGTGGTTGAAGCTAAAAATGAATTGATTGCATTCGAAGACAAGGAAAGGAACCAATCGGCACAACAAAGTCAACAAGAGAAAATTAGATGTCGAGCCTCCCATATCTGATGTTTCTAAATTTGCTGTTGCCGATCATTCCCATAAAATAAGATTGAAGTTCAAGTCTACAAGACTGGAAAATAAAGATTTGTTCAAGATCCAATCTCGTTCAAGCTACTGGATCAAGACAAGTACTAGTTTCAAGAAATAAAGACGAAGCAAAGAACTTGATGAAGGTTCCTCAACATACTCAATCCTAGAGGGGGATTGTAGGGCCAATATTCTATATTGTTTTTAGGATTGCGTATGTCGTTTTAGTTTGCTTTTAGTCGGTGTTTTATGTACTCGGTACGTTTATTTTGTAATTTTATTATGTAAACTTTGGAGAAATTGGGACCCTATAAAAGGGACACTTTACCATTTCTCCAAACTCCAACTCTTGGAAATAAAAAGAAGTTCTCTCTCCACTTCTCCTTTTTCTCTCTTTTACATAAACAAACTAAGATCTGAGATCCGAGTGTCGTTGGTGATTTCCGCTAACCAACAACACGGATTGATTCGAGCCAAGTCTTGAGATCCATCTAAAGGACCTACAAGTGGTATCAGAGCTTTCGGCTCGACTTTTTGTGGTTTTCGGGTCATTTTGATCTTAGTTTTCGTTGAATTTTAGGTTGATTTCGTGTTACTCACCTCTTTTGAAGTCCCTTAAACCTTGGAATTACACGAGAATCACCAAATTTAAGTTTTTAGTGTTTTAAGTTTTAGTGTCCGAGCTCAAATTCGGCTTAAAAACTCAGATCTAGGACGATTTATTGATGTTTAGACTAAAGTCTTTTTGACTTTTTGGAAGTTTGGGTGTTATATTCTCAAAAAAAAAAAAATTTTGCATCGGGTACTGTAGCAGTCGCTTCCAAGGTACTGTAGCAAATGCCGAGGGGGGGGGGGGTACTGTAGCAATCGCATCGCGGAGGTACTATAGCAATCGCTTGGCACGAGTACTGTAGCAAATCGTTTCGCTTCGCACGGGGGTACTGTAGCAATCGTTTCGCTTCGCACGGGTACTATAGCAATCGCTTCGCATCGGGTACTGTAGCAACTCATGCGAAACACTGTGGCAACTCGGTACTGTAGCAAAAAAAAATTATAAAAATTCGCTTGACTGTAGCAACTCGGCACTGTAGCAGCTCATGCGAAAAAAAGTATTTCGTATGTACTGTAGCGACTCGGCACTGTAGCAAAAAAAAAAAAAAAAAACTTAAAATTTTTTTTCTCTTTTTCTACAAAAAAAAAAAAAAAATTTCTATCGAGTTAAAAAAAAATTGTCTTACGAACCTAAACTTGGAGGAAATCTGGATATGGGAGAAAGCCAAAAGACAATGTTAAAAGGAGAATTCGACATGTTTACGCAAGTTCAAGAAGAATCGATTGCCTCTCTCATCAACAGATTTGAGTCATTGGTCACTAAAATGAGAAGTGCCGGTATCATCAAAGGTTTGTCTAAGATCAACATGAAGCTGTAGCATTCACTGCCTTATACATGGAGCATCAATGTGGTTACCATCAAGAGAACCACAAACCTGTATACTATGACACTCTCAAAGTTGGCTTCTACCATCAAGTCTTTTGAAATAATGGAAGATAAGCTCCAAATGAACAATCAGTCCAAAGAAAATAAAGTTGGGACAAGTGCTGCCGGTAAAAGCAGTCATGCATGTCCTATCATTCCCGACACATCACCAGCTGATGAGGTAAATCACAATCTTTGTTCTCAAGCATGCATCAACAAAGTCACATACTATAGATATCATCAAGACGAAGTTTTGAAAGAAAATGCAAAACTTTGTCAGTTAAATGCTGAATATGTAAAAGATGACAAGATCTACGTTGAAAAGATTAAAACTCACCATGATGATGTGGCAAATCTTAAACTTAAGATTTTTATAAAGGAGCATGATGTTATCTATTATAAAAATATAATTTCTGAACTAAAAGAGGAAATTGAGAATTTGAAACTTGATGTTTCTGACAAAAGGGAAAAGGAAAAGAAAGTTGAAAGATTTGAAGCATCATCTAAGAAATTGGATGATCTTATTGGAGCCCAGAGAAGTACTAAAGTTAAAGCAGGGCTAGGATATGATTATTCAGCGGTACCTCCACCGATGAATGATAATTACACTAGCTTGCCCCATTTTAGCTATAATACTTTTCCATACGAGGAAATGGAATACGGGGTTGGTAGAATACCAAAGCCTGTGAAATTTGTTCTTGCTGCCTCTCAAACTGCTGCTCCAGTCCCATCATCTGATAAATCTGACATCAATGTGTCTTGTGTAGCAGGTGATGTAAATGGTGGTGAATGTGGGACGGTTAACCTGGGTTGTAAGCTAAAAAGAAAGTTAGAACCACGTTTTGAATCATGTGTGGATCTAACCAAAACTATTAACAATCCAGTTTGTAATAAAGTTTGTGAATCCATGTTGGGAAGTTTAAAGTCAGGGTCAAATTATGAATTTTGTGAAAATTCAAGTGATGATAGTTGTATAAACGTTTGCAATGAAAATGAATGTTCTTCTTCTAAATCAGATTATGAAACCGTTTGTGATGAAACTTTTGTTGAAAAATGTGCCAACGAAAGTAGGCCTGTTGAGGTGAACATATCAAGTTGTTCATCATCAAGTTGTGAGACTGAGGATAATTCAAGTAAAAGCAAAGTTTTTGAAAATGAAAAGACAAGTACTTCGTGTAAATATGTTCCACCAAATAAACGATTATTTTCTCAAACAACCAATCAATTTAGAAATTCTCAGCCATACAACTTCTGTGACAACAACTACTATGGTCATTATCAACAAAATTTTATTGATCCATATTACACAAATGTGTTTTATAATCATGTTCCTTTCCAAGGATCACCTTTCCCACCACACCAACCACATTATAGTTCAGATGAGTTCTTTGGCACTCCCAGGAGAAAGTGTTGTTTTGTGTGTGGTCACTCCTCTCTCCTTGCAAGACATTGCAAGCACTGGTTCAAGCAACAGCTTGATATTCAAAGGCGGCTTAGTCAGTCCCCAAAATGAGCTTTTAGTAGCCCTGATTCAAGGACTGATCAAGCTGATAGTGAACCCAGTAAAATAGATGTGATATCCAAAGTAAATAAAGTAAAACACAAAAAGAAACCTTTTTGGAAAACCAAGAAGGATAAAATCAAAAAGGATCCTAAGACTGTAAAGTCTGAGGATTCACCAAGAACAGTTTCAAAATCAAGTAAAGAAAAGTCTAAAATTTCCAAAACCAAGGAACAAGTTTTTACTTGGATTCCTAAGGACTGTTTTTCATCAAGTGAGGATCCAACAAGAAATAAATGGTTTTCAGGAAATAAAATCAAGTTTGGTCGATTTACGGTTGACCTTCCCGGGACAAAAGTATCCGGGAACCCATGCCTATTTGAACGCTTAGTGCATGCAGGGTTAATTAAGGAGGACTATCAATAGTATTAGGTACTTAGATAGTGATTGCACCCGACATATGATGGGAGACAAACCCTTGCTATTTGATGCTAAACCATTTGATGGCGGATTCGAGTCTTTCATAAGCGACATGGGAGGACAAACTTCATGGAAGGGAAGCCTTGTTTAAATGGTTCAACAACAACTTTTCGAGCGTTTCTCAAACTAACCTCGTCCAACTGCATCTCTCAAGTGATGGATCCAGCATCAGCTGTTGGGTCTCGGTTTGAATCTTTTCAGCTTTGTTATACAATGTGATAATGCATGCTTAAGATAGTCCATCTGACAACAACTTTGCTGACCTTTTCACTAAAACCATCGATCATGCTTGTTTTGAATTTATGGTTGAATCGTTCGACATGATCAATTTTGATTAAAACAACCTATCTATCCTTTTGTTTTAAAATTGTAAATATTTTTCAAATATGTCACAATTTTAGAGGGAGAAAATGAGTTAAGTTTAACTCACCAAAATGATTTTCAATTCATCTTAAGAAAAGCAAAAACAAATCATTTGATTTACCAAAAAGATTTTATATTACTTTTAAGAAAATCTAAAAGGAACTGTCCCGTTTAGAGGGAGCTCCTGCTTAGAGGGAGTCGGATAATTAAAAGTTTCAAATTTTGAGAAATTGATCCGACCATTGGAAAATGATAGTACATTGATATGCAATGATCCTAGTGCATGAAAAGAGTAGATCAAAAGTCTACAAAATCACTCACAGATGTGTAGATAGGCTTGACAAACAAGTAAGTGTCGGGTGATATAAACCTAAGTTTCTACCGGTACTAGCGGATATACGTTTATGAAGCGGTTGCATGATTCCATGAAGTCATATTCATGAAGGCAGAAATGTAATTATACATGTCATACCCAAGCCTCTCTTTACCTGATCACAGTCGTCTTATGAAATAAGCGTCAATTTTTAATTTTTATTTGAGTCAAGAAAGGCCTCATAGAAAGGCAAGAAAAAGAAAAACAAAAGAGTCAAGAAAAGAAAAAGAAAAAGAAAAACAGAAAAACAATGAAAAATCAAGAAAAATAGTCTTTTAGGATTTTAATTCTGCTTTATTTCTTCATTTATTTTGATTCAAGCCTTGGACTTTCTCTGTTTGTAGTCATACAATATCTGATTGTTAAGGCTCTGAATCTTCTTCTTTATTTTAACTTTTCTAGATCGAGTCAAGTGTGCAAAGCAAAAAGTGTAGAGTGTACAAAGTAAAAAGTGTCAAATATGTTAATAAGAGCACTGTGATCAACTAAGAAAGGTTTAAGTCAAGTTGAGGTGATATGTTAACACAAAGTAAGCCCGAGATATGATAGAATAAGTAACATGTCTGATTAAGTGGGGACCACATAAGTACCGTGCCTAATTGTACTTTAAACGTATCACTTTGGCATCAAAACACTTGTCAAGTTAAACAAACGGACAATATCTACAGTCGGTGATGAAATTGTGACATAATAATATCAAAATGGAAACGCGATCTAGGGCTTTGCAAATCAATATGATTCCATGTTGTGATCTTTCTCACAAAAATATTAAAATCATTAGAAAATTTTGTAAATACTATTGATATATAATATTAATTTCATCTTTACTCCTATCTTTTATTGTTTATTTTGATTTTGTTTCAACTTCAAAATACTATGTATATATTTTCGTGATATTAAACTATATGAAAATGCCAAAAAGATTTTAAGTTTTTATTGTGTTCGTACATATTTTATTAAACCTTGTTTATTCAAAATCACGTGTTTTGTGGTTAAGGTCGTTCATGCAAAGTTTGTTGGAAACCTAGGACTTAAACAAATCACTTACAAGTTGAGGGACTAAAATTGGGAGGGTCTGTGAATGAATTATTCTTTGACCCTCGAGAGGGTCTGTGAACGAATCTGATTAGTTCTAAGTTCTGTGCAGTTATACATGGACAGGTAGATCAAGATCAAGTCTGCTTGGAGTTACAGATGCTGAAGCGCTTAAAAGAAAACGAGAACGTGAAAGCTGGTGGTTGAAGCTAAAAATGAATTGATTGCATTCGAAGACAAGGAAAGGAACCAATCGGCACAACAAAGTCAACAAGAGAAAATTAGATGTCGAGCCTCCCGTATCTGATGTTTCTAAATTTGTTGTTGCCGATCATTCCCATAAAATAAGATTGAAGTTCAAGTCTACAAGACTGGAAAATAAAGATTTGTTCAAGATCCAATCTCGTTCAAGCTACTGGATCAAGACAAGTACTAGTTTCAAGAAATAAAGACGAAGCAAAGAACTTGATGAAGGTTCCTCAACATACTCAATCCTAGAGGGGGATTGTAGGGCCAATATTCTATATTGTTTTTAGGATTGCGTATGTCGTTTTAGTTTGCTTTTAGTCGGTGTTTTACGTACTCGGTACGTTTATTTTGTAATTTTATTATGTAAACTTTGGAGAAATTGGGACACTTTATCATTTCTCCAAACTCCAACTCATTCACAACTCTTGGAAATAAAAAGAAGTTCTCTCTCCACTTCTCCTTTCTCTCTTTTACATAAACAAACTAAGATCCGAGATCCGAGTGTCGTTGGTGATTTCCGCTAACCAACAACACGGATTGATCCAAGTCAAGTCTTGAGATCCATTTAGAGGACCTACACTCATAGTATAGTAAACTTATTGACTAGAAACACGAACATTAGTTATACCTCGAGATAATTTCATTGGCATCTCTTGATAATCTTATTTGAACAAAGTTTAAAGATTGACATCCTTTGTGCTATGCTGTTTTGATATCTAGAGGGGGCCTGATAGAGACATCCTCCCATTTGAATATATTATATCTTTACAATGTCATGAGTTGTTTAAACTACTTAAATGATAATGTTTGGTGTATTTGTTAACCAGTTTCAAGGATAACTCTTTTGATTACAATGGTAACACCCCCTAGATCTACAAGTTAGGGTTTTATATCACAAAACGATTGTCAAAACTTAAAATATTAGATTCACAAGTTGGGGGGGGGGGGGGGGGTTCAAACCAATAAGTGACACGAAACTAACTATCTCCATGAAATTCCTCAGGACTGAGCAAAAGATACCTTAACAAGAAAGAAACTACCAATTTTTGGAAGTGAACATGACTGGACTAAACAAAGCAACTAAAAAGTAGAAAAAAATGATACCTTTATTGATAAATCTCGTTGCATAGGGTCATCGAAAGGTACATCATCATCACTATCATCCACCTAAGGAATTATATTGTTGGACGCAATTTTCACACTTAATAGGTTCGTCACGTGTAGGTGATCTGGTTGAACCTATTGGGCCCGTGGGATTCATTAATGATGTAATGGGTTTATGAGGTTGCAATTAGGGTTTTATTATATTTGGTAATGTCTTGGCTAGAAAGTTAGGTTAATTTATATAAATGAGTTTATGGTTAGATATTAGAGATACATACGAGATGCAACCGAGTTAGGGTTCATATAGAAAAATACAAGTTATGTGTGATAGGGGTTTTTGAGTTAAATTTCCTCTATGTAATATTGAGAGTTATTCAATATTAATTATTGTGTGTTTACGATTTGATGAGTTATTTCAATTCATCCTTGACATATATGATCAAGGACTACATTTATTTATATCCAACTATTTGATATAAATGTCCAACCATATTAGTTATGGCCAACTATCATATAGCCTCTTAATCCCATGTACCACAATGAGATACTTAGGCCCGGACTCGATAGATCCGATTGGGTTAATTACCAATAGAAGGGCCTTGAAATGTAATAGACTTCCGCCTTAAAATATTTATAATTTTTTTTATGAAATATGTAATTGAGCTAGTATTTAAGAAGCATGATACATGTTATTCAACTTTACAAACTTTATTAGACCATGCATAGTCAAAACTAGGCATACCAGAGCATTTTATGTCATGTGACACCTAGTCAGCTTTTGAACATTTTGTAAAAAAATGGCTGTAATGGGAAAATGCCCCCAAAATCCCTCTCTCTCTCTCTCTCTCACAAAACCCTCAAAATGTGAACCATCACACGTTATATACATAACTTTGCACACAAAACGGTGTTCCTAGGCATTATGGCACCAATAATGCCACCACAATGTTCCCACTACGGATGGTCTGTCTTATACTTTTATATTTACTATCGTACTAAAGTCAATTCTCAGCATCGTGGCATAAAATAGTGTGGCAGCAACCATGAAGATGAGTTGAGATTACAATGTTTCTATGTAGGCCAACGAACAATCTACTACATTATGCCGAATGTAGAGGGTACGTATGTATGGATGTGCTAAGAAAAATCAATAAAGTTTGTTTTGTAACGAATAATCAATATGATTTGCCTACACCCTATTTAGAACATAGACGCGTGAGCTAACTGCCATGCATTAAGAACTGTAATTAGTTAACTAAATACTGCGGACATTAGGCATATCCTTGCAAAATATTATGTTCATTTGAATTAGCCTCTGCATTTCTGATATCTCATATGATCTAATGTATCTCTACAAGCCTTTGACCTTGTTTTGATATCACTTTCACACATCACTGAGCCAATAGGCTCATACATACTTATATTTCTTGTATGCCACTGATTTAGTACTATTAAGACTAGATAAGCCACATCTTTGTTTAAAAAAAATCTAGGCATTCTTAGAGCACATTTTCACTAGAAAACAGGGCTTTTGCCACATTGTTTCCGGTCGCCAAACGGCCGCAAATGCCCCTGTTGCGACCATTTTCCAACTGAAAATGCGGTGGGAAAAAATGCAGGTTGCAAGTGCTCCGTTGCGACCATTTTGCGACCAAAACCTCTGACTGCCTAGCAAATGGTTGCAAAAACTCAGCCACCGACCGTATAGCCACTTAAAACAGTTGCAAAACTTCGACCGCTTAGCTGCCTTATCGAGTAACTTTGCTTGATTGGCATTTTCAGTAGCAAATTCGCTAGAACGGTAGCTAAATTTCCTACAGTTTTTTTCGCTAGCTAATTTCTGTTGCAATTGCTCAATTTTCTAGGACTACATAGTAGTAGTACAAAGAGTGCTAGAGTATATGATAGAACAGCATTAACTTTTATATCTTACTATTCATATCAATCTCCTAGTTTAACTAACTTATTATTATAGCCGGTCAACCGTTTTTGTAAGAAAGAAATAGTGTTGGGCTAAGACCCTGGGTTGGGCCACACTGGGCTAATCTATATTTAAACCACTTTATATATTAAGTTTACGTTTCTTTAAATTAAGTGTACATATTGTTAGGGTTAGAGGATCGTCAGTGTCAATATATAACCAAGTTTGATGAGATATATACAAAAATACATAAGTACACACGCTTATTGTTTTAATATGATACATAAGACGATTATGTAACTTTATATTAGAGAAAAGTGGACGGAAATAGTTGCAATTTTGCTTTTAGTTATCATATTGACACTTTCGTCTTTAAAGTTGTGGAACCATAAATTATTTAAATGGGAACGAACTTCGAGTAACATGTAATGCGGTTAAAGCTGGCAAGAAAGGGATATTTTTATGCACATGTAACATGTGGCTTTTTCCCCATGATAGTGGGGATCAAACCTCGGTGTCACCTTATTTATTTGGTTTCTTTTTTTCGAACGACAATTTTCAATAAACGGCACCTAGTAGATGCTAGAGCCAAACAACTACATGCAAACAAGATTAATATCACACCAATCGGTCCACTTCAAAATTTTAAAGAGAATCTAATTTTTTTTATCCAAAGGAAGTCTAACGATTTCAAGTCGTCTACCATTCTCGACCCCGCTACTCTTTTGTCTTCAAAGATTACCTAATTTGTGCCTTCCACACATACCAAGTCGTCATTATGATATCATGTAAAATATTCTTCTTGTTTATGCTTGATTAGGTTGATTTATCTAGCTCTAGGAGATGCCATACCGTAAACGCATAAATGGGTACTTGCACCATGAACTTAGGACATTCCGATGTTGCAAGCCAACTTATGTAGCGATCTGATTTATCTTTGCTTTCCACACAAACACGTTAACTTTCTTTGGTATCCAGTAGCATTATACATAGCCGTCAATCCAACTCCAATAATATTTTCTATCCGACAGGGTCACGTTTAAAAGTAAATTCGAAAGATTCATCATTTTGCCCGATCGATTCAATTACATTCAAAGGTCTTCATCTCCATTTCCATGTCCATGATCGATTCAATTACAATCAGACACTAGACAATTCTTTTTGCAAATGTTAGCAAATAAATTAGGAAATATATCTTTGAGTGTATCATCCGCATACAATTTTGAGACCAATTACTAGTTAAAGAACCACATATAATTAAACCATCAATAAAAGTTACTTAGTGTTAAAAATCTTATGTCTCTTAGATTTCTAAGACACCATGGGACAAGTAAAATCGACCCCTTAAAATAAAAACTTAAAACATATAAATAGAATTCATTAATATATATGTAAAAAAAAATTTATAACAATAAAACAAACAAAATTGTTGTAAAAAAATAAATTATATTACATAGCAAAGATGAAGTTCAAATTCAAGCTAAAACTAATTATCTTAGTCGGTTATCACATGTGCGGTTCTTTGCCGCGCCAAGAGGTTAATCGACTAACCATGCATCTAACCCGTTATCACAGTTGGTGTTGCGGAACTCAGTTCTTCAATTCCAAATTGCTGGTAATAATTAACTGTTAGTTTTTTTGAACAACTATTTTATTAAAAAAAGACTCAAGCAATGGAGCCTAAACACATACACAACAACCAAACATCAAACACTAAGGAGGCTATAAGTTACTACTAATAGGACAATCATGAATTACGCTTTAACCTCTAAGTGACATATTCTTTCACAAAGAGTTGTGGCGTTTCAACAAAATGTTGTGATGGTTTCTCACACTCACACACACATAAGGAAGGTCTTTTGTCTGTTTTGTGTATAACTTTTTTAGTAAGTATTCTAATAATAGAATACCATACTCTCGTTATTTTCTGTTAAAATTATCAGATTAAAGATTTGAAGTACCACTAAAATAGTAAATTAATCTGAGACTATTGAATACAAAATTCCAATCTATAAAACCTACAACTCCAAGTGTATTGATTGTTAATTTTGTATATTGCTTCGGCTTTTTCGGCCGTATTGACACTAATTTTGGACTTTTTTTCTACAAAGAATCTTAAATTTTGTAAATTGATTTCCTCATGTTCGTGTTTCGCTCATAAGGCATATATGCAAAAGGTTAAATAATGTTCTTTTCAAATGCGTCTCTTTGTTTAATTTCAGTTTTATTTTTGGAAAAGAAGAATAAACGATCATTTTCTAGTCCCGACTTAAAAAAGAAGGAAAAGGATTATTCAATACAGTGTCTAAATGCAGTCAAAGTTGAAGGAAAAAAAAAAAGAAAAAAAAGCCACGGCATGCTATATTATATTAGTAGTATATTATGCACATGCTACAAGTAGTAACCACCATAACTAAGAATTTTTCTTTTTGTCATACAAATCAACGTGGCATATACATATCTGTTGGGTTATGAAGGCCTTTGGGCCGGTTTTATTAGGAGGCCCAGTTTTGGTTCCTAATTATGTTTAACCCTAATATTGTTTATTATATATATCCCATCATGTAATTGTAATCTTGGTTCTGAGCTAATAAGAAAACCTAGTTGCAGCCCGTGGACGTAGGTCCCCTCGCGGGGACCGAACCACGTTAAATTCTTGTGTCGTTTATATTTTCGTTTATGCGTGTTTATCGTTGTGCATGTGTGTGCTGTTTCGCTTCCGCGCGCCGCTTTGTTCCTAACAAGTGGTATCAGAGCTTTGGCTTGTTGGACACACGGTTCGTTGCACTGGTAACGATTTCGCAGAAGGTTTTGGTTCGAATCTGTTTTTTGGTGATTAGGGTTGGGTAGGTCCGTCACCGTGAATAACTCTTGGAGATCGCAGGGTTAATTTCTGGTTCGTGTTCATCAGTGATCGACAGTCAAGATTGGTGGCTGTCAGGCTGAGTTAGGGTTTGACTATTTATTATCAACCGTAAATTAGGGAACCGGGTTTTGTGAAGACCATTTAGGTTCGGGTTCAGATTTGTTTGCAAGAGATTAGTCTGAGGTAACTTTATATAGCTTATTTACAGTTAGTTGATTTATCGGTTATTGCAAGAGCAAATCGGTTTTATTTGGCAGTGATCTGTTGAACAATCGTCAAGTTTAGGCCCGTGCCCTTGTTGTGTCTGTTCACTGTTTTCGATTTGTTCTCGTTTGTTATTGTTATAACTGAAGACGAGGTGGTTATGATCGGAATGTTGACGGTTATGGATTTTGGTTGATTGGTTTGTCATGTGAACTTGGATATAGTACTGGTGATGGATAAACTTGGAGAAAATGGAACCAGCGGGTGTGCTGGTGACGGCATAAGTGAAAAAAAAAATGAGGTTAGTGGCAAGTCATGTAAACTATTGCTCGCTTGGATGATCTTTCGGTTAGGGTTTGAGTTAACTGATCGTGTGTACGGTCATAGAACCCTTGGTACCCGCTTGATTTTATGAAAGTTCTACTGTTGTTATAGCTGTTTGCCTGTTAGCTGGTTCGAAACTGTGATTATTACTTCTTGTTCGTTTGGAATTGTGAAGTTATATCTTGTTTGGTGGTGATCAGTGGTACACCATTTGAGAGGTTCATAATCTCGTGTTGGGTAAAGTTATTTGCCGGGATAGTACGAGTGGGGTTCATCTCATGGAGTGTTGGTGTGGCATGGGTTGGGATAACAGAAACAGTGGGAGCTGGGCATAGTCGACTTGATAGGTTGCGTAGAGGTGAGACATTTTAAGAGTCGATGTCGAAAGGTTTGGAATTCTGCTTTTGAGAATGTATCTGAGGTTGATGCATTGGGACTCAGTGAAGGCGGTGACGACTCTTGGGTTCAAGATTCTAGTTTGCTTTATTTCTTGTTACTCACTTCAATGAAGCATTTGTTGAATCTTTTAGTTAAAGACTTTGGAAGATACGGTCTCTGTATCGTCGGAAGAAGTGAACCAACTTTCGAGTTATAAAGTCTTGGCTCGCTGAATCGGGTAGAGCTAAGGGGTTTCAGTTTGCAGACATGAAGCCTGGAGCCACAGTGATGTTAGTTTGAGCGTATTCGGAGGAGGTCTGAACATGTTCGGGGTTTTGGTAACAGTGGGAGCACGCAGGTGTGTTCTAGGTTTGTTTCCAAAGGGACGTTGGGTTCGGAGGACCAGGAATCCGAATGTGAAAATCTCTCCTGGTATAGTCTGCTGATTTTTTGGAGAGTGATTATCCTCTGGAAGTCTTTGAAGCCGGTAGTGTGAGTAAGTGAGGGCCGGTTAAGATTGAGGATGAGTCATTGGCGAGTTTTGTCATGGTTGGGTCTGGGATGACCGGATTGGAGTTCTCGGGAGCTTCAATGGGCCTTTCAGGTAACTGATGAGAAGGGCGGATGCAACCAGGGTGTGGATTGGTAGAAATCTTAGTTTGTTCCTAGAGAACTGGAGGCTTGGAGAACTTCTTTTGTTGAAGTTTTAGCTTGTTCTTGGAACTGGAGGCTTGGTAGATTTCTATTACTGAAGATTACTAGAGTTACTGGATGAATGAGATTGTTATATTTACTTGGATGGCAGACTGGAATTTATCGCAAGGCCTTCAAGTGGGAGATTGTTGGGTTATGAAGGCCTTTGGGCCGGTTTTATTAGGAGGCCCAATTTTGGTTCCTAATTATGTTTAACCCTAATATTGTTTATTATATATATCCCATCATGTAATTGTAATCTTGGTTCTGAGCTAATAAGAAAACCTAGTTGCAGCCCGTGGATGTAGGTCCCCTCGCGGGGACCGAACCACGTTAAATTCTTGTGTCGTTTATATTTTCGTTTATGCGTGTTTATCGTTGTGCATGTGTGTGCTGTTTCGCTTCCGCGCGCCGCTTTGTTCCTAACACATATCGACGTACTTAATTTACTTGGAATGATGGCCATCCCAGCCTTTTGAGGAATAAAACGAAATGAGAATTCATAACTTTTTTCAAATAATTTAAAGTTCATTTTCATTATTTAATATGTATTTTTTGTCTAACTTTAATTTAAATTAGAAGTTCTATCCAAATGAAGGATCTAATGCCTTAGCTTGAATTTATTCCCCTAAATTAAAAGCCGGCCATGCTTTGGATTTTTACTATGGAGTTGATTTAAAACTTTTTAAAGTCATAGATGATATATGAATTAATTTGATAAAGATACAATGGCTAAATAAGGTTTAACTTAAATAATATAGATTTTGGCATGTCCAAAAGTAAGGGGGCACTTGGACATCAAAACACATTCATGAAGCCCCAAATTTGACTTCAAACTTTTCCCACAAAATGTTCACTTTTGTTTGTAATGAAATTCTAACTTTGCCATATTTTTAATATAAATACCCTAAACTAACTTCTAGAGGAGAAGATAAAAAATTATGAAAAACTATTTTTACATGTAAAAAAATCATTGATGCATATTTTTTACGAAACTTTTGTATATAAATATATATAAAGGCGTTTAAGATTCTTCACATTAACAATTTGGTCATTTCACGAGCCGCCCTTAAAGGTGCTAAATGTTTAAGAGACTAACTTTTAAAATCTTCATGGTGGCCGGCTAGCGATTGCTTTCAACGAAATTTTCTCATTTCAACCGCTTCATAGATAGTGGTGTTGGAAATTTTGGACTAATAATATTTATTTGTATGTGTTATTAATAAACTGATTATTAACGAGTTCAAAGAGTAGAGATGAATGCGATATTGATGCCCTAAAATGTGTGGTTGAGAATTTAAACATTGGTGAAATGGGAAAGTCGGTTTGTCCCATATTTGTTAGAATTGTAAACTTATAAGATCCTTATAAGCTCCATATAAGGAGGAGGGCTCACAATATTGTATTCTTGTATGACAAGACATATTCAGTGGCATTAGAAAGAGTATGAAGCACCTGACACGCCCGCCGATCGAGGGCGAGGGTGAAGAGCGATGTGTGTAATGTGGAGTTTTGATCCCACACTTTGTTGTACCTTGACTGAGAGACAGACGGGCTCACCTAGGTGGCCTGAAATCTGTTTTAAGGGGCTCTGTTAAACATAAATCCTCAACCACCACTTGCTTTAGTTTGCGTTCATTTATTTCTGTATCCAGATTTTCTTAGTTTGTTTCATGTAATTTGCTTTTATGTAAAGTACCTTTTGTTTCCTTTGTATTTGTTAAGTAATTAATTTAATGATAATTTAATATTTACTATTGTACTTTAATTTCATGAACCATGGCTCTACAAGTGGTGTAAAAGTTTTATAGCTTAGTCATAGTTTTGCCCAATCTTTCATTGATTGGAGATGTCGTTTTAGCTCGTTTTGCTTTGTTTCTTCCAATCAAGCGTCTTGGTTATACTGACGCTTAATTCGTATAATCCGCATTAAGATTCATGAAATAACGTACATCTAAACCACCAGTCATTTTTTCGGGGACTCTAATGTCCTCCATTTCAAATCCCTATTGTTGAACCACTTTACGCATAACCGCCCATTTTAAGCTATTTCAGAAAATCCCAAGCTGATTCTAGATTAAAGCTACATGATATCGCCATGATATTTTTCAAACGAGGCATTCACACCATGGCGACAACATAGTCTCACGGCGTGAGAAATTCCAAACTATAAAACCTATAATTTTTAAGTGTATTGATTGTTTTGTTATATTTTGCTTGGCTTTATTGATTGTATTGACCAATTTTGCATCTTTTTTTTTATTTGTGGGTTTTGAATCTTGATTACTACTTTGAATTCTCGATCTATATCATAACTGAGGAACGTAAGTTGATACTGTACCAATCACCTTGATCGCTTTTCAGGTCGATAATATTTTAGAAAAATTATTTCCAACTTTAAAAAAGTGGTCTCTTTTAATTTCCATAGACTTAAGTTGGTTTCCTCGTGTTTATGATTTGCTCATGACATACATGTAAAAAAAGGTTCAATAATATTTTATTCCAACGCGTCTCTTTGTTTAATATCAGTTTTATTTTTGTAAAGGAGAATGAACAATCATTTTCAAATCCCAGCTTAAAAGGATTAGTCAATATATACTAAGTTTAAATGTAGTAAAAGTTGTAAAGAAAAAAGAAAGCCATGGCATGCTATATTTTGTGCACATGCTAACCATAACTAAGTATTTTAATTTGTCATATAAAAAACGTTGGAAATAATAAACTTTTGATTCAAGAAGTTGTCAAATTTGGTTACTAAACTCTAAAGCATGCATATACACACACCATCAACGTTATTAAACTCATATATGAACTAATTAGATAAAGATAAAAGGGTTAAATAAGGTTTAAATTAAATCATATAAATTTTAACATGTTAGAAATTAAGGGGCACATAAAATATGGAGGAAAGGGTGTAAACATGTACGACACTTGCTCACCGAAATACATTCATTTGAAGCCCTAAATTTGGCTTCAAACTTTTGCCACAAAATGTTTACTTTTGTTTCTAATGAAATTCTAAATTTGCCTTATTTTAATATACACACGCTAAACTAATGTTTGTTTAGGAGAGGACGATAGGCCATGAAAAACTCAATTTTACATATAAAAGATCTTGTTTATTTTTTTGAAATTTTTGCGTCTAAACACATTAGAAGGCATTTAAGATTCTTTAGGGCCTTTTCAAGATCCGCCCCTTGAAGGTGCTCGGTGTTTAAAGACAACATATAAAATCTCCTTGGCCAACGAAGATAGCTTTCAACCAAACTTTTCATTTTGACAGCTTCATAAGTGATGCAAAATTTTTTATAGCATACTCATTGTTTTATCTAATATTTCATTGGTTGGAGATGATTTTGTAGCTCGTTTTGCTTTCTCTCCTGATTGGGCATCTTTGTTCGACTGATGCTTAATCGGTATAATTCGCAATAAGATCCACAAATAACATTTATCTGAACCACTAGTCATGTAGTCAGTGTCTCTAACATCCTCCATTTCAAACCACTTGATTCTTGAATCTTTTCATGCACCATCACCCATTTTGCCCAATCAAGAGAGATAGCAAATCGAGCCACAACATCATCTCCAATCGATGAAATATTAGATAAAACAATGACTGTGCTATAAAAATCTTGCATCACTTATGAAGTGGTCAAAAAAAAGTTTGGTTGAAAGCCATCTTCATCGGCCAAGAAGAGTTTAAATGTTGTCTTTAAACACCGAGCACCTTCAAGGGGCGTATCTTTAAAAGGCCCTGAAGAATCTTAAATGCCTTCTAATGTGTTTAGATGCAAAAATTTTAAAAAAATAAACAAGATTTTTTATATGTAAAATTGAGTTTTTTATGACCTTTTATTGTCTTCTCCTAAGCGAACATTAGTTTAGGGTGTGTGTATTAAAATAAGGCAAATTTAGAATTTCATTAGAAACAAAAGTAAACATTTTGTGGCAAAAGTTTGAATCCAAATTTAGGGCTTCAAATGAATATATTTCGGTGAGCAAGTGTTGTACATGTTAACACCCTTTCCGTATTTTATGTGCTCCTTAGTTTGCTTAAATAGTGAAATCTATATGATTTAATTTAAACCTGTTAGGTCCTATTTTGTGTTATTAGTCTTTTATATTGGTTCGTTTATATAATTGGGCCATTTGGTTACTTTTGTATGTATTAAGCTTTAGTTATTCATTTTGTATGTATTAGGCCCAAGGAAAATATGTAAACAAGCCCATTGAGCATTTGATAATGTCATGTTTCTCATGCATGCTCTTCTATAAATAGAGAGCATGTCATGACAAAAACAACCCTTTTGCAAAACTTTTCAACTTACACTTACTTACTTTCTCTCTAGTTCTCTCTCTCACTCACTCTTCCTTAACCAAAAATAACTCTCAAGATCCGAGACCTCTTAGGTGACTTAGTGTGATTTCCGCTAGCACTAAGTTCGGTTGATCCAAGACTTGTTGTTAGATCCACCCGTCTCGGGACCTACAAAACCTTATTTAACGCTTTTATCTTTATCTAATTAATTCATATATGAGTTTAATAACGTTGATGGTGTGTATGTGCATGCTTTAGAGTTGAGAGTTTAGTAACCAAATTTGACAACTTCTTGAGACTTGAATCAAAAGTTTGTTATTTCCCACGTTTATTTATATGACAAATTAAAATACTTAGTTATGGTGGTTACTACTTGTAGCATGTGCACAAAATATAGCATGCCATGGCTTTCTTTTTTCTTTACAACTTTTACTGTATATAGACTTAGTTTATATTGACTTAATCCTTTTAAGCTGGGGTTTAAAAATGATTGTTCATTCTCCTTTACAAAAATAAAACTGATATTAAACAAAGAGATGCGTTGGAATAGAATATTATTGAACCTTTTTTGCATATATGTCATGAGCAAATCATAAACACGAGGAAACCAACTTAAGTCCATGGAAATTAGAAGAGACCACTTTTTTAAAGTTGAGAATAATTTTTCTAAAATATTATCGAACACTAACGGACAATAATAACATTCGCGTTCGCTAGTATTGTAAGCAGACACTAACGGACAACCAAACACTAACAGACACTAATAGACAAATAAAAACTAATCGATACTAATGAACGTT
This sequence comes from Bidens hawaiensis, assembly GCF_021521415.1. Lineage (NCBI taxonomy): Eukaryota > Viridiplantae > Streptophyta > Magnoliopsida > Asterales > Asteraceae > Bidens > Bidens hawaiensis. The sequence goes on along the minus strand of NW_027493332.1, from coordinate 99,363 downwards.
AATGGACAAACAAATATAAACATATCAAAATACTTAACATAAACACTATTGAACATTAAAACACATAATATTTAAAAATACTTAACACTTAACATAGTAACCAAACACATAATCGTATCAAAATATTATTTTGATTTTCAAAATCCATAAATTTCTAGTGTTTCACGAGAAACAAGCTTTAAATTCTCCCATTTCCAAGGAATTTCAAGTTTTCAACATACACAACATTATTAAACGGACATTACCGGACGGGCGTTACCGGATGTAATCGGACGAACATTACGGGACATTCATGAACACTATTGAACGAACACACCTTTGCCTGTGTTCGTCAGTTAAGCCTACAACAAAAATTATTTGTCCGTGTCCGGTTTGTTTATAAAATGGACGAACATAAACGAGCTTTTCACCGACAACCGGATGTCCGACGTCCGTCCGATTCGCTTACAGCCCTACATGTATGTATAGTTATAGTTATAACCGTACATTTGGTTGTAGTTGTGGCTATAGTTGTTGTATCTATTAATGCGAGGAAAAAAATCATCAGCTAACACACAACTACGCAGTTGAATATCTATAATATATATAAACGAAACCCCTAAAATCCTACGTGTCGCGATGTGGTCGCTTCCTTCTTTTTTGGAAGCCACCAGATTGCTTGATTTTTAAATGGAGGCCTCTCATTAATTTAACCCAAATTTATGGGTATGGGTCTTACCAAAACCAGATAGCTCGTAAACGGGTTATAACATCTCATTATATTAAACGTTAATCTCATCAAATAGTTTATATAAAAATCTTATAAAATAGGGATATACTAAAAATTAATATCCTATTTTATTTAAAAAATATATTATTTATAATTAAAAAACAATTTTATAATAAAGTAAATAAACGGGTAATGTGTATCACCAGAATGATAACATATCATTTAGTTGTGAAACCACTTTATCATCAAAGCTCAACTATATTAATTATTAACTTTTTTACAATAAATAAAATTAAAATCCAAATATACATAAATAAATATTAAAAATAAATAATGGAAAACAACCCCGTAATACGAAAAATAAAATTTAGTTACTACTTAAAAGCACAAATGTTATATCCCGTGAAGTCTAGTTAGAAAATTAATATAACCAAAACGCACAACCAATTTCCCATTTCCCATAAATAATAATCTAAATTGGCATGTAGGTGAGATTCGGATACTATTACTCTATTTCTTTTCTGAATAGCTAATGTAATCCAATTAAAATCCTTTAACCTTACAATTATATGAATTTCAACCCATCACTTCACCTAGTGATGGGTAAACAAAAAGTACTTTACTTTGTAACTCAAATATGGGATTTACTTGTTTAAATTCATGTTTACGTAAATACTCTGGTTTCAAATATTTATTGTGAAAGTAAACGATAATTACCAACAAGCCATACTCAACGAAACGTTCGGTTGGTGAAAGCAACCGACATAGACTGAAGAGGTAGGTCCCAGCAGAGCCCAGTTGGACCCGCAAGACTCACCTTGAAGAGGGACGTCTGCGCAGAAACCAACTGGATCCGCAGGACCAACCATGCTCAGAGACGTGACGTCCTTACGCGCAGTACGCAAGCTGGTCCCGCAGGAAATGCCTCCCGATGGTGAAGGACTCCGCCTGTCCCCGCAGCCTCGGATACAAGCCATCAGGGAAGGCCACCCGCGCAGCAAGGCTACACGCACAAGGCACTTAGCTCTCAATCACTCAGTGTCACCTGAAGGAATGAGCGAAGCCGGGAACAATCCCGCACAAGGGCGGGAGGGGGAATACTCCCGCCCAAATAAGCCAGTCCGTACGATACGGGAAGATCTTCTGTACTGTACCTGACGAGGTATGGGAAAAAGATCTGACTAAAGATACGACAGCTTATTGACAACAGTATGGCGAGCAGCATGCTCCTGCACTGTATGTCACTATTAGCCGCTGCCTACTCACCAACTACTGCCATACCACGTGCGTAGCCGTCAGTTGGTGGAACAGGAATAGTATACAGCAGGCCTGGTCGCTATCAGCCGCTACCTACCCACCAACTACCAGCAGGGCACGTGTGTAGGCTACTGTTGGTGGAACAGGAACACTGTTGCAGCCGGCCATACCTCTTTGGAAACCTACCTTCGGCTATAAATACCACAAATGGTATGACCATCTCATCTTATCATATCTTATCACATTATCATCATATTATACCTGATATCTGCTCTAGCAATCTCTTAATATACTTTTATATTTAAAGAGCAATCTAGTCTGATTCTCACGCCGGAGGGTGGTCACAAGGAGGAACCCCCCCTTCTCAGTGACGAGCTCACGGTGTCTGTTTTGCAGGTTGTCAGAAGAACCATCTTCCAAGGGTCTAACCCCTCGTGGGAAACATCTATCTAACCCCCAGGTTATCAGTAATCTGTCCGGGGTCCGGTTAGTGTTTCTTCATTGGCGCCATCCGTGCATAAAGCTAGAACTTTATTTTTCTCCAGTTTTTTCAAACTTCTACAAAGATGGTTAGAGAAATTCCGGTAACCACAACCCCAGCTACTGGGGTGAATACCGGTAACACAGTTTTTACAAACACTACCCCGGTTACCCAAGCCGGGGCAAGTGAAGTAAATTTTACGAACACTACCCCAGTTACTCAAGCTGGGGCAAGTGCAGTAAATGATCGCCTACTGGGATCCACTGATACCCAGTTTGAGAAACGAAAACTCCCCCGCCAAACTCTCGATGAAGTTAAGGCATGGGCGGAGGCACGACAAAAGGAATTCCAGGCTGAGTTGGACGAACGCTTGCGTTCCATACAACAGGCCGACGAATTCGAATACTGGGAGGATGACTCGGAGGAATCCGACTCCGACGCGAACCCTCGCCATAGGGCAAAAGGGAAGCGTAAGGAAATGGAATCCCAACCGAAAAGGCATTTTGGACAAGCCTTCAAACCAAAAAGCACAGGTGGAAGTCCACGAGACTTCTCCAAAACGTTCAGACCAAACGTAGCAAATGCGGGAACGTCCAAATTTGCAAGGGACATTGCGGAAGCAATCGCCCCAAAAAGTGCCAAACAAATGCCTAACATAGGCACATATGACGGTATATCTGATCCAGACGATCATTTAAACAGGTTCATAGCGGGGGCAACCGTCAGCAATTGGACGGAACCCACGTGGTGTTACATGTTCCAAATGACGCTTGTTGGGGCTGCTAGAGCTTGGTTTGATCGTCTACCGGTCAACCACATCTACGACTGGGAAGACTTCCAGCAGAAGTTTAGCCAACACTTCAGCCAGCAACGGAAGTATACCGAGGAGCAATGGACAATCCTCAAATGCATACGAGAAGAAGATGAATCTCTACCAAACTTCATCACTCGCTTCAACTCAAAGAAGCTAAGTTTGGGCAATATCAGCGAAGATCTTGTTCGCGCTGCCTTCATCCAGGGCGCGCATGACCCAGAGCTCATCCGCACCCTAACGGGTAAAGATGGCATGCCATCTACATGGGATGCCATCATGACAGCAGCAAAACGCTATGCGGAAACGGAGAAGCAACTGGGTAGAGATCTCCCACAGAGCACAAACCTCTACACTCAGAAGACGAGAGAAGACAACGTCCTCACCGCCCGACTAAATAAAAAGCGGAAGCAAGGCATTTGGCAGTCAAGGGTAAACTTTGACACCTCATCCAGCTTGCAACATCGATTGGGCGGAAGGGATAATGCACAGCCGCACCGGAACTCCAGATGGACGCCACTCACCAAGAGCGTCACTGAGATATTCGCTACTGAAGAGCTCCCATGGCCAAAGCCTCCAATAATCCGACATCGTCATGATGCTGATCGGAGCAAATACTGTGACTTTCACAAGACAAAAGGCCACAACACTGAAGAATGCATAGACGTAAAAGACATGGTCGAAGCATTTGTCAGAGATGGGACGCTCGCGCACCTCGTGGCGCAATAAAGGCTGAGCAGGCGGGTGCGTGTAGAACCTCAGCTGGGGAAAACACGAATAAAAGTTCCAGCTTCAATGTCGAGACAACATGTGCGTAAAGAACGAGGTCCCGAACCAGGTGCGTATCGGCTCGATGGCACTCCCATCCCAACATGGAAGGGAGCTCATTTACACAATTTGCATGTAAATCAATTCCAATTTGTAAAGAAAAGGCCAAGAGCCACTTCTAATGGAAATGATTCTCTTTAGAACATCGAAGCTGATGATTTTACTTTTCTGAACACTAGTATGCCGGCTTTCACCGCATAATTACGTGAAGTCGTTGCGTGGGAAGGCGGTCCTACCCGCACAAACCCAATAATGTGAAAAAACCTTCACGCAGGTCAGTTGAAGGGAAAAGGTTCAGCACCCAAAAATGAAAGTGCCGGTCTATCCGCACGAATCATAATGAGGAAACTGAACAATAACCTATCAACAACCGCGCATCGAACGGTTAAACTATGCAACACTGGTAACGGCATTCACATTACGTGAAGTCGTTGCGTGGGAAGGCGGTCCTACCCGCACAAACCCAATAACAGGAAAAAACCTTCACGCAGGTCAGTTAAAGGGGATGAGTTCAATTATCCCATTAAATGAAAGTGCCGATTTATCCGCATGAATCATGAAAGGAAACTGAACACTAACCTATTGACAACCGCGCGTCGAACGGTTCAAAACAAAATTCTTAAAAGGATGAGGAAAACCTACACGCAGGTCAGATAAGGGTAAAGTTTTGCCATCCTACTAAGTGCAAGTGACGGTACTACCCGCACAATCACGAAAGAGGAAGCAAAACTTCACACCTATTATCAACCACGTTCAAAGGTTAACTTATCCTCAAAAGATGAGGAAAACCTACACGCAGGTCAGATAAGGGTAAAGTTTTGCCATCCTACTAAGTGCAAGTGACGGTACTACCCGCACAATCACGAAAGAGGAAGCAAAACTTCACACCTATTATCAACCACGTTCAAAGGTTAACTTATCCTCAAAAGATGAGGAAAACCTACACGCAGGTCAGATAAGGGTAAAGTTTTGCCATCCTACTAAGTGCAAGTGACGGTACTACCCGCACAATCACGAAAGAGGAAGCAAAACTTCACACCTATTATCAACCACGTTCAAAGGTTAACTTATTCTCAAAAGATGAGGAAAACCTACACGCATGTCAGATAAGGGTAAAGTTTTGCCATCCTACTAAGTGCAAGTGACAGTACTACCCGCACAATCACGAAAGAGGAAGCAAAACTTCACACCTGTTATCAACCACGTTCAAAGGTTAACTTATTCTCAAAAGATGAGGAAAACCTACACGCAGGTCAGATAAGGGTAAAGTTTTGCCATCCTACTAAGTGCAAGTGACGGTACTACCCGCACAATCACGAAAGAAGAAGCAAAACTTCACACCTATTATCAACCACGTTCAAAGGTTAACTTATCCTCAAAAGATGAGGAAAACCTACACGCAGGTCAGATGAAGGTTAAAGTTTAGCCATCCTACTAAGTGCAAGTGACGGTTCTACCCGCACAATCACGAAAGAGGAAGCAAAACTTCACACCTATTATCAACCACGTTCAACAGGTTAACTTATTCTACACTTGGAAAATTGCTAATTTAAACTAAGTATGCAAGTCATAAGTTTATAAAGCAAGAAACCCAAAGAAGGAAATAACAATCTTATACGCAAAAAGATTAATATTTCACAAACGAATTATTACAAGAATGGCCGGGTAACTACCCGCCTACGAAAAGAAAATAAATACATCTGTACAAGACTATCCTAGCAATGGGAATGGATCTTCAGGATCAGGCTTCAGGGCCACTTCCACTTGGACCAGCGCCGTCAGTAGAGCGTGGCTGTTCAAGGTAAGCCTTAAGGATAGGTAGCCCATCATCAGCAGCAGCAATTTCATTCACCTTCTCCACCACCGGATGCGGGAAGGCGGCGTATTGATTCACTGCTTGGTCGTAAACAGCTTCAGTATCAACATTGTACAAAGGGAAGTTGGATGGCGGGACGCCTTTCTCAACAAACCCTAGACCAAGCAGGAAGCCGACCCGTTCCCCATCCTCGTGAGAAGCGTTGAGGGCTGCGCTCATTGCATCGTCGTAAGATGTCTCTGAGAAGACCCGATGCACAACCTACATAAGAAAATATACAAGTGTCAACACCCTAATTACAAAGATAAGCGTGAAGACATGAAGATAGACATACCTGAGACAACGCTTCTCGAAGAAGCCATTCCTTGGCAACCAGAGCTTCTTTAAGGGCGGCTTGAGCTTGGGTGCAGGCGCGTTCGGCTTCGCTTTTGTTAAGGTTGGCAAGTAGCACTTCCTTTGCGGCAGCCTCTTCGACGCCCTTAAGCTTCCGCTCGGTATGGTCAAGCACGCCCCTCTGGTCCAAGATCTCCTGGAGCTTCTTGGCATCTTCCATCGCCAAGGCATCATGCGCACGTTGGAGAGCCTCTAATTTGGCCTTAAGCTCCTCGTTCTCCACGCGTAAAGGCTCAGCAACGGCTTCAGCCTTGGTGGCCCTCTCGGTTGCGTTCCTCGCAGTCTCCTTGGCCAGCCGAAGCTGTTCATTAACAACTTGGGCAGCCTTGGAGCGGGCCTCGAGTCGCGCTTGAACCTCAACCTCGAGGGCCTTGAAGGCTTTCTCCTTCTCCGCAGCAGCTGCGGCCAACTTTTGGTTCTCCTCCCGAAGAGCCCGCGCTTGAGATACTTCCTTGGCGCGAGCTGCTTTCAACTTGTCGTTTTCACGACAAAGCAGCTCGACGCGCGGCTGCATCCGGGCTTGGAGAACCCGAAGCTCATTGGTTAGCCTACCCTCCTGGTAGCTAGCCATGGCTTCCCCCAACGCACCATGGGAAGCAGCGTGGCGAGCCCATTCCACGCACTCCACAGGGGTACGAAGGGTTATTCCTCGGCGTATGTTCCATCGCGGAACATACACTTCATTGGAATCCGACACTGCAAAAAACAAAAAAGCAGTTAGGAAAAGATGATAAAAAATAAAAGTAAAAAAGGGCCAAAGGAACCCTACGCACCTGTAGGGTCTATAACAGGCCGATAGCCGCCGAACCCATCACCTGAACCCAAAGGAAACCCATCCAAAAGGTCAGGCAGATGGGAAGGTGGCAAAGATTGGCGAGTACTCCCATGCGTACCTGATGGGCCGGCCGTCGGTGCCGGTGGCGGGGGCATGGTGGCAGCCGCCGCAGTCGCTGCCGCAGAATCCGCAGCAATCGTAACCGCCGGCTCGGTGAAAGATGCTGTAAAAATCGCACTTACCACCGGCGGTGACGTCATCTCGGCTGGAACAGTCGGCTCAGAATGAGCAACTGAACCAGCGGAAGCAGGCGTAGGCGCCTGGGTCGACGCCTCAGGTAGGCTGACCAAGCCTACCGTCATTGGCGGGGAGGTAGTACTCGGCCCCTCACCCTGGAATGCGCCAACATCCACACCTGCGTAAAGAAGAAAAGTGTTAAAAGACTTGGAAGATTAAACTACGAAGATAAAAGCCAAGAGTTGTACTTACGGGTTTTCTTGAGCTTGAACGTACGGACGGGCGGGGACGAACCCGATGGAGCCGGTCTCTTGATGCCGGTCACCCTCGTCGTCATTGGTTCTCCGGAGGTAACATTCGTAGCCTCCGGAGCAGTGGTCTTCTCACCACCGGGGTTCCCCGCCACCTCTTCACTATCTGACTTGGTGTCAGATAGAAGCACCGGATCAGCTGTGGAGGCCACCTTCTCCTTCCCTTTCCCGACGGCAGCCCTCCTCTTCCGCACTAACGGAGGACCATCTACGGATTCCTCAGAAGAAGACAGCATGTAAGGAATCCCAGCAGCGGGTACAGCACTGAGGGGTGGAGGAGAGAATAACGCCTTACCTGGCCGCCGGTGGCTCAGGATCTCGTGGCCCAGCGGGTAGACCTCTACAAACCGATCCGCTGTTTGCTCCAGGATGGGCAACTCGTTCTCGTCAAGAGCACGAGTACCCACCCGCACAGGATCGTCAGCTTCCCGCGGGTACAGGAGCGACTCCAAATTGTTCCCCTCTGAAAGAAAAGAAACAGTTAAAGACAAACTCATATCAGCAAGAAAGACTAAGACATACCATAAGGAGTAGAGTTCAAACCGTATTCGAGAAGGATGGGAACCTGAGACGTCTCCTTCCATACCCGGCTCATCCCCAGCATCACCATCCCGGACTCCGCAAACCGGTAAACCGGAGATTGGACCCGGGATATCTTCGCAAACCATTCCGCCTCCTGGTAGTTGGTGGCGTGGTGGCTCGGAATGGCTTGGCCATTTTTAAACTTCATGGCAATAGGGACGGCGCGGGCAGAAATGTAGAAGAACTCCCGCTTCCACGATCGGAGACTGCGCTCGGTCGCGCAAATCTTCAAACCCTTGATCCGGGTTGTCAGGGTGTACCACCCCTGGATGCACCTCCAAGTATAGAAGGTCATCAGGCGGTCCACATAGGGCTCAACACCCAAAATCCGGCACACCCACTCGAAGTGGCGAATCTTCGCGATCGCCATTGGGTGCAGCTCGGTCAGATGAACACCGTGCCTTTCGAGGACACGGTAAACAAACTTTGTCAATGGGAACCTAAGGTTCCCATACACAAAGAATGCAGCATATACCCCGATCTTGCCACTGGGGGCATCGTACACGGTCTGATGGGGTTCAGGAAACTCAGGCTCGAGAGGATCGAGCATGAACTTCCTAACAACATACCGGTACTGATCGCCGGGCAGAGCACACTGGCACTCGCCAGCAGTACTCTTATCATCGACCACAGCTTCAGCATCATGTGAAGACATATTGCAGAGGAAGAAGAAACGATTTCGGAGGAATGCTCAACTGAATAAGAGTATTCACCAGAAATCGCCTTAGAGATGAAAGAGAAGAAGTGAAGATGTGAATTACAAAGGACCCTCTTCCCCTTTATATATACTAATCGCAATTAATGCGGTGAATTTAATGCGAAGGAGAGAGAAATTGAAGGTGCAATGAAACCGTGACATGTGGCACCGAGCAAGCTGGCAACAGCTGTTGACAGGACGCGTACCATTATTTTCGCGGCCACGCGCTCGAAAAATCGCGCCCACGCGCCTGAAAAAGCGTCTGGAATGACCATGTACTGTCACGTCACCATAACTTCCTGCACGATCTGACACAGTCAGAAGAAACCGTCGCACGACGTTTCAGGGTTTTGGACTGTTCTTATCTTTCCACCAACTCTTCGAATTTCAAAATTCAAAATTCAAAAAGATCAAAAAGTAGGCGGGAAAATACCCCTTACCTTGGCAAACAAGTAACCGTAAGACGGCTGCGGGTACAGTGTTAAGGCAAAACCCTTCACATACCTAGCACCCGCAGGGAATTGAAGCCAAGAAAACCTTGGCAAACAAGTAACCGTAAGACGGCTGCGGGTACAGTGTTAAGGCAAAACCCTTCACATACCTAGCACCCGCAGGGAATTGAAGCCAAGAAAACCTTGGCGAACAAGTAACCGTAAGACGGATGCGGGTACAGTGTTAAGGCAAAACCCTTCACATACCTAGCACCCGCAGGGAATTGAAGCCAAGTACCTCGGCAACCAAGTAACTATAAGACAGGTGCGGGTACAGTGTTAAGGCAAAACCCTTCACATACCTAGCACCCGCAGGGAATTGACGCCAGGAATACCTTGGAAGTTAAGTAACCGTAAGACGAGCGCAGGTACAGTGTTAAGGCAAAACCCTTCACATACCTAGCGCTCCGCTGGGAATTGAAACCAAGAAGGATCTTCTGGGCAATGCTTGCGGAAACGGATATAACATCCCCGCATAGCGGGAACGTCGAGAACTACGTTGTTTGAAGCTCCAGGATGGAATTGGTAGTCTAAACATAATTGATCACTATGTTCAAAACTACCAAAACCTCATGGAGAATCCACGCAAGTGGGACTCAACGCTCCTGACTTGCGAAGAGGTTACAGCCTACCCGCATCATACCCAAAGACCAAGCAGGAAACTCGGGCATTTCTGCAAGTGACAAGGACTTCCGCGGGAGGAATTCCCATGGAAAACCTTAAAAAACCCTTTTTCAAAACCCTCTTCTTAAGTCCAAAAGTTCACCTCACTTTATTAAACACTCATTAGAAGAACATTGGACTGGGGGGACTTGAAGAGGTAGGTCCCAGCAGAGCCCAGTTGGACCCGCAAGACTCACCTTGAAGAGGGACGTCTGCGCAGAAACCAACTGGATCCGCAGGACCAACCATGCTCAGAGACGTGACGTCCTTACGCGCAGTACGCAAGCTGGTCCCGCAGGAAATGCCTCCCGATGGTGAAGGACTCCGCCTGTCCCCGCAGCCTCGGATACAAGCCATCAGGGAAGGCCACCCGCGCAGCAAGGCTACACGCACAAGGCACTTAGCTCTCAATCACTCAGTGTCACCTGAAGGAATGAGCGAAGCCGGGAACAATCCCGCACAAGGGCGGGAGGGGGAATACTCCCGCCCAAATAAGCCAGTCCGTACGATACGGGAAGATCTTCTGTACTGTACCTGACGAGGTATGGGAAAAAGATCTGACTAAAGATACGACAGCTTATTGACAACAGTATGGCGAGCAGCATGCTCCTGCACTGTATGTCACTATTAGCCGCTGCCTACTCACCAACTACTGCCATACCACGTGCGTAGCCGTCAGTTGGTGGAACATGATTAGTATACAGCAGGCCTGGTCGCTATCAGCCGCTACCTACCCACCAACTACCAGCAGGGCACGTGCGTAGGCTACTGTTGGTGGAACAGGAACACTGTTGCAGCCGGCCATACCTCTTTGGAAACCTACCTTCGGCTATAAATACCACAAATGGTATGACCATCTCATCTTATCATATCTTATCACATTATCATCATATTATACCTGATATCTGCTCTAGCAATCTCTTAATATACTTTTATATTTAAAGAGCAATCTAGTCTGATTCTCACGCCGGATGGTGGTCACAAGGAGGAACCCCCCCTTCTCAGTGACGAGCTCACGGTGTCTGTTTTGCAGGTTGTCAGAAGAACCATCTTCCAAGGGTCTAACCCCTCGTGGGAAACATCTATCTAACCCCCAGGTTATCAGTAATCTGTCCGGGGTCCGGTTAGTGTTTCTTCATAGACGTAATAAACGAAACGTTCAGTTGGTGAAAGCAATCGACACAGACGTAATAAACGAAACGTTCAGTTGGTGAAAGCAATCGACACAGACGTAATAAACGAAACGTTCGGTTGGTGAAAGCAACCGACACAAACATAATAATCGAAACAACTAGTTGGGTGAAAGCGACGGGCATAAACCGACTTGCGAGTCGATAACGGTAACTAACTGACCTTACGCGTTTAGGACGTGTGAAGGCAGCGGACCCAGATCTAAACTGAAATTGCAAACGAATTAAACACTAAACGTACGAGGTGAGTTTCACTAACCCCTTTTACTGTTTTACCGTTTTATAAATTCGGGGTGGAAAACATACACAACTGCTTTTATATACGATAATTAGAAACAAAACACCAATCCTTATGCGAACATGAGTTGAACTATGTAGTGCTATAAGTCCCTTGCTTACATACTATAACCATTAGCTAACGGAGTTAGCCACAGGAATATACGGATAGTACTATTGACGTTGACATTTCCCCCTATTTTAGGTTAGTCGCTCTAACCTTCGATATTGCATCGAAACAGGGTGCGTATATTCCGTTTGTGAGATTTGAACAGGACAAAAGGATATAAGTTGTGGTTTGGTTATAGGCTCAGGGTTCGTTATATTAATTCGTAGATTTAGCTAGTCTACGGAGGATCATCGTATTTGTTTCAATATGTTATCGTATACTTATGTGTGAACTGATTCAATGCTTTATGAATAAAGTGATTTCATATCGAGTCTCAAAACCTGTGAACTCACCAAACATTGTGTTGACTTTTTAAAACATGTTTTTCAGGGAATTAACAAGCACTTAAGAAATCATGAAGACGGGACCTCAAGGCATAATTAAGATACCTTTTGGAGGGGTTTCGCTTGTATACCCCTATTGATATTTAGGATCATATACGAGAAATCCCAATTTTATCTTAAACTAATTTATTTAAAAACATGTTATGGTTTATAAACGCTTTTTAAAACTATTGGTATCCTAATGCTACTATGTTGGCGATAATCATATGCTTACGGTATACATGACGTCACGCACCCGTGTTTCCGCCTTGGCGGGGTGTGACACTTACCTTATAATAAGAACTTTTACATATAAACAAAATAGTTTGAAAATAATTGTTATAACTACCAACCAAACAAAATTATTGTAGCAAATTAACTCATATAAATAAATCTTGAGCCTCTACTAGTTGTTGATCGATTCTTCATAGTTCATACTCTATAATGTGTCGTTTCAATAACTATTGGTGTTATCGCATTAAGTCTTACATTTGACATTGTGAATCGTAAATAGGTGTCGTCGATCTTAACTCTAGCTTCTTCAATTCCAAATTGCCGCAAATAATTAATTCCTAATTATATTATTATTTGTTTAAACAAAGAAGGGAATTGAGTATTTGTTGGCAATTTTTGAATCATGCCTCGGTGAGCAAGGGACAAATTATATGGAGAGTTGTTACTTCTTATAAACAAGAAAAGGTTTAACTTGTTGGAATAAGTTTTATTTAAAATTTAAATCCTATTATTTAGAACTCTTGATTGTAGTTAAAGCTGCCTTAGGTTAGTCTATATAAACCATGTAGGGTTTCATAATTATGATTAAGTTTTGAGATAATTTCTTAATACAATAAGCGTTTGGGTATTCGCCAACAATTCTGATATAACAATCCAGCTTTTAAGTATTTGGGTTAAATAATCAGTTGATTAATGGACTAATGATAAATTAATGATTACTGACTTATCGGTACCTAAACGAAAGGAAAAAGAAGGTACACTCGCTCAAAAGCTAAGGTAAACATATAAATATATAATGTTATATATGGATATTGGATGATGACTATTAGAGGAAACGTGCGCAGTACACAGTGCGCTACCCATTTCTTGTGAATCATATCCAAATAAAATGGAAGGACTATTTGGCTGCCCATTAACTTTTGATATTTTTAGCTTTAAATCCTTCATGAAAATAGTAATTTATTTGTGGTATTTGATGTGTCTATGATTTGGTTTTGATTTGGTTTAAATGAGTTTTCTTCATGGTAACAGAAAAAGAAAATTTGGTAGTCTTTCAAACCATAAAAATTATGTTTGTTTTGGCTTAGATTTGTGGCATATGATTTGTCTATGATTTGGTTTAAATGAGTTTTCTTTGATGTTTCGCTGCCTAGCTTAATAAAAAAGGAAAAGAAAACTGGTCGTCTTAAAGTTTTTCAAACCATAACAATTATTTTTGTTTCGGCTTACCCAAAAAATAAATAAATTGTTAGAAAATTATAAATGATGAATGAAAATTAATTTATTAAATTATTAATTTTTATAAGTCTTAATATGTTCAAACTCTTGAGTAGAGTTTTCTTTATAACACATGATGAGTTTCATTAGAGAATTAAGTCTCTAATTAAGTAAGGCTCATTACTTATCCTTAACTCTTGTATATATAGTAGGCTACGTGCTTCATTTGAAAAAAAAAATACCAGCTAGGAAATTCAAGAAAAAAAACATGCATGCATGAAAAGTTATTGGTGAAAAAGAAAGCTTTGAAAACTCATGTGTTGATAACATATAGACATAGTTTCTCTACTCCATTCCTTTACCTTTCCATTTTATTTTTCCTCTAGTTCTAACACTACAATTTACCCGATCTAAAACCTCAGGCGTGTGGACATCTCTGGCAGTACACACACTGTTTCGATTGCTGTACCCTGGGAGACATACGGACTCTTTAGTAGAGACCCAAAATCTATTTTAAAGGAAGCGTATTGAATACGTGCCTCAACCACGCTCAATATATATACATTGTTTTGTTCATCTTTTGTTGTAGTCAATGGAGTTAGCCACATTAAGGAAAACTAAGACGAACGTGAAGATACTCAACAGGTGGAAGACTTGAGTCAAGAAGTTTTCGATAAAGTTCTCACCAAAGACATCAACATGAATCTTTATATTAATATAATTTGTACTTTATATTTATATCCTTTTTGATTTTTTACATGGTATTGTACTACACTATTTTTCTTATATAACGAGAGTATCCTTATACTTATATTATTATTTTTAAATAATATTGTGACTCATGCCCTATATAATTAAATAAACTAAACCAGATCATTGCAAAATAGCCTTGGGAAATGATATAATATATTTAGATTTGGCTATTAATACTGATGATGGGGATAGGTTAATCTACTAGAACAAAGCAGATCACTCTACCAACAGATAAAAGTCATCAACTCTGACAGAAACATCTTCTGATGTGATCTGCATATTAGCAAGTTAAAAGTCAACATGCATCGACAACATGAAAGATTTAAAGCAAAGATCATTTAATCACATGGATAAGTGAGCTCTGTCGGGAAAAAAAACTGGACATTAGTCTCTTACACCAAAGAGGAAAGGGCCAAAGTTATGAAAAAGAAATAAGAGAAAACGTATACCCATTTAAGCTAAGGAGCTATTGCAAAGACCAGATTGGACGGGAAACTCCTCCAATATAAGATGCTTTAGGCATCCAAGAAAATTCATTTCGATCTAATCCCTCACACATTATGCACTCACTTCTTACTTTACTAATATACAAAAATAATGATGATGTGTCATAACCATATTAATTAAATCATAATTTCTAATCTATATTCTCCTTAACTCATGTCATCCATGGCTCATGAGTTGAAATAATGTTGGCAATTAGGTTATAAAATAGTCAATTTTCCACTCTGATATTATAATATTTCATCTCATTCATACTAGCAACAATGGGTTATGCGTCAAAACCATTTTGACAATTGGGTTATAAAATATGCACAAAATTAAAAGCAAAATATTGATTGAATATCAAACAATTAGAAATATGAAAAAAAACAAGTAGAATATATTAAAGAATAATCTTTTTCTAAAGTCGTTTTGTTCATTCGATGTCCAGTTTTTTCCCATGAACATTATATGTTGCATTATTCTAGGTAACTAGCGGGCATAGTCTAAATTTGTGATAAAACAACAAATGTTGTATATATAGAGATTTTATCAAATTTATAAATTTGAGATCTCAGACTTCTTATTGTTTGTACAATAAATTTCATTTATTTTTTATATTTAATTTCGTTCATTTATTTTAAATAGCAAACCTTATTTTTCATCATTTAACGAATCCCGTGTTATATACGGGTTCAAAAACTAGTTTAACATATACTGATCCATACACTCTTCTTCTATATTTATCACCCCAAAGAGTATTTAACTTATATATTCTCACGTTGTGGGTTGATCATAGGATACTTCCTCATGATGTAAAACTAATGATTGTTTCCTTATTAGCATAACCATTCAAGCCATCAAGAACACGAGCAATTGATACTCTTCGATTGTTGCAACAAATACTCATATATAAATGTCTAATTTTCATACTTGTGTTGCATTCTAAACACTTTTATTTTATTATTTAACTTGGACATCAATCTCTTGTCATATGTAACATGACCATCAATCATTCAAACACACCTTAACACCTTTATACAGAACTGGTATTGTATGATAGGTTTAGCCAGTCAATGAATAATTGATATCTTTCGATCACTATATGACCATCAACGTTTATGGTTGTTTTATAACATCGAGATCAGCTGACGTGAGTGATATTACAAAACCATCCAATCTTTAAATACTGAACCGGATCATAGCAAAATAGCCTTGGGAAATGACGTAATATATTTAGATTTGGGTATTAATACTGATGATGGGGATAGGTCAATCAGCTCGAACAACGCAGATCACCCTACCAACATCAGCTCTGACAAAACATCTTATGATAGGATCTGCATAGTAGCAGGTTAAAAGTCAACACGCATAGACAGCACGCAAGATTTAAAGCAAAGATAATTTAATCACATGGGTAAGTGAGCTCTGTCATGAAAAAATGGACATTAGTCTCTTACACCAAAGAGGAAAAGGTCAAAGTTATAAGAAAAAAATAAGAGAAAATGTATACCCATTTAAGCTATAAGACGATATTGCTAAGTCTGAGCCGGAAATTACTCTTCCTATATAAGATGCTTTAGGCATCCCGGGAAATTCATTTCGATCTAATCCCTCACACGTTATGCACTCATTTAATATATATAAATCCTTACACTCTTCTATATTTATCACCCCAAAGAACATTTAACTTATTCTCATGTTGTAGGCTGATCATAGGATACACCCTCATTCAAGCCATCAAGAACACGAGTTGTTGATACTCTTCATTGATAATTATTTATTGTTGCAACAAATATATTATTGTCTAATTTTCAAACTTTTGTTGCTTTCAAAACACTTTTATTCTATTATTTAACTTGACCATCAATCTCATGTCATACGTAACACTACCATCAATTATTAAAACACACCTTTATACAGAAGTGGTATGTATGATAGGTTCAGCTACTCAATGAATAGTTGATATCTTTTGAATCACAAGAGACGACTGTCGACATTTGTGGTTGTTTTATAACGTCGGGATCAACAGCTGATGTGTGATGGCATGCATGATATTACAAAACCATCCAATCTTTAAGCGACAAGTTACACTTATCTATGGCCATTAGAGTGGCTGGTTTGAAAAAAAGGGGACCATTTTATAAAAAAAATTATTAAGGCCAACATCACACTTATTATACAAATATAGATATCGGCTAAATGTTTTTAATAGTTTTATGTTACTGTTTTCTTCATAAAACACATGCTGACTTAGATTAGTGCTTGAACTACTCATGTAGGATACAGACCCTAGCTAAGATGCATGGTAGGTATTCTAAACTTTTATACAAAATATAATAAAATATTTGGTGTCATATCACCTTCAAACAATACTAACACGTGAGTAAAATGGATAGACACTTGTCATAATCTTTTTAAGGGAAAATAAAAAAAATGCATTTTGATGTTTACAAGCAAGCACTTAGGCTAAAAATGTTAAATTATATTTTTAACCTCAGCTATTAAACTGCTAAGAGATAACTATAGATTCTCAAATTAGGGAAAAGAAGAAAATGTGCATGTTCAACGTATAGTTGATAAGGTATAACCTATTATAAACGTATCGTGGCACTTCAAGAAAATAGGGGCTTCGTTGACAGAAGGATTTGTGGAACCATGCCGGTGAAAGTCATCATCGATGAGTTCTAGGGATATATTGGCCGTGTTGGCCCAATATGGATCTTTGATAATGAATTGATAATAGAAATAAGATGAACAACAATCTTTATTCAATAACTTGAACTTTGATTGAATTGATTAAATGTTCTGATGTTACCCTATTTATACATCACCAAAAGCATGATGCTAAGGGTTGCAACATTTCAAAAACAACAAGATACAAACACGTGTTTTTACGGTTACAAACTTTGCATATGGACACTCTAACCCCTAGACTTTACAGACATGTTTTAGTATGACTTAAACATACTTTTAACTTTTACACTACGACCCTTGTACTTTGATGACGAGTGATTAATCATTCATTCACCCCCTTAATCACGATCATCTTCTTGTCATAAATCTTGAACACCGAGCATTTGCCTCATAGTTGCAAACTTGAGTCTTAAGAGTGTCTTTGCCAGAATATCCGCCTTTTGTAACTCACCGCTAATATGCTCCACATTGATGTGTTCGTTTTCCACACACTCTTTAATGAAATGATAACGTGTGTCTACTTTCTCCTTCCATGAAACACCGAATTCTTCATAAGCGCTATCACTTAAATGTTGTCAACCTTCAGAGTTATCTTCTCTTCCTTCCGGCTAGTTAATTCTCCAAGTAAGCGCTTTAGCCACAGTGCTTGACATGCTGCTGGTGTTGCTGCCATGAATTCTGATTCACACGATACTAATGCAACCGTTTGTTGCTTCTGTGTACACCAGGTTATAGGAGATTTTCCAAAGTAGAATACGAGCATAATAGTTCCTTTTCCTTTGTCTGTGTTGACGTTATAACTACTATCACTATAACCATTTATCTTGCAGCCTCCTTTCTTGTAGATGATTTCATGCTCCTTTGTTCCTTTGATGTAGCGTATCACCTTTTTAACAGCTTTCAAGTGATGATCCATAGGTTCTTGCATGAATCTACTTAGCAATCCCACTGAGTAACATAAATCATGCCTTTTATGCAACAAGTACCTTATACTCCCAATCAGACTTCTGTATTGAGTACAGTCTACATGCGTGCCTCCCTCAGTCTTGGTTAACTTTGTACCCGAATCCATGGGAATTTTGGTCTCATTACTGTTTACCATATCACTAACCTCCAGAATTTTATTGATATATCATGTCTGCTTTATTGCAATCTCACCCCCGAATTAGGTAACTTCAGTCCCTAGATAATATGCTAGCAATCCAAGATCGTGCATTTCAAACTTATCTTCCATTTAAGATTTGACAAGCCCATTTCCTTCTTTGGAGTACCCATGACTATCAAGTCATCAACATAAACTCCAATGATCAGTGTAGAATCCTTCGTCTTCTTTGTATACACTGCTTGTTCTAGATTGCATTTCTTGAAGTTCAGCGACTTCAAATTCTGATCCAACTTCATATTCCAAGCACATGGTGCTTGCCTTAGTCTATACAATGCTTTAGTAAGCATGTATACTTTTCCCGCATTCTTAGGCTCTATGAAACCCTCAAGTTGTGAGACATAGACCTCTTTTTTGAATTCTCTGTCTAAGAATGCTGACTTTACATCTAGATGATGTACTTCCTAGCTATGATGGGCTGCCAAGGCTAAGATTAATCGAATAATTTCGACACGTGTAACTGATGCTAATACTTCATCGAAATCTATACCATGTTCTTGAATATAACCTTTTGCTACTAACCTTGTCTTATATTTCACAATGTTTCCTTATCATCTTTCTTCTTCTTGAACACCCAGTTTAGACCATCGCCTCATGACCTCTTAGCAAAGTAGTCAACTTCCATGTGTTATTCTTGTTGATTGAGTCCAATTCAACATTCATTGCTTCAATCCATCGTCATCGGTAGATGCTTCCTTGTAATTACGCAGTTCTTCCTCCACCATCATAAGCTCTTCCAAATCATCCATGTTTAATCGTCTTGTTGGTGCATCCTTTTGCACTTGTGATATCCTCCTAAAATCTCATTTAGGATATGATCAAACTCATGATGCGAACTCCTAGTCATCTCATGAACCTCTTCCTCTTCATTTGATATAGGTTCATAGGAGTATGCTGGAGGGGTAACAGGAGAGTTTGATTACCAACTTCTCCTTCATGGTTATTGTCTTCGTGAATCTTGGGATTCACCGGTACTGTTTTAATTTCATCAAATCCATGACAAAACTTTTCCAATGCTTCTCTGTTGTACCTTTCTCTTTGATATAGCTATCCCAATTCCAAAATTTATTATCCACGAACTTAACATCACGACTTATACAAATCTTATCTTTTGCCAGATCATATAGCGTATATGTCTTTGATCCTTCCTCCACACCTAAGTAATCCATAGGCGTGCTTCTATCATCTAATTTCTTCAAGTGAGATGATATTACCTTGGCATATACCGTGTAACCAAAAGTCTTTAAGTCTCCTAGATTTGGCTTCCTTCCAGTTAGTGCTTTGTACGGTGTTTTATCCAATAGAGCTTTCGTATAGACTCTATTTAGTACAAATATTGCGTGCCTAAATGCTTCTCCCCAGAAATTCTGAGGCATCTTCATTGCCTTAAGCATGCTCCGAGTAGTAGATAACATCGTCGTGTTTCTTCATTCAACTACTCCATTTTTTGTGGCGAGTAAGGTGATGTTAATTGCCTTGCAATGCCGTTTCCTTTGCAATACTAATTGAAATCATTTAACGTAAATTCTCTTCCTCTATCAGTCCTTAACATCCTTAACTTGGTTTGTAATTCTGACTCCACCTTTTCTTTGAATTCTTTAAATAACTCAAATGCTTGATCCTTCGAGACTAAGAAATAAACCCGCATGTAATGAGACAATCGTCTACAAGTAGGAATATATATTTCTTTCCCGAATGTGTTGGTGGGGATATAGGACTACAAAGATCTCCATAGACCAAGTCTAAAGGTTTTATAGACATGAACTTAGCCTTATTTGGAAATGGATCTCTGTTGAGTTTTCCTATTACACAAGCATCACAGATCTGTATTGGTTCTTCATCTTCTTGCACCAAGTATGACTGTGCTTCACCAACATTCCTTTGTGGACATTCCCTTTGAAAGTGTCCAAATTTCTCACATTTGTGACATCTGACCTTTCTCTTGTCGAACTTCTTCCAACTCTTGTTCGTCCTAGGTCTGCTTGATGAGCCCACTTCCTTAAGATTTTGCTTATCCTGCCATTTCCCTTTTGATGGGTTAAACTTTTCTCATCCACGATTTTCAAATTGCTTATCTTGGTCTGAATTGTTGTCGTGGCGTGTGTACACAATCTATATTGAACGTCTTTAGGGCTTCTTTCTTGAGCCTTATCTGCTCTTCATAAGTCTTCAAATTCCCGACGATTTCGTCAATTGAAACTTCATCTATGTCGGTACTCTGTTCTATAGATGTAACAATCTAGATAAACCGGTCTCGTACGGATTTTAAGAGTTTCCGTACGAGCATGGGTTCATCCAAGGATTTTCCCAATTCACTATCCTAAGTAGTATACGTGTTAATCCTTTCCATGAAGGTGTCTATTGACTCGTCCTCTTTCATTTGCATCATTTTGGAACTCCACCATTAATTATTGTAAACGAACCTTTTGTATTAGTTCAACACCGAAATGTCTTTTCTTCAATGCTTCCCACAATTCTCTTGTCGTTTTGCAACTTGCCACTTGCAAAATGACAACCTCCTGTATAGCTTGATACAGGTACGCAATCATCGCCTTGTCCTTTTGAACATCTGGTTACGTAGCTTCAGTAGGTTCAGTCGTTTCCTATAATTCGTTCACCTCAAGAATTATCTTAATTCGAATTGACCAAACCGTATAATTTGTAGACTTTAAAGTTGGGCATTGATAATGGGATATCGATCCTACCCCTTTGTGTGTTACCAGTGCGTTGTTATTCGGAGGAGTATTCGAATCTGACATCTTATCAAATCGTATAACTTTCACCTTGACTGACTAAGGTTTTCACACTCCTTATAGACAAACCTACTTGGTTCTATATACTAATAAATACAATGATTCAAGAATATAATTTGCAAACCTGAATTTGTATTAAACGAAAACCTGCGAATACAATTCCTTCAGCCACCTTCGATTATTCCTTAATCGAATTTTATTTTTTGAAAAACGTGTTATACGTACTGACAAAACCGAATTAGTCCCTGTATATTTTTCTTTGGTTTGGTCCTTCAACAAAACTCCTTTTTTCATTGGGATAGATCAACTTTGATCTTTAAACTTGGTTTCTGATTCATACATGAACGAACTACCGTTGTGTCAGCCATTATTTACCAGATATCGCCGGGTTTACAACGGCCAGCAAACAGAATTACCAAGCTGCCTCTTGACTTCCGATTACCTCCGCCGGAATATTCTACGCCGACGCACTTTTGATACTACAGGAAAATCGCACTGCTACCCAAAACAAGTTTAATCCTTATTTGTTGAATGTTGAAACCGGAATTACCACCGCCACTAATCCTAAGCGTATTCTTCAGAAAAAGCAGCCGTTGCACAAGAATATAACAAGAATTTCATTATTGAAAAACCGGGTTCGCCGGAAAGCCATGTACCGCCGAATAAATCGAACAATTGCCTTTTTCTTGTGCCGAAACCTTGCAATCCACTGCCGAAACATACAGACACCAATCTACTTTTCAAATTCTGCCCGAAAACGACCTGCCGGAAAAATGCGTTTCGCCGGAATCCTCACCGGAAAAACGTTTTCATCATAAAACACCTCTACCGCTTTTCTTTCTTTTCCGGAACTTCAATA
This sequence comes from Bidens hawaiensis, assembly GCF_021521415.1. Taxonomy (NCBI): domain Eukaryota; kingdom Viridiplantae; phylum Streptophyta; class Magnoliopsida; order Asterales; family Asteraceae; genus Bidens; species Bidens hawaiensis. The sequence goes on along the minus strand of NW_027493332.1, from coordinate 77,195 downwards.
TATATTCGGAGAACACCGTTAATAACTTCCGTTGTTCAATTTTTCCCAAAATATCTTGCCGAAAAAATGGAATTCGCCGGAAACTTTTACTGCTATTTCTTTTATGGCCCGAATATTTTTTCTGGTCATGGATTTGCCCACTGTTGATCCTTAATTGTTCAATCTAGCAATCAATCTTGAAATCCTAATGCACTAATGCCAATTGTTGGTCCAATATGGATCTTTGATAATGAATTGATAATAGAAATAAGATGAACAATGATAATATGAACAACAATCTTTATTGAATAACTTAAACTTGGATTGTATTGACTAAACGTTCTGATTGTTGCCCCTATTTAGAATAACCAAAAGGCATGATGTTTAGGGTTGCAACCTTTCAAGAGCAACAAGATACAGACACGTTTTTTACAATTACAAACTTTACATATGGATACTCTAACCCCTAGACTTTACAGACATGTTTTAGTATGAATTAAACATACTTTCAACTATTTACACTACGACCCCTGTACTTTGATAACGAATGCTTAATGCTTCGGACCGTAGATGATGCTATTTTATATCATACACAAATATTACACACACACACATAATATATATATATATATATATACACACACAAAAACACAACTTACAATTTAACATAATCATATCATACATTCGTATATATATGTATATTGGCAAATCTTGGATGAAAACGCACCCGGGGAAGGGGGGTGAAAGACCCGGGCCACCAATATACTTTGCCACTATGCATATATGTGTATATGCGTGCCTATGCATGTGATATGTGAGTATGTGTATGTGATATTATGTATATGATATGTATATGTGTATGTGTACGTGCTTATGTGTATGCTATACATATGATATGCCTATCTACATGTTTATGTGTATAAATGTGCTAAGTGCATGTGTATGTGATATTTGTATGTGGCATAAGCTAAGATGAAACAAAGTACGCTAATATCCTTTGACATCATGGATATTGATAAGTGGGTGCTTGGTTGTAACTAATTGTTATTAATGTTGCATTTTTAGTTTATATATTTATTGGAATGCAATTTCATTGAGTTGTTTTTGTAATAATATAGGTTCAACATGAAGCAAGCTTAAAGAACAAATTCAGTATATAATGAAAGCTCGGGTTTTACACGTATTCTTGCTAATATCAAATTCTTATGTGAAAAACACACGGATGGAAATATGTGAGGCAACTATGAATGGTGAAAGGCATTATTCGGTGTGATTTGCGTTAACTAATAGTGAGATTCATAAAGAGGTTTCTAAGTCGGTTTTTTTAGGTCTTGCATAACAGAGGAGACGGTTCTGAGGCTACAACAGACGCACACAAGTTTTTTCGGAGGCCCGGATTCAATTTACTCCTTCATGCTAGCTTGGCAACAAAATGGATTGAAGATCTTATGATGAGCATGAGTGGCTATTCAACCCGTGATCTTCTCCGGGTGAAAGGTTCATGCATTACGATCAACTAGTTTTCGTTTGGTACTAGATATTGGGATTGAAATTGTTAACCCCTTAAGTTATTTGAATTCCAATTGTGATTTTTCGTGTAAAAAATTCGATTTTGTTGCATGTGTAGGTCCCAACGCGGGTGGATCTAACAACTATTCTTGGATCAACCAAACTCAGTGCTAGTGGAATATCACACCAAGCTACCTTTCGTCTCGGATCTTGAGTGTTTATGTTCGGACGTGAGAAGTGAGAGTAAGAGAGAACTAGAAAGAAAGATGTGAAAGACAAATTGACAAAAGGCTTCTTCTTCTCATGGCATGTATCCTATTTATAGGGAAGCATGCATGAGAAGTGCTTATATTCACTAATGCTCAATGGGTTTCTTTACAGTGGACCAAGGCCCAATACATTCAAAAATAACATTACAAGCCCAAAACATACACAAATACATAACTTCCAATACAAAAGACTTAGACATGCAAAACGGGACCTAACAATCTCCCTCTAGTCTTGAGTATTGGAAACTGTCGGTATCATACTCCAAGAATTCGTCCTCGGAAAGTGGAAGTTCAATAAGTCTCTTGACAAACTTGTTGAATGCTTCAACTATCCGGTCCGTGTTCTGAAGTCCAAGGTCCTCGACAGTGCCCAAAGGTGAGTTGTTGAGCTTTAGTACGTCTTCCTTGTGCAGACCCATCAGCTCGTGCTCGTCAAATACACGAATGTCATGCATGTTTCGGCAGTGTATGACGGCTTCACCCGTGGTGTTATCAAATTCCCAGCCAATGAATTTTCGGAGAGTGTTTGGAATGTAGGGTTCACCATGATAAAGGATATGACTGTCTTTTGGTGCCCTATACCTCCACATTATGCGAGGCTCTCCGGTGGCTGGGTCAATCTCTCTTGGGTTCTTGAACTTCCGACCCTTATTGACTTCAAAATCCTTGCACCCCACTTTCGACTGGTGATGGAGATGAGTGGTGACCCAGCCTTCCAAAGTATCATCATATTCCCCCGTACCCACAGCTTTTCGAAGATAATTGATGTCGAGTTCAGGTAGAGTACTTAGCTCTTTATGGACGAGGTAGATGAGATCTCCGTTTTATCTTCTAATTGCCCAACTACTGTTCACACGATTGTATTTTGCATATACAATCAAAGAGTCGTCGTGATAGAAGTAGTTGAGGGTACGGGTGCTGGCACGACTTGTCACGAGATGTGTCTTCCGTTTCTTTTTATGTGTTGCTTGTGACAAATCGGTGGCTGGATCAATGACAGGAGCGCTTGCAGGTGCTTCTGAAGTTGCTTGAATAGGTGGTGTATCTTGATTTGGTGAGTAGTTGATGTAGAAATCATCTTCAGGTTCCTCAGCCACATGAGATTGAACTGGTTCAAGAGTTTTCCAGGCTTCAGTAAAGTCATCCATCATACCTGCAACATTACCTGCAGGAAACAACTCTTTATATATGTCTTCAATTCTGGAGTCGTCCTGCCTCACCTTGCCAGCAGAGTCGTGTGCAGCAGGGTCTTGATATGTTTATTGAGCATGTGGAGGTGATTGAGTGTTAACTCCACCTCCACCTCCCGCTGCACCGGCTCCTCCGTCTCCACCGTCACCTCCGTCATAATTATCATCATCCTCATCAAAACCGTCGTGGACATTGTCGTCCACGTCATCATATTCATCCTCGTCATCATCACTTTCATCGTCACTATCATCTTCATCATCACCATCATTTCCGTCTCCATCTCCACCAGCTTGGGGTTGAGACTGTTCAACATGAGACATCCCCAAGCTGGTACCTACAACGCTTGCAGCCTGGCCGATCTGTGGTGCAACCCGACCCACAGTCGCCTCTTCTTCCGATCCACCAACCTGTTCAGCACGCACGGCCACACTTGGACCGGCGGTAGATTGGGATCCACCCAGTTGTGCCACAGTAGCAGATTTCCTCCAAGTTCCAAAAACAGAATCAAGACGGGCCTCGAGCGTGGCAAAATCATCATCACGCATTCCGATTAGCTCAGAGGCTGCCTTGTACTTCTCGTTCATCTCTTCATTGATCTTCAATTAGAGCTCATTGAGACGCTCCTGCTGTGCAACCTTAGCTCGGATAGCCTTAATCTCGGTTCTTAGTTCAGTGTTTTCATCAATAAGTGTACCGAGAGAGGAGGATGATGCTAACTGTACCTCGAGCATTAAGACTCTGGACTCTAGAGCTTCTCGTTTAACATCAGCAGAGGTAGTGGCATCTTCAACCTTCTTGAATAGACGGGCTTCAAGTGCAGTGGCAGTAGGTACATTTTTTTTCTAGCGTTTCCACTTTGTCTCCCAGTTTAGAGTGGGATGCCCTCAGATTGGCATTCTGCAGTGCTTCTGTGTTGAGTAGTTGTGTTGATTTTGAATCCGACCTTGGAGTTGATTGATCAAGAGTCGTTGACTTTCTATGAGAGCATCATTTAGCTCTTTCTATTCTTCCAAGATCTGAACCCTTGACAGCAACTTCTCCTTCTCTTTGGCATCTTCAACTTCTTCTCTTTTCTGATTCTATATATACTCAAGAAGCACCAGCTCACGCTCAGCCCTTTTCGCGTTTGATTCCTCTAGGGCGATGATCCTATCGAGGATAGGATCAGCGTACCTGGAGGGGTCGAAGACTTTCCTTTGGCGATGGGCTTTGGTGAAAGGATAGTGGTTGGAGGTTTATCGGAGAGGATGGGTGGTGATGTGGTTTGGAAAGGTAGGGTAATGGATAGGGTAGGTAGTGGTGAGGTCATTGAGAATAATGGTGTGTAGGCTCTTGGTTCTAAGGTTGATGATGGTGGTTGTGTTGGTGGTGAGGAAATAATAGTTTGGCTTCATAGGCTTGTTGATTTGATGGGCGAGCTAAAGATGGCTGAGCTGAATGGCGAGGTTGTTAAGGGTTCGGTTTGTGTAGGTTGTTCGGGTGGTGTGGTTGTTTGTGGTTGGGATTGAGGTGGTGAAGGTGGTATTTGTGGTAAGAAAGTGGATATTGGTTGGTCTTCTGGTGAGGGTTCAGGTGATTCATCGAGTGAGTCATGTAACATGGTTTTTCTTGGTTTGGCTTTGGCTTTGAGTAGGGTTTTGGGTTTCTTGTAGATAGAAACCTTAATCTTGGCTACATCTAGGTCTCTAAGGATTTTAGCTAAGGCCTTAGGTGAAACTACTTGTGGGTCAGGGGTGGAGGAAGGCTTCCCTTTAGTAGAAAGCTTGACAACGAGCTTGGAAGACTTCTGGGAGTCCGCAAGCTTCTTCAAACGTTTTAAGGGCTGACGTTCCTCTTCCTCCTCTTCTTCACCAGCCTTTTCTTTACCCAAAGAGTCACCAACAGAAGGCTTGTCGGTAGCCTTCCGCTTCAAGTCATGCTTTGCCTTCGTTCTGTCTTCAGGTGCCTCCTCAGATGAGTCACCCTGTTCAGCCTCAACCTCCGGCTCAGACGGTACATGTTCCCCACTTTCCACTTTAGCCTCATCCCCAGCAGGCTCAGTTTCCTCAAACAACCAAAACTTGGGTCCCGGTCTCTCTCCTTGATACTGATGACCCTTCCCTTTCGTACTCAACAGAACTCCAATATCGACTGCCTGATTTCATTGACATGGTACGGCTCGGGCAGTGACTTCTTATCTTTAGCCTTCTTGTGAGGTGGTCTGGGTGCATCTGGAATCATATCATCAAGCAAGAGTTGCACAAATCTTGGATACATTAGCCATGTTGACTCATTCTTTGCATTGGCCATCATGCACAAGAACAACCGCCGAGAGTAATTGAACTTCTCCTGGGTTGTTATTGTATACATAATCTGCACCCAATCAACCCTCATGCTATCAAAACCGCCACGTATGTCCGACATACAATGAGTCACTATGTGGAATAGGAATATCCAATAAGGTGGCAAGTGTTTCTTCTCCAAACTTTTCCATTCTGTATCATATCCCATTCTCGTCACAAACTCACACAGCTTAGCCCTATCACCTTTCTCATACAAATAGCCAGGCTCGCCTTTTATCTTCAATGCACGTCTGATGTCGTCTTCCGTGATCTTCAAAGTCTTACCTGCCACCTTTGTGTTGATAGAAAGAGCATCATCTGCAGGTGTTGCGAACGCCGAGAATTCTGTAACCCATTTTGTGTAGATGGCCGGGTTAGCAGTGATGGCATACTCAAGGGGTGACTGCCTTAGCCCCCAGATCATTGAGGTGAACACCTTGTCCTTCTTATCTTTTGGTTCCTCGAGAAGACAATACAAATTATGTGCCTGAAATTATGCATTAAGATCATGTGAATCATCATTAAATTTTAACCAAGATAACATACGAGTTATATACAAATGGTAAAGTATGTACAAAATACTTAGTTTAATTAATTACTTATTGTTAATTAATTGATATATACAATTTAGTATTAATGAGTCAAGAAGTTGATTTTAGTCTTTTAATAAGTTAATGACTCCAAAATATATTAAGTTTGTATGTCCAAAACAGTCCAACAATCCATATTTGTCAAAACAGTCCAGTAGCCAATCGGTCCAGAAATCTGAAAAATTTTCTAAGTGTTGGAATTTCACCTAGGAATTTCGCATGGGCTTTCATTTCGCTTCGCATGGCTAAGCGAAGCGAACTAGGGATCCCAATCGCTTCGCATAGGAGTGCGAAGCGAATAAAAAATTCCAATCACTTCGCACGGACGTGCGAAGCGAAAGAGATTCTTATTCGCTTCGCATGGGGGCTATGCGATGCGAACCAAGATGATATTTTGCATCGCATGTTGATGCGAAGCGAACAAGAAAATCATTTTGCATCGCATGTAGATGCAAAGCGAAATAGAAATCTTATTCGCTTCGCATAAAGCATGTGAAGCGAAAGACCCTCTTTATGCGAAAAAGTTACTTTGCCCCTTTTTGATCCATTTTTCTTCCTAGCTAATCGCCTTGACCCGAATTAGCTTTATGAAGAGTTTGAGGCCAAAACCCTTTGGTTTACCTAGTCAATCGGACTCTAGAATGTCCGAACAAACCCTAGATCTACCACTTACAAAATCAAACCTAAAACTAGCAATTAAAGATGATATTCATGATCTATAGGCCTAATTGACAGTTGCTAAGCATGATAATCTCAACAGATTTGAAGAACCACCACAAGATATGGCGACGGTTTCCGTCGCTAGATCTGCAAGAACCCATAAAGAAAAGATGAAGATTGGATGATGATGATGATGTTATACCATGGGTGTGGGTTCCAGATTCATGATCAAAACGTGATAAGGAGGCCGGATTGATTGTAGATCTGAAGATGGAGTTAGGGTTTGAGAGGAAAGGTAGAGAGAGAAAGAGAGAGTGTAAGATGAAAGGTTTGAGTGAATAGTGAAAGATATTTTCGGTCCCCCTTATATATAGGGTCAGCCTATCTCACGATAAGGTCAAAACATCGCGAGTATTCACCGAAAATACACTCTCAGTCCTCGGTCTTTAAAAATATTTACTAACTCAAACCCGAAAAATATTTAACCACCGAATCCAAACACTTTGTTGTTTTTCAATTTTTCTTTTGTCGGTCCGTAACTGTTAACGTTTGCAAAAGCGATCTCTTTGACAGAATAAAACAAAAATAAATTATAACTTAAATAAAAGTAAAGTTAAAATAAAATTAAAATAAAGAAGAATAAAAATAAGATTAACAATAAATAAAAATTAAAATAAAATTAAAATTAAAATTAAAAATTAAAACATAAGATATTAAAATGCTAAAGTAAATAATATTTTAGAAAATAAAAACAAAACAAAATAAAACAAAATAAAAACATATTTAAACATAAAGTTAATATGGAATTAATTTACATGATTATTTTCATTTATCAATTCACAAAGAATGATCGTGACATGGAATCATATTGATTTGTAAAGCCCTAGATCGTGTTTCCATTTTGATATTATTGTGACACAAGTTCATCATCGATTGTAGATATTGTCTACTTGTTTAACTTGACAAGTGTTTTGATGTTAACGTGATACATTTAAGGTTTAATTAGGCATGGAACTTGTGTGGTCCCCACTTAATCAGACCTGTTACTGATTCCATCATATCTCGGGCCTAGTTTGTGTTGACATATCACCTCAACTTGACTTAAACCTTTCTTAGTTGATCACAGTGCACTTATTAACACTTTGGACACTTTTACTTTGAACACTTGACTCTTTGTACAATTGACTCGATCTAGAAAGATTAAAACAAAGCAGAAGTTCAGGCCATAACAATCAGGTCGGATAATACCATATTATCGCGCACAGAAAGTCCAAGGCTTGAACAAAAGAAAGAAAATAAAACAAAGCAGAAGACTCAGGGCCTTAACAATCAGATCTTGTATGACTACAAACGTAGAAAGTCCAAGGCTTGAGTCAAAATAAATGAAGAAATAAAGCAGAAGTTAAAATTTCTTGAACTGACTCCTTTTCTTTTCTTTTTCTTTTTCTTTTCTGACTCTTTTGTTTTTCTTTTTCTTTTCTTTACTTAACGCTTTTCTGACTCAGTAAGAATTAAAAATGACACATACAAGTTTTCATAAGATAACTGTGATCAGGTATAGAGAGGCTTGGGTATGACATGTGTAATTACATTTGAACCTTCATAGGTATGAATTTAACGGAATCATGCAACCGCATCATAATTGTATAGCCACTAGCACCGGCAAGAATTAGGTTTATATCAGCCAACACTTGCTTGTTTGTCAAGCCTATCTACACATCTATGAGTGACCTTGTAGCCTTTTGATTTACTCTTTTCACGTGCTAGGATCATTACATGCCAATGTACTATCATTTTCCAAAATGCCGGATCAAATTCTTGATTGAAAATTTTAGCTATCTGACTCACTCTAAGCAGGACCTTCCTCTAAGCGAGAAAATCCTTTTTGAATTTTCTTAAAATTTCTTAAAATAGGAGTAAAGATGAAATTAATATTATATAAAAATTAAAATCTTTTTGTTAAGTCAAATGACTCGATTTTGGTTTTTATAACGTAAATTCAAAATCTTTTTGGCGAGTTAATATTAACTCATTTTCTCCCTCTAAAATTATGATATATTTTTAAAATATTTACAATTTTAAAATAAAAGATAAAATTTACTCAAAAGAAATCATGCCCAAAGATTCAACGAGAAATAAAAACCGGTCACGACTAAATGAAAACCGGTCACGACTAAATGTTTTTATAAAGAGATCAGCAATGTTAAAATCAGAATGAACCCTTTTTATGTTGACAAGCTTACGATCAAAACAATCGCGAATGAAATGCTTTCGGATGTCAATATGCTTTGTCTTTAAGTGTTGGACCGGGTTTTTAACAATCGCCACAGCAACATCATTATCATATTTGATCGTGGTATCATTGAAATTCAAACCGTAATCCAGCATCTGATGCTGGATCCAAATAACTTGTGAGCAGCAACTGGATGCGGCGATGTACTTGGCTTCAGCGGTTGAAGTGGACACAGTGACTTGCTTCTTACACTGCCATGAGATCAACCGGTTTCCCAGGAATTGGCATCCTCCCGATGTTGACTTTTTGTCTAAATTGCACCCCCCATAATCACTGTCAGTAAATGCATGAAGTTCCAAGGGAGACTCTTTTGGATACCAAAGTCCCAATCGAGGTTTTCCCTTCATGTATCTGAAAATACGTTTGACAACGGTCATATGGGACTCTCTTGGATCTGACTGATATCTGGCACACTGGTAAACAAGGAACATGATGTCCGGTCTGCTTGCAGTGAGATACATCAGTGAGCCAATCATGGACCTATACATGTACTGATCGACTGGCTTTCCCGATGGATCAGGAGCGAGGACTGGTCTTGTAGCGATTGGTGTCATGAAGGCAGTTGAGTCATTGAATCCGAATTTTTGAACAATGTCATGAACGTACTTTTCCTGATGAATCAAAGTACCGTTCGTCTTTTTTTCAACTTGTAGGCCAAGGAAGAACGTCATCTCCCCCAAGAAACTCATCTCAAATCGCTGCTGCATTACCTCAGAAAACTCCTTGCACATATTCTCATTCGTGGACCCGAAAATAATGTCATCAACATACACTTGGACCAGAATTAGATCACCCTTAACCTTCTTGACAAAGAGGGTCTGATCGACAATTCCTCTTTTGTACCCATTCTTCACCAAATGGTCAGCCACTGTGGCATACCAGGCACAAGGTGCTTGGTGAAAACCATAAAGTGCCTTGTCAAGACGACAGACATGATCAGGACGGTCTGGATCTTCAAAACCTGGAGGTTGGCTGACGTAGATTTCTTCTTTAACCTTTCTGTACAAGAAAGCGATCTTTACGTCCATTTGATATACTTTGAAGTTCATGTACGAGGTGTAGGCCAGAAAGATACGAATTGCCTCTAATCTAGCTACAGGTGCATAAACTTCATCGTAATCAAGTCCTTCACGTTGCCAAAAGCCTTGCACAACAAGCCGGGCTTTATTTCTGATGATAACCCCCTTGTCATCCTTTTTATTTCGGAACACCCACTTCGTTCCAATCGGTTTCTTATGTTCTGGTTTCTTCACTAGCCTCCAAACATTCAGCTTCTTGAACTGTAACAGCTCCTCTTGCATGGCTTCAACCCAAGAATTTTCTTTCAATGCGAGTCGATAGTCCTTGGGATCAACCTGTGAAATAAAACAAGAAAAAAAGACATCTGTTAATGTTACCAGAAGTACTACGTGTTTGAACGCCAGCTGATGGATCTCCAATTATATTCTCAGTCGGATGTCGGCGATGGATCGCTAATTGAGGAATTTGCTCGACATGCTCGACTGGTGTTGCCTTGAGTTCCACTGATAAGCTCTCTATGGGATGAAAGACAGCAGTCACATTAACAGGAACATTTGGTTGAGGATCACTGGCATCTTCTTGTTGATCAACCAAATGTTCTTGAGTGGTGTTGCCTCCCATAGGTTGTCATAGAAAGGTACAACGATGGCTGGAACAGAAGTTGAGTCGGTGTGGCCAGAAGCTTCATTCTGAACTTGTTCAACTTGAGCAACCTCTGCGTTAGATTCCTTAGCTACACCTTGATTTTCTTCTTCTGAGGGAGGTGTGGGAACAGATTCCACCACACTTGGTTTAGCTGGAGGAATTTCAACTGGAACGGTCTGGTCGGCTGACACGTATGAATCGGTATCTGAATCTGTGGTGTCTTCGATAGTGGGCATTTCAGTAGTGTCTGCGGCTGGCTGCACCTCATTTACCGGGGCTGGTTGATTAGCCACGGGTGGAACATTGAGTACGGGAGCAGGAACATCTACTTGAATGTCTTCCAGACCTCTTAACACGGCTTGCATCAAAACTGACTGATCATTCTCAGGTTGAGCAGGGACAGAAACAACGGGGAAAACCGGTGGTACAACTGGTGTTACGTACATCCTTCGAAACTGCTTGACCAATCTTTCATAATCGAACATCCAATTAGGACCGTTGTGTGCATCTGTAGGGTTTAATTCTTGCCAATCAATGTTGAATGATTCCGAGATTACTCGGGTCTTCTTGTTGTAGACACGATAAGCACTTTTGTTTGCAGCTTACCCTACAAAGTAGCACTCATCCGCCTTCTCAGCAAACTTGGAAGTTGAAGTGGCATTCGTTTGGAGTACTATGCAAGGACATCCAGACGTTCTGAAGAAATTAACCCTTGGCTTCGTTCCATAGAAGACTTCATATGGAGTCTTGTTCAATCTCCTGTTCAGAAGCACATGGTTCTGGGTAAAGCAGGCAGCATTGATGGCTTCACCCCAGAAAAACAATGGAAGTTTTGAATTACAGCATTGTTCTTGCAGCTTCTACCAGTGTACGGTTTCGCCTTTCAGCCACCCCATTTTGTTTAGGAGTGTAAGGTGCACTGAATTGATGAAGGATTCCCTTGTTGTGACAGAACTCATTCACCACCTTGTTGCAGAATTTTGTTCTAATGTCACTTCTGATGCACTTGAGTCTTTTCTCTATTTGATTCTCAACCAATACAATGAACCTGAGCAGAAACTGAGATGTCTCATCCTTATGCCCTAGCAGAAATGCCCAACTGAACCGCGAGTAATCATCAGTAATAACCAGGCAATAGGCTTTTCTACCTATTGCCAGTGGTTAGATTGGACCAAAAAGATCCATGTGTAACAGTTGAAAAGTGAAGTTTATGGAATTGATAGTCTTGGGTTTGTGAGAAAGTTTGTGCTGTTTGCATTTAGAGCAAGATAAACATTTTTCAGTATAATGAAAGGATTTTACAGGCAAACCCCTCACGTGGTTACCTTTAACCAACTTATTCAAGTTTTTAAAGTTGATGTGACCCAATCGTCGATGCCATAGGGATGAGTCATTCTCCAAGGCCTTGGACAGTAAACAAGAAGCAGTTCTCATAGAATAATTGCTTCTCATGTCCAGTATATATGCATCGCTATGCCTCGGAGTACGCAACAAAATCCACTCTTCAGGGACTTTGAAACCTGGTTTGAGAATAAGACACTCATTTTCGGTAAAGAGAATTGAGAAATGTTTATCACAGATTTGAGAGACACTGAGCAGATTGTGGTTGAGCTGTTCCACAAGATTGACTTCATCAAAGGTCAAAGTACCATTTGAGACCTTTCCTTGTTTCGTGATTTCTCCTCCTATGTCACCAGCAAAGGAGACATGTTCGCCGTCGAATGGCTTCACATCAAACAGCAGGGATTCATCTTCTGTCATATGTCGGGTGCAGCCACTGTCCAAGTACCAAATACTATTGACAGGCCTTCCAGGCTGACCTTACACACATGAACAGCTAGTTAGTAGAGGGGTCCCGAGACATACTTGTCTCGGGAAAATTAAACATAAAATCACCAAGTTTAATTTTATGATTCTTGAAAATATAATCTTTTGGTGACTCAGAATCTGAAGAGCAATCCCTCGAGGAACTTGAGTTATGATTTCCTAGGTTTTGGAAAGGTTTTCTGGATTGCCTTCGTTTTGGTTTGGTATCAGATCTTGAGTGTTGTTAGATCCACCCATGTTGGGACCTAGCACCGAGTTTGGTTGATCCAAGAATAGTTGTTAGATCCACCCGCGTTGGGACCTACAATTGGTATCAGATCTTGAGTGCTTATGTTCGAATGTGAGAAGTGAGAGTGAGAGAAAACTAGAAAGAAAGATGTGAAAGACAAATTGACAAAATGCTTCTTCTTCTCATGGCATGCATCCTATTTATAGGGAAGCATGCATGAGAAGTGTTTATATTCACTAATGCCCAATGGGCTTCTTCACAGTGGACCAAGCCCCAATACATACAAAAATAACATTACAAGCCCAAAACATACACAAATACATAACTTCCAATACAAAAGACTTAGACATACAAAACGGAACCTAACAGCATGTCATATTATTGAATCGGTTTTGTATGCATAAGTCTAGTTAAGTTTTGTCCTACAATTACCACATGAATAATTATACACATAGTCACCATTAATGACTTCACACTAGGTATAAGATTGATTGTGATTAAGGAAACTAAAACCTAGAGAAGATTGTTGTTATCATAATTGTTTTTCAAACCAAATCAAAATTATTTGTATTTTTAGTAATCAATTAAAATTCTAGTGAACAAAATTTGACCACAAATTTCTCATGGACACTTGACTTTGATATACTACTCATTTATAACGCCCTACTTGCGGTGCACGCATATAATGTATATATGTGTGAACCCCTGGATAGGCAAAAGTGAAATTGCACTAATTTTGACGTTATTTTACTAATCTCGTGAAAATAACGTTAAAAGTGGCGGAAGGTTAATCAGGCATCATGTGGTGGCGTTGATAGCCGAAAGACAAGGGTATATGCACCAATTGACCAGTGTGCCGATGCTTGAGTATTATGTGCCTTATGTCCAAGGCTTGATACAAAACTACTATTGAGCCGGGGGTCTCATCGAAAGCAGCCTCTCTATTCCTACGGGGTAGAGGTAGGCTGTCTACATCTTACACTCCTCAAACCCTACCATAGCTTTCATATTAGTGGAATATACTGAGTACGACGACGACGACGATGAAGAAGTGACATCGATCAGATATATAACAACTATGTGCGTCAAACTACATTACATTTTTAAAATGTACAGATAAATTACAATATTTGCATTGTGGAATTTTGAACTTTATATAAGGGGACAATTTTATACATAAATTTTTTAGACCATCATCACTAATGCAAGTTTCATGTAAAAGAAGCCAAGATTTTAGTTGCTAATGCATTCACAAGTGTAGGGTTCTATTGTGGAATGCGACAACATCGCACTTTGTTAAATAATGATTCACGATATGTCAATGCATGGAGTCACCTTAGACAAACAAATATTACTTGTATTTCCTATTACTATATTAGTGTTTAGTGAATTTATATTATTATATTATTTAAGATACTTTTTTTAGAAACATAGTTCACAAGTCGACATTTTTATGTCATTTAACTTCCATTCAAAAGCTTTATCAAACAGTAATAATATTTATCAAACGTATCAAAAATGTGATTATGGAAGATAAAAGGTTATTTTTTTTTCTTAAGGTTACCATCAAATGTAAGGGTATATAATTGTGTTGGTAGGGTTTGTGAAAAAACAAGTGTTTTTATATATATGATTAGTGGATATCTAATCTGATAACTATCTAAGTTGATGGTGTCCAACAATGCAAGTATGAATGCTCTTTTTTAAGTGTATATATAATGGTAAAGATTTAAGTTAATTTCATGTAAACAATTTCTTTACAACATATTATACATAGTTTTAAGTGATTTTAAACATTTTTCTGTCATTTTTATTATATTATTGCTTTAAGTGCTTTTAAACGTCTTTCCGTCATTTTTTTATTGTAGTCTGGATTAAGAAATAAATAATAAATAAGAACTTGAAGCGTGTTATATTAATTAATTAATTAATTAATTAGTTTTTCAAAAACATCTATTACCGAAATAGAAGATAGAAAAAGATCTCCACTAACTACTATACACATAAAAATATCATAAAGCTTTCAATCTACACGTATGAAAATTAATTGGCTTCAATATCTTATGCTACATCTTAAAAGTAACAAAAGCATATTTGGTTTAGTGCTTTGGTTTCTCTATAAATAATGCACCTACCAAAGTCCAGAAGACATCAAACGTTGGTGATAAACAACCCACAAAAATTCAAGCAAAAACATTATGAATTCATCAAAACTTGTAATGGCTTATGAGAACAACAAGCCATACATTGCTATGTTTATTGTCCAAGCAATATATGCAGGCATGGCTTTGTTATCCAAAGCATCCATTTCTTCAGGAATGAATTCTTTCATTTTCGTTGTTTATCGTCAAGCTTTCGCGACTCTCGCACTAGCTCCATTCGCATACTTCTTTGAAAGGTCCAAAATTTCATCCATCTACCGATTTGATAAGTAATTTGAATAAAAAATTTATAGGTTTTTCACTTTGTGCAGGAAGAATGCAGCTCAGTTATCATATACTTTGATATGGAAGATATTCTTCAGTTCTTTGATAGGGTACTAATATATATATTATATATATATATAGGAAAATTATGTACAAATAAAATTAACGTGCTAATTGTGAGAATCAAGTAAAATAATTATATATACAAGTAGAGTAATTATGTAATTACTCTATGATGTAATTACATAATTACTCTGCTTGTATATATAATTACACTACTTGATTATCACAGTTAGCACGTTAATTTCATTTGTATTTAATCCAAACCCTATATGTATACATATATATATATATATAAAGCTCTAGTTAATTTAGTCTAATTTTCTTTAATATTTTGCATATGATTAATTTGTTGGCTAATTATCACTCAAATCTGTTTACAAATTTCTTCAGGATAACTATATGTTTAAATATGTACTATAAAGCTCTGAATCATACATCTGCAACGTTTGCTGCTGCTTCGACTAACCTGATCCCGGCTATAACCTTCGTGATTGCTCTTGTACTGAGGTATCTATAGTCAGCATTAATGATTTTATTTTAAATAGTAACCGAAAAGTTTGGTTACTATTCGTGTAGTTTTTCCGAATAAAAATACTGTTTATGAATCTGATCCCATAGTTTGAATAAATAATTGCAGGATTGAGAGAATGTATATAAGAGAATTGCATGGTTGGGCTAAATTGATTGGGGCCATAGTTTCAGTTTCTGGGGCTCTTGTGTTTGCTTTTGTAAAAGGACCAACTTTGAACTTCATGCCTTGGTACACTTCCGACGGTGAAATTGGGTCAACGACGAATCAATTTAGTTTGAAAGGCGAGTTTATAAAAGGACCGTTTATGATTCTTTGCGCGAACATTCTTTGGTCTTGTTGGGGTATTATTCAGGTTAGTTTTCAGTTTAGAAGTTCAAAAGGGGTTGTGGCACAACTTGTTGCCCGTTTGTCTGTCACTTTATTGTAATCGTTTTGAGCTCAACAATCAACTAAGAAAAATTAGTTAATTGAAGTCTTTTTGTGTTTTTGCAGGCACCTATTATGAAGGAATATCCAGCAAAACTATCACTAATTACTCTTCAATGTTTTTTTAGCTTAATGCAAGCAATAGTTGCAGCCATAGCTATGGAAAGAAACGTATCTGCATGGAAGCTTGGGTGGGATTTTAATCTCATGTCTGTCGCTTATTGTGTAAGCAATATTCTCTTTGATATTCGTGTATCATAAAATCTTTGATTTCTTAGGTTTAAATTCAGTTTATTTATTTTATTTTTTTTTAGATGGCATACAAAAGATACTAATCCTATTTAAAAAAAATATATCCAATCATATTGTCAACATGCACTAGATCATCATGTTTTTTCACTTTTTAACTTCTAGGGTTAATATATAAGAAAAAAGACATAAAAAAACTTTCTTGTCTTTTCTTATATTATGTATAGAATATTTCTCAATCTAACATTAATATATTAATTAGAGATTTGAGATTGTTTGAAATACAAATTAACACTTTAAAATCTATTATATATATTCAAAAACTTTAGTATGACC
Source organism: Bidens hawaiensis (assembly GCF_021521415.1). Taxonomy (NCBI): domain Eukaryota; kingdom Viridiplantae; phylum Streptophyta; class Magnoliopsida; order Asterales; family Asteraceae; genus Bidens; species Bidens hawaiensis. The sequence goes on along the minus strand of NW_027493332.1, from coordinate 60,630 downwards.
TAAATTTTAATTAGATAAATAGTTTTTTATTTATTTAAACCTATAACTTCCACTATATATATGAAGTTGATCACTATCTATCCTTAGTCTCAAGGACTGATGATGAGAAGCATGTTACTTTTTGTTGTAAGTAGTGTTAAAGATGTCAGTATGCTTAATCACAAATTTGGGAAAATCTTTATTTAATCTTAAATCAATCTTGATCCTAGCTGATAGAAATACAAGAAAAGTCTCATACACTAATTATACCTGTTTTAAAATTCAAAATCAGTATGAACGGTTACCATATCGTCACAGGAAACTCACTCAGGAGTGAGGGTAACGTAGTTATAAAAAAAAAAGAAGAATTACCTGATTGTAGCTAGATTGATAATCACAATTTTTAGAACAATAAAAAAGCCATCCGTTTTCTTTACACTTTTCTAAAATATGGGGAAAAGGTATCAGGTTTTTCTATAACATTATCGTTCACAATAATGTCACATGATCATTTGTTTGTAGGACATTTGCCAACGTGAATACTTTTAATAGTCATTCATGTCCTATGATCATTTGTTTAGGTTATACAGATGTTCAAAACTTTAATATATATGATTCACTAACACTTAATTAGATAACTTTTCCGTACAAATTAATGATCTGGTTTTGGATATTTAAGCATATGACTTGCACTATGAAGTTGATCATTATCCTCAAGTCAAGTACTAATGATGAGAAGCATAAGTTATCCCTTTTCTTTAAACTTTCTTAACATATAGGTAAAAGGTAATAATTTCGGCAATATCATTTTTATCGGTTGTAAATATGTAAAATTTTTGCCAACAGGTATACCTTTAATAATCGTTGATGTTACATGATTATTTGTTTTAATTATAGAGACGTTCTTTACGTTTAGAATACGGAACATCTTTTGGATTTTATGTGAACAGGGTTTCTCACTTTAAGTTATGTGCCCATGAGGCCACGAAAAACGTAAATTGATTACGCATAAAACATGTTCTCTTGAATTTACGAATAAAAAGATTTTCCACTAGGCACATGATAGATCTACATGATAGACCGGACCAGGCACATAGTCCATACCTTTAAGCTTTGAAGGTCTAAAAAAAGCTAAATAAAGGGGACATATACACTCACAAAAGTTTGTGTCATGCATGCAGATTGGCACCAATCTATTTGTTCAAAAATTAAAGTATTACTTGCTTTATAAGCTTACACCTATAAACAAAAGCTTTATATTTATATTTTACACTACTATTTATTTTATTATTACAATTATATTGATCTCTTGTTTATAACAGGGTGTAATAGTGACAGCATTGACATATTGGTTGCAACTATGGTCGATAGAGAAGAGAGGGCCAGTATTCACCTCCATGTTCACTCCTTTGGCCCTCATCATCACTGCAATCGTCTCGGCGTTTGTGTGGAAGGAAACACTTTATGTAGGAAGGTACCTTCATAAACATACGCACGTTGCTCTAAACTTAGTTTATGTTAATGAACCCTAACATTTGGTACATTAAGTAACATCACTATATAAAATTTGGAAGTCAAGCATGAAAATTGCAATTTACCCTCTATGCATTTTGATCCATTCTAACCAGTAATGGAACCAGAACTTAAGTTAGGATCCCTATGGTCCGCCCATGTTCAAAGTGGTACTTTTGTGGAACCATGTTGAACTTTTATGAGACCATGTTGAACATAAATTTTGGGATTAAGATCCTTATGTTTTCTTAAAATCCTAAAAGACATTTTTTCTTCCTTAATATATGGTAGTAATTGGGTACCATCTAGGTGGTACGTTTCATACAAAACATCTTTTAATGTGCACTAAACATATTTTTGTCTTTTCAAACAATGACATATGACCCTCAAATTAAGGACTAAGGAGTCGATGTTACCAAACCAAAAACAGGCACGTCATGAAATGCAAAATACTTTGATTTAGGGGTGTGCATCAAAGAAAAAAAAACCCAATCCGAAAACGGAAAAAAATGACAATTTGGTTTTTTTTTCTTGTTTTCATTTTTTATAAAAATCCAACTTACGGCTCCATTTTGGCTTTGCCTATAAAAAGCTGAACCGAATTTATAAATTAAATTATTTATTTTTATTTTAAATAATTTATAAGAATTTATTAAATTTGTAACTAAATATTTTAGCCCATGTGTATAATAATCAGTTAGTTATTAATTAGCAAAATGATTTAGGTCAAAATTCATTATTTTGATCAACAACTTTTTTCAGTCCAAAATTTACAAGCTCAAAAGCAAACTGAAAAAACTGAACCGAAAACTGAAAAACCAAAATGAACAGTCTTCAAAATTTTAAAACAGAACTTTCAATTTTTGGTTCGGTTTTAGCCTACAACCGACCTAATTTGGTTGGCCGGTACTCATATCAAAGGTGGCCCTAGAACAATTTACGAACTCTAATGCCTCGTTTATCAAACCCTAGACATTTATAAAATCATAACAAACTTTTTACAAAACTTAGTATTTGAGGAAGATCATTTAAGCTATCAAATGAGCGATTAACATGAACTAACAAAGTGACCGTGTGTCGTGTTGTCACAGTGTTTGTGGGGCGGTGTTACTAGCAGGAGGATTGTATTGTGTTCTATGGGGAAAAAGCAAAGAAATGACTATTGGTAACATAAGTGAAGAAAAACATGAAGTGCAAGTAACGTTGGAATCCATTAAAACACAAGAATTATAAGCTTGTCAAATCAGATAGATCAAGGGTCTGCCAGAATATTGTGTCATAGGCATGATAGTGGTCATCATCGGCCATAATTAGGCACCATACTCCATTAATGGTGCTCAATAGTGTCAATATTGTTTGTAATCTATATATTTAATGTAAGTTTTGTAACCACATTATTGATAAAGATGAATAAATCAATGATATCAATTAAGGCTTATACAGTAGAAACTCTATAAAATAATACACTTGGAACCATCAAAATTTATTAATTAAAAGAGTTATTAATTAATCGATAAATTAATAATTATTAATTTATAGTAGAATGTTCTGACTCACCCAGAAGAAAATGTAGTTGAACAGTTGTTGACTGATGAAAAAATTATTGAAAGCGTTATTGAAATTAATAAAGATAATATCGATGAAGAAGATGATGAAAGTTCTACAATGGAGCCCCCTTCGCGAAACGAAGATATTAAAGCGGCAATCACATTGAACAATTTCTTGTTGAGCTATGAGAAAACAACACCAGAAGTTCTTACCATGCTAAGGAAAATTAGAGACGAGATTCAAGGGAAAATTGATTTAAACAAAAAACAAAAGACAATTGAGTCATTTTTTAAGAAACATGCATAAATCATTCATGTAATATGCTATATATAAGGAATTATTAATTTATATTTTATATGAGGTCTAAAGAAATTATCAAAAATGTATTATCTTATAATTTTAGAGAATTATTAATTTAGCACCCTATCCCCGAGTCGGGACCGGCAAAAAATATTATCTTAGAGAGTTTATTAAATAATCGAGTATTAATTTATTGAGTTTCTACTGTAGTATCTTAAATGCACTGAGCAGCACTAAGAATCGAAGCCTATTACGACGAACCATATAGCAACGACTTATTGTCGTTGGAATAGCTTCGGGTATAGCAACGACGCGTCATCGAAAAAGAATAGTTTTAAAATTTGGAACTTCTAGTTTCTATAGCGACAACAAGTCTGGAAATAATTTAGGAGGGATTCACGAAAAAAATACCCGCCATGTTGCTTTTGCGATGGCATGTCGTCAAGATAAGCTAATTTATAGCGACGACAACAATTGCGTTGACCTTTTAATTGTTAGATGTTTCAGTTGACTTTTATTTCTTTATTAATTATTTTATATTTTATATTTCTATGAATCAACCGTTCAAGAACACAAAAACATCTCTGTTCACAATCCCATATTTCTAGCACTTTCATCGGTATTTCGATATCTACCCTACACAATAAATTATTAACAATAAAATCCTACACACCTAGCACAATAAATATTATATCCTACATACTCTACATAGTAAATAAAATTATCCTATACACCCAACACAATAAATATGTTATTCTACATACCCTACATAGTAAACAAAATTATCATACACATGCAACATAATAAATATTTTTTCCTGCATGCCCACATAGCAAACAAATACACGCTCTATACAGTAAAGATTTTATCCTGCATGCCCTAAATAGTAAAACAAATTGTCCTACACACCTAGTACAGTAAATATTTTATCCTGCATATCCTACATAGTAAGCAAAATTATCCTACATATGTAATATTAGTTCCGTGTTGATGAAAATGTAAAGAACTAACATTCCCTACACAGTGAAATAATCTATACATAGTATAATATATGAACCTACAATAAACAATTCAAAAATATCACCTACACTGCACATATATGAACCTACGCAGTGAAAAATAATCCATGCATAGTAAAGTATATGAACCTACACAATATACTATTATATGAACATTTATTCCCGCACACACATACAAACTTGAATTCAATAGGTAACTACATTTTCACAAAACTTCCTACACATAATTGTATGTTTCTAATTTTGTTATGTAAATACTATATAAAGAAATCTATAATAAACAAAGTAATGTTGCACAATTTATGTGCATTATGAACAAATACTAAAAAGAAATAAACAGCTTAAACAACATAATTCTAAAAAATAAATTATAATTTTATTTAAGAAATTTTCATGAGAAAATAAAATAGTATTATAATCATCATATGAGCATTGATTATTCATAAGAAAAAATAACCATTGAATGCATTAATGCCTGATTTTCATGAGAAGTACGTATGTCACCGTAAGATCATTGGTTTAGTGGTGCAAGGTGCTCAACAAACCGAATATTCTTAACACCGAAATTAAAAGTATGTTGATTTTCATACTAAATTAAATAAAATGGAAATATGTGACCATCTCCAACAAGATGTGTGTAAGGCACCTATGCGTTAAGGTGCAAGGACGGGATCAGTGATTTGTGAGAGGGGAAGGAGACTATAGTGTACATGCTGAGAAGGGTGAAAGAGGGACAACCTTGATGACGTGAAGGAGGCTTGGCCGCCTATGAAGCCTTTACTGTTGCAGATGCTCTGAAAGAAAGATAATGCGTAAATCATATGTCATGCATTAAAATATTAAATGATTTAGGCATGCATTTAGACATAATCTGATTTTGTAATCCCTCTTGATGTGTTTAAATTACCAAACTTAATGTTAGTCATACACATCATTTATACATGTTGAAGTAGTCACAAGTGAAATAATGGGGTGGTCCAAATAAAGTTTTACAAACAAAACATACAAGCTTGATACATATGTTCCTAGTCAATGATACATCACCTTGAAAACTGGGTTAGCCAAAAGTTGAAGTTTCTGCTTAACATATCCTAAGGGCATAAAGTCATAAAGAAATTAGTAATTAAGTTCCATAAGTTGGGTATCGTTTTTACTTATTAAAATTCTTTCTAAAAAAGATAAAGGAAAAGGAGAAGAAAAGATAATGTTCATGATGGGGATTATTATTCTTAAATCATTAGTCTTGTGTTCAACACCCCTTTTAAGTTTTCTTCTTTTTATAACTATTATATGTATATTATACATAATACATCTATGCACATATGTACATAACTACATACATATGCATGCTTGAATATGTGTGTAGTATATGCATGTAATAGTATGTGTGTCTTTACATATGTATATATTTGTATGGATGTGAATACATATGTGACCATGTGTTGGTATTATATAATTTATATGTAGCCATGTTTCTGTTGTGAGTGAAATCTAGAGCAGTGTGTTTGGAATCTGAGTTGATTTGTTTGAGGTACTTAGAGATGCATAATATTTAACAACAATATAGGGGTTGAATTAAGAGAATAAAATCTTGAAAGAAACCATCTTTTTGAATTTTGAGACAACAATAAAGAGACAATTTAAGAAACAAACAAACAACCTTACTCAAAGCAGCAAATTAAAGACTAAACCCTTTGTCTTGTCTTCCTTAACAATCCTTACTCATTAAGATATGGGGTAACTTCTATGCATGAAGTTCAAAGTAGGGTTTTGACAAACTTATAAAAAAATAAACAATCAAACACTTTAAAATGAAACCATTAATTTGATGATATTCTTATATTAGTCATAGGTTTGTGGTAATTATAGATATGTTTAAGGATTAATTGAAAAATACGAAAGAGCGTTTAGTGACATGTAACAAAAGCGTACAGAAGCTCTTACAGACTCACATTGGTGTGTCCTCTTGACCAACAAAGACAGGCTCGGAGACAACAGGGTCACTTGAGTCGCTAAAGTAAGGTTATAGGTTAAAAAAACATATTTAACTATTCACATAATGAAAATGTTTTAGTATGTTGTTAAAGTAGTTAAGGGACGAGCCTTGTAGACATAATAAAGCTACTAACATGTGACATGCAAGTCATGTGTTTAAGTCGTAAAAGTAATCTCTTGCGCAAATATATAGGTAAAGATTTATACATCATATAGCACAAGTTCGTAGACTCCACACATGCGGGAGTCTCGTGCACCAAGTTTGCCCAGCCATTCACTCTAAACTTAATAACGTAATTATAAGCATAAAAACTTGTATATTCACTTGTATGAAAATGATTTAATTTTTTATATTTTAACTTAAGAATTTATATAAAGTAGTAGCAATAGTGATCATTATTAGATATTCACAATTACTTAGGGAATGATTTACAAAGTCAAAAGAAGTTATTATTGAAATAGTATCAAATGACTCAAATGGATGTACCACACCAAACCCATACTAGAAAGCCGTTGAAACAAGGCCCAATGTGGGTCTGGTGCTTCCAAAAACAGAGCCAGAGTCTGAGCCTGGGCATGAGAACTGAGCCACAAGTCACAGGTGGGTTCGGACCACCAAGTTTTGTCCTTTTTAATAGTATGGAAAAACCCAAAAGCACTGCACTCGCCCATGACAACCAACTAAAAGACAACTTCACTTTCTTTTACCTTTTGCTTTTCACTTCCACTTTAAACCTAAAAAAAACTTACCTTGTGTTTGCTTTTAAATGGAATTGATATTACATATACATTATCTGAAAAGGAAACAATTTTTTTTCTTAATGGCATGAAACAAAAATTATGTGTTGAAAAAATTACTATCTACTAATTACTAAATCCATTGTTTTTTGATTGGCATTGTTGTTTCTTTTAATAAAATGGCCGTGTTTCGCTTGAAAATTAAACATGTTAATCGTTAGAACGTTTAAAAATAAATCACAAAAATATATATTAGGCGATAAAGAACGTTCCGCCTAAATTTTCACCATGTGTTTTGAGTTAACGTACTGAGTGGGAGGAATCCATCGATTAGTAATCCTCGTGAGAAATTTCCACTTGGGTAAACAAAAATGAATATGTGAGCTTCTACTAAAATCGAACAATAGTGGTTGAAAAATAGAGGTCGAAGATTATAAATGGTATAAGAAACAACCCATGTGTCTTTTGGGATGTAGGGTTGAGTTGGTATGCTACTATTTAATATATTAGATAAAATGTATGTATTTAGATAATAATATATGTTTTTAAAATAATACTATATAATAAGATAATGACGAACTGTATTAGGGTAGACGGTGCACCGACTGATACCCATGTCTAGGTAGGACAACCGAGCGATGACGCTATAGCCACCTTAAGGGTAGATTGTGCAGGTTCCAACCACGGGTTTCACTAGCTGACCAAATGTTTGGAGGCTTGTGTGTGTTTGTAAAAGAACCTTAATGATTGGATGCATACTGTGACGGAACATCGCCAACGACGAGGGTTGCAATGGGTTCAAAAGGGTTAATATGATGTTTTATAAAATTTTGAATGTTCCATTACGGCCTCTATGCTTCAGTTTAAAACCGAGTTTTCGTGATGATATATAAGCCATCAAAGATGTTTCAGGATGTGTTGTTTCTACGTGTTTATTTCTATCAGCATTTCAACATGAAATTGTTACCGTGGGGCGAATACTAATGTACAGGTTGTCAAATCAAGCCTTACAAATTCTAGCATCCAGTTGCAATGAGCTTATTCAACCCACTAGTTTCTAGGGGAGGTTCATGTACTAAATGATCTTAGCATGAGAACGTATGAAAGAATACCAATCTATCAAAAATAAGAACGTAGGAAGCAATACCAATCTATTAAAAATGAGAACGTATGAAACAATACCAACTATAATACCAATCTACATAAGCAATATTTTATAATAACAAAGAAAAAACCCTAATAATAACAACAAAAGAATTAAAAATAACCGAAAATACTTATAACAGCATAAAAAAACCAACAATAACAACAAAATGTAAATCAACAAATACTTATAACGTCTTATAATCGGAAATCAGCAAATACGAACAAATTACTAACAACAAATACTTATAAAAGCAAAGCTAATAATAACCGCACATTGATTCTTATCATTTTCATGTTAAGAAATGTTTGTATTTAATCATGAAACCTAGTTTTTATACATTTAAGGTGAATTTATAAACTTTTCAATATTAACTTTTAGAACAACTTATATACCCTTGAGGAGGTGCCAATTGCCATGCAGCTTATGCTACTTTTATATAATGTAAACGTGATAAGACTTCATATAAATTATGTTTCAAGTTCAAATACAAAAGATTGTTTCAATGTTTGATAGTATTAAATAACGGTCGAAAAGTGATGGAAACAAGCATAAAACAACTACTTTAATAGTCCAAAACAACACAAAAACCTAAGTAGAATATTCGTATCTAGGCTCCATATTGACAAATATTACGTTTCTATTGAAAGTTCTTAATTCGACAAACGTAGTCATGATCTTTGTCATTTGTTGGTTTGGATTTTGGAATGACCTAAATAAAAGCAACAAGATAAGATTTTAACGTTTGACATCATTAAAAATTGGATTCAAAATAAAATTCAAATTTGAGTATCATTTGTATACCAAAAGGCAAATACTAGAATCATATATATATATATATATACACACATTATTATTATACACGCCATTTTTATTATAGGAGAAAAGACATACGAGAACGTGATTCACGTATTGTTTATAACACGAATAGACAAATGTTTAAATACAACATGCATATATTCGAATCAGGTTCAAGTACATTCTAATTTCATGTATAGGTTTCTGTACTACCAGGAGAAGGTTGATAGCAAGTACCGAGTAAAGTAGATATACGAACGAAAATGCATGTCATGGTTATAAGCAAGATTGTAAAAGTCGCTAGGCGGACGACTGGAGTTGGGGGTACTCGGGGTACTCGGACATGATAAATATAAAGAAAATTAAATTTTGGATATTATATATATGTCAAATCTCATAAGTTTACTAATATTTATAATAAAATAGGTGAGTATCATTGTCAATATATATAAAATAAATACATTTTTAAATACTAAATTATTTAAAAAATTGCTACTCATTAATTAAAAAAATAATTTTGGTTCTTTAATGTTATGGATACACGAATTATGTTTTATTTTTATAAGTTGGATAACTATAGATGTATATATACCACACTTACAAAGTATGAAGAGAGAAAAATTATCTTATATGCTAGAATTTGAATTTAGCATTTTATTTGTAACTGCCTTTATACCTTGCTAATCACTTTTACAAGATAAAATGCAAGAAAAATATAGAAGTTTGTAAAATATATTATAAACATCAAATCAGATAACTCAACTTTTTGACTGGCAACGTTTATGCAAATATTACTACCAAAATATATGAAATCAAAGTGTTTGATGAGAAACATGCAACTTCAATATTGAAAATCAATTAAGTTCTAACAGATTTAAACAAATAAACTTAAAACCTTTTCACTAATTGCAACTTTATGAACTTTGAAATTTAATAAATTTGAAGGTTAATAGTTGGCCGGTTTGCCGCACATGGTGTTGCTCTATTTTGTGTTTTATCATCTATGTGATGTCCCATTACATATATTTTTTCATAATGTACATGTATATTGTAAGTTTAAAAATAAATATATAAAACCAGTTTTAGACCCGACCCACAGGTACAAACCAGTTTCTCATAGAAACCGGACTTGGAACCGGTTCCACATCTACAAGGTGAAAACCCGACCCTGCCCAAAACAGATAAAAACCTGACAAAACTAGTCAAAAACCTAACCATACCCGACATCGGTCCCCTACTCAGTACCATTTTTTTAAACCCGATTTGTGCATCTCTACTTGAGAAGTAAAAGAAGAAAGGGGCTTTATTTGTATGTATTTTTTTCCATATAGTGCTAGATGGGCTAGTTGTTAAGTACTTGGGTATCAAGCCCACACTGATAGGAAGTCATAATGGGCTTCCATACAAACAAGCTGTTATTTGATTGATTTCATGATTCAATTAATTATGACTTGTAATAGACAAGTTGTTATACAACACAAAACACGTATTTTATAACAAAACAATAATACGTTACATCATCTAAGTATTTATGTACGTTTCTTACATTTAGCAATTACTTTTTATATATTTTAATATCTCTCCATCTCGACTCCATATATCGACTAGTATCACTCGGGCCACCATAAACACCGCATTTGAAATACAAGTCTCCCGGGCCTTGATCATGAGACTCAAACTACTTAACGTCGTTAATGTAAACCATAAGTCTTCCTTCATCCACGTTGTGAATTAAATTCACTTTGAACCATTTATCATATAGGTCAGTAGCGATTACTTGCCCGTCATAGTACCTCATATCTCCGTTGTAAATCCTTAGTAGTAGTGTCGTGTTACCTTGGGCCGCACCATGAATTTTTACTATTGTGGCACCTGATGTTCCGTGTGGTATAAAAGCATAACCTTCAAACTGCCAAATCCCTGACGTGTAGTCTGGCTGTATAGTAAAACGTAATAAAAAAAAGGATTAACAATTTATATGCTAGAAGATCACGTTAATTCTTTATAGAACTAATTACATGGATGGTTCATGTGTCGTATTAAGGCTCTGACCTCTTTTTGAAATTTACAGTTTTACTGTTCACTAACTATAAAAAACCGCAATTGTGTATTAAAAACATGCATTGCTAACTTGTATAATACAACTAGCTAATGGACTTGCTAAACTAAGATATGTTGATCAGAATTCCTAAAGTTATGCATGTTAGAATATGATGTGCTAAGATACTTTAGGGATTATGATAATACTTTGATTATGACCCTTAATAAAAAAAACTTACTTTTATTTGAGCTTCCGTTCGCGGTTGTGTATCACTTCCACGTTCAAATGGCTTATCATTTGCATAAACCCAAAATCGATGAACTCCATTCACAAAACTGTATCGGTCACTGAGTGGTACGTTGTATGGTTTTTGGTATACGAAGCTACTTGACGTTAAGGGGACATTAGTAAATCCTTGTGTAGGATCAACCGCCAACACCATTCGAGGTTCGGTAAGCAGACTCAAATGTACAACCAAGAGAGGCGCACTACAACAACAAACTCTCCTCATCTTTCTCTCTAGGTTTGTTTAATGTATGATTGTTTGATGCATAAGGTAAAGAGTTAGTTGTTTATATAAGTATATGTTTAGAAATGTAATTTGTTTGCATGGATATACACAAAACTAGGGTTTGAGAATTTGAATCTTGTTTGGACTTTTATTTTTATAAATTAAACCCATAAAATAATTTTGGGTGTTAAACTAAAAATATATCGTTGACATGAAAAACTTGCACTTATGATAAGGTTTAAAAAGGAATAACTATTAAAAAAATATGAGAAGTTTTTTAAGAAAAATAAATAGTGACATATTGTAGAGGTAAGGTCCTTTAGAAGGCACGCAAAAAGGACAAGAACTCATAACCGCGGAAGGATCACAACAGGCAACATAGCCATCCGCAGAATAATCAAAGTGGATGTCGGAAGGCCACAGCCAATCACGAATACTAGAACCCCATGAGGGGACAAATAGTACAGAAAGGACAAACATGCACGACGAGCGTATCAGGAGATGCCAGTATTGTACCTCCAGGAGACAAACATTCCATTTGCCCAGTTGTCTCAACCAATCAGGGACCAGTAACGTGCCAAGGCACAACGAATAGAAGGTTCAAAAGATGGTGAGAGCTGGCCAAAACCTTTTCATACCCCTTCGGCTATAAATAGGGAGCATAACCAACGGTAAAGGCATCTTATTCACTCCTCTCATCAATACTCACACCATACAATAACGATTCATATGCCAGATGGTGATTACAAGAATAAACAACCCCCCCCCCCATTCCCCTTCTTGTAACGAGCTCACGGTTTTCTGTTTTGTAGAAATTGTTGGTGAAAACCTTGAAAGGCCTAACGTTACTTCCACATCCGGATGAGATACTAACTTGACCGCTCTAGGTTTGATTAGTTTTTCTTCACATATACAATATTTTTTTAGACAGATATAGTAGTACTTATATTTATGAGTGAACTGAGAGTAGGATCGAAAACCGGATAACATATGAATAAAAACTTAAATTTTAAAAATTAAAAATTTCTAAATAAGAATATGCCGATTTTAGATAAGACCTAACTATTATATGCACGTATCATCATTGTCAACGAACTCACCGTCATTGCACTAGCCATGTCAATCTTGTTTCATGATCAAGATCCGCTTGATCAAGCCAAAAATTGGTAATGAAGAATATGTTAATACCGAAATCGGCTAATCGGGCAATAACTTGGTTATTAAGAATCTGTTGATGCCAAAATAGGCTAAATCTTGTTATAATTTGGAATTTGTTCAAAAACATCCAAATTTGTCATTGTGTAAGCTCCTTGGAAATAACACAATATAATATGTACATAATACATTCACAACACTACATTATATGATATGCGATCTATAATAATAATTGCTTGAGTCAATGACTCAAATTGAGTCAATGGCCATAGGCCCAGCCCATGTGCTTGTGTTAAAAAAAATCAACTAATATTAAATATCTTGTAATTTTTTTTTAAATTATATGTATGAAAAAAAATTGTATACAAATCGTCAATCTTTGAATTTTTTTAATATAACGGGTCACTTTTCAGCGCTTTTTTAGGGCAACTGAAATCTCAGAGGCGGGCCTCATTTTGATCATCTACGTAAAACTAAAACACATAAAAATCCTTGTGGAGATTGAAAGGTATGCAAAGCATCAATGAAGGAAAGAAATGGTAGAAATAATGTTTTATTTTTTTTTTAATTTTTTCTTTATCTGTTTGTGTGGGCCGGGAACACAAAGAAACATATACTGGGCCGTGGGAGATTATTAGCATGGGCCAAATAGCAGAAGCCCACAGCTGTACTTGGTTACTTCTATTCTATTGTTCGCATGTTGTCGAAGTTGGGCCGGAAACAGATATGGTCAGCCCGGACAGTGGGCCTGAATGAAGCAGCCGACACTATTGTCTCCTGAACAAAATTTTGTACCACTCCAAGAATTCTAAAATTTTATAATGAAATTATTATTTATTGTAACACACACATTATTCATAAATCTATAGATGACTGCCTATTTATATACGAGTTTAATTTTTGGCCTACCCCCCCCCCCCTCCCACACACCTATGTTCAAACTGCTCGCCGCTCGCACGAAAATTGCTCGAAAAATGCTCGTTTGATTTCAACTCGGTTTGGAAATGAGTCGTTTGGCTCAGTTCGGTTTGAAAGCAAGCCAAGCATGAGCAAACACTCGCTCAGTTCACTTCGGTTTGTTTTGCTCGAATTATATTTTATTTATTAATTATATATATATATACACATATATATATACTATTTTTTAAGTTTTTAGCATAAAATGTTCAAATTTAAACTATAGCCGCTCGTTTAATATATGTTTTCTTGTTAACTTAGTTTTAAACATTTTGTAGTTGGAGGTTCAGACATTTTAAGTTTAAAAGTCTTGAATTAATGATATTTTGGAGTGTTAGAAATTTAAAATTGAAACTTTGTATAAAATCAAGCAGAACCAAGCCGTTCAGTTTCAAACCAAACCAAGTTCACACATAAAAATAGCGCTTATTTCATTAAATTCAATCCGCTAGGTGCGACTGGATTTCAAACCAAACCAAGTATGAGCAAGTCGGCGTTCCGTTCGACTTAGTTCGTGAACAGCTCTGCCACACCTAACCCGGGCATTGTAGAAAGTTCCATTCCCATTCATATCTCGATGATTGTCTTTAGCATTCTGTTTCTCTCCTTCATGCATATTTGTGGCCTACACAACATCCGAGACCACTCTGCCTCCAGATGGTTTCCCATTGTAAAATTAGGTATGAAATTCGAGACCAATATGAGGGAACCCGGGTGGAGTGGGATTGCGCGCCCACAATATGATTTATGTGATAAATGTTACAACATATAGGCATGCTTGTAAGTCGTAGTGGGCTTGTTTAGGAGTCCAAAACGCGCCCAAAACGAGAAGCACACCGCCCCGGCCCCTCGTTTTCGTCCTCAATTTTGCCCATCTCGTAGTGTAGGCAGCGTTCGTTTTGCACAGTGGTAGGGCCAAAATTTAGAAGGCTAATGGAGAAGAAGGCGGGGGCCGTTTTCCCTACCACTACGCACGATCTAATAACTCGAATGAATGATTATTGGTGGCCTTTTCAGGACTTTTTAACAGTCTTAACACATAGGCCCTTACAAAATACATATGTAGTGATAATTTTTGTTGCTTTTATGAATTTGATTTTCAGTATAGCATTCTTCTTATTTCAAAATTCTAGTGGAAGTTAAATTGTTTTAAAACAAATAAAAAAAGCTTAACACAGAAACTGAGAAAAGACTAAAAATAATATTGGGTACAATTATTCTCTTTATCAAACATATGCGGATTTAATCACGATCTTATAATAAGAACAAGAGATCTTTCTTGACCAATCCCCTGCCCCTCATTCTTCGAGAATCAGAAAGATCATTTTCAACTTTGAATTTGTTCATTTGAAATTTGAGTTCTTCTACTTCATTTTATTTACTTATTTGATTGAATTTGATTTATTTAATATGAATATTTTTTCCTCTTTTTTTTATATTATTCTTTAAGTTTCATAGGTTTGATCCCTTATAAATCAGAGATCAAGAGTATAATATAAATGCATTGTGTAACCAATCTCTAAGTCATCATTAGAGCTTTGTGAGCCAAATACCTTGTTATAGTTGCATATAACTTAGATATAAGTTCTATCCAAAATCATTAATAAGGATCCACTTTTGACCTCAATGTTTCCTCTAACTTTGTCCCTTTCAATTTGTTTGATTAATTAATTTCTTTTTTAAATCACATGATATTCGGAATTTTCCTAAAAAAAGTAATTACACTAATTATTTGTCGGTTTTAAATTTCTAAGTTTTTTTACTTCCATTCCAAATATATAAGGTGTGATTATTGACTTATTCTATAAATTGTATAAAAGGTTCCTTAGGGTAAAAGGGATAGAAACAATAAATGCACTAATAATTATGAAAGTTATATGTTAAAGATTTTAAAGGTAATAAAGATATGAAGCAACCAGATACAACATAAAGTTGTAAACTCACACATGGGCCTACCAATTTCCAATCTATACACCTTCAAACTTACTCATTTGTTACCAATTCTAATAATTTTGAATAACCTGTCTTAAATCATACAACAATAGATGGTTAACCTTCTATGGTTGTGCTTCAAACATAGACCACAACATTCCTTTATTGTAATTTCTAAACCATAATGTATGAAATTATGATTGCTTAAAGTGCATAGCATTGCCACTGATTTAAAAGGATATATAAACTTTATGAATGAACTAGTTTTTTTACCCGGCGCAACATTGCGTTGCGATGGCGCACAAATGTGGATTCAGTTGGTATGGGTTAAGTTCGTTAAGATACCGACATTGAATTAAAAAAAAAATTTAATCTGTACGTTAACGCAGAAAACAGTAACACCGTTCGTCTAAGTAAAATTCAACATATTAAAAATTCCGCAACAGTAACAACGCTTATTTTCTTGCACGCATTGTGCGGCAAATTTGGTCGGTTAAACCAGGGCATTGCGGCGGAGAGTCAACGCGAATTCGATCGATTCAGTTTATGTATGTTACGATACTGGAATTAAAACCAAAAAAACATAAAAGATGATGTGGCCTAATGATAACGTGACACTTGGTCCAATAGAGGTGTCCAAGCAGCACCAAAGTTGTTATTTATTGTATAGTAATAATGGTTATAAATCATTCGGTGGTTGATAAAAAGGAAAAGAAAAATAACGTCTAAACCCACACATGATTACCTTGAGTCAGATCCGTCTCTGAGAATCGTTAAAATTTTTTGGAGCGAATGCGGAAATCATTTTGGGTCTTATGTAAAGGGTCTTTTGTTAGGTTTAAATAAATTGAGTAATTGGATTTAAACATTAAAAATATATATACTTTTCGTAAAAAGATATAAAAATATTTCGGGCCAAGCGGGATGATCAGGCCGGGGGCCGTCGACCCCCCTGCCCTCCTATCCAAGCCGGCCATATCAAGAACGCGAGTCTCTCATTCTAGTCTTCGTTTCTCTTGGTGGTTTTCATTTGTTCGTTTGAGCTTCCATTTGTTCATGTGAAAAGTGTCGCTTCTGTTTTTATTAAACTTGGCTAGCAGCGATTGGTGGGCTTTTGTTTTCACTGAACGGGGCTATTAGGGACTCGTGGGGCGATTATGGAGCCGAGTCCTCATTCTAGTCTTCTTTTACTCGTTTTGGTTTTCATTTGTTCATTTAGGCTTCCATTTGTTCGTTTGAAAAGTGTTGCTTCTTTTTTCACTAAATGGGGCTAGTAGTGATTGGTGAACTTTTGTTTTCACTGAACGGGGCTATTAGGGACTAATGAGATGACCAAGGAGGTAAATCTTGCATTCTAGTCCTCTTTTAATCCTCGTGGTTTCCATTTGTTCGTTTGGGCTTCCATTTGTTCGTTTGAAAATTGTCGCTTCTATATTCACTAAATTGGGTTAGCTGCGACTGGTGAGCTTTTGTTTTCACTGAATGGGGCTATCAAGGACACGTGGGATGATTAAGGAGGTGAGTGCCTCATTCTAGTCTTATATTACTCGTTTTGGTTTTCATTTGTTCGTTTGGGCTTCCATTTGTTCGTTTGAAAAGTGTCGGTTATTTTTTCATTGCATGGGGCTAGTAGTGATTAGTGGACTTTTGTTTTCACTGAATGGGGTTATCAAGGACTCATGGGATGATTAAGGAGGTAAGTTTTGCTTTCTAGTCCTCTTTTAATAGTCGTGGTTTACATTTGTTCGTTTGAAAAGTTTAGTTTATTTTTCATTGAACTGGGCTAGTCGCGCGACTAGTGGACTTTTTTTTCACTGAAAGGTGCTATCAGGGCTTCATGGAATCGAGTCCTCATTCTAGTCCTCTTTAATCATCGTGGTTTCCATTTGTTCGTTTGGGCTTCCATTTGTTCGTTTGAAAAGTATCGCTGCTATTTTCACTAAACTAGGCTATCAGGGACTCGTGGGATGATCAAGTAGGTGAATCTCTCATTCTAATCTTATTTTGCTCGTTGTTGTTTCTATTTGTTCGTTTGGACTTCCATTTGTTCTTTTGAAAAGTGTCACTTCTTTTTTCACTGAACGGACTAGAAGTGATTGGTGGACTATTGTTTTCACTGAGCGGGGCTATCAGCGACTCGATTAAGGAGGTAAGTCCCGCATTCTAGTCCTCTTTTAATCGTCGTGGTTTCCATTTGTTCGTTGGAGCTTCCATTTGTTCATTTGATAAGTGTCGCTTCTGTTTTCACTGGGCTGGGCTAGCTGCGACTGGTGGGCTTTTTTTTTCACTGAATGCCTGAATTGGGCTATCAGGGACTCGCGAGATGATTAAGGAGGCGAGTCCCTCATTCTAGTCTTCTTTTACTTATTAGGTTTCCATTTGTATTTAAAAAATAGGGCCTAGTGGGGTGATCGAGCTGAGGGCCATGGACCACCTTGTCTTCCTATCCAAGTCGATCGTGCCTCGTGTAATTATTTGAGTGGTTAAAACGTAACTCTTATAATATTGGGCCAAATCTAATATTTTTTTTTTCAATTATCTTGTATAGTTGATAACTAATTACACAAAATTTGAGAGGGTCGCTACCCTTGAATATATGTTTCATCTAAATTATAAGATTATATATACTATACACAAATAAAAGTTATACAAAATAAAAAAAAACAAGTCTTAATTAAGTCACCACTATGTTCCACCATCTTACACTAGCTAGTTATAAAGTTATATATATTTAAACACAGAAAGTCGTATGTCTATATATCTTGAAGATCAAGCGTAGCTAGGGCTTTGTATATTTTTCTTGACTTAGGCTATGTGTTGTGGCTCAAGCCATCATTAAGATTCATCCTATCATATTGCACCGTCTGGCGCTGGCTAAACACCGGATAAAGCCCCTGCTGAAGTCACTTGACCATGTTGTGGTGGGTGAGCCAATAACGCGAGTCAAAGCATTTACTCCATTCCCACAATTGCCCATTAGCGCTCGTGACCCAGCTCACACCTCATCAATATCACCCCCGCTCGCTTGAACTTTTCGTGATGTGCGCGAGTGACGTGGCAACGAGGTGGGCAAGAGCGCCCACACTGAAGCCCCATAACATAAAGTCTTAGTATAAAGGCTTTAAAGTTTTGTGTTTAATTACTCATTTGACTTCTTATTAATGTTTTCGTCATATCAAACACAAACACTACACAAAAACAATATTGTTTTAATTATTGATCAACTATAGTCTTTTGCGTAGTGGTTGTAACGAAACATTTAACATGTATCATTGCAAACTATCATGGATCAATTCATGAGTGAGACAACGTTTAGTATTTTATGATCGTATCATGTGTCAACCTTTGTTTCATCAAAATGACACATGACTAGCACATGTATTTTAGAAAGACGTATATACTAGTCTTTTTTTTTTTCAGTATACTTCATTTAATAAAACTTTACTTGCATCTGTATTTTCGAAAGGCATATATACTTGGCACATTGGAAGATTATGAAGGTATGGTAAGTATAAGCCTAATACAGTGATAGTATCTAAATGCCTTTTAACAAAATTAATATTTTACTTTACTTCATACACGTAATATGGACTAGAAGTGAGTTGAGTTAAACCCGACTCATTATACAAAAGTCTGGCTCTTTCACACTTTTAAAGCTCGAACTCGGCTCATTTTAACTTACATTTTTCATAGGTTCGACCCTACATTTATTCTGCTTGAGAACGCCAATAATGAACTTTTATGAGGTACAAGTTGTTAGTTACACCGCACTGTTGTGCCTTCAGACGAGTGTTCAGAGCGTTGGCCTTAGGTAAGGGTTTTTCCCGGATCAAAAGATGAACGTTTCTCGATATGATAAGGTTAGCCAGTAACCCATTTAGGGTATCTGTACTAGGGCGGCAAATCACAAGATTTGGGCGACATTCAGGCGGCAACATCGCCCCAGGCAATATATGGGGCGAAAGGGGGGGGGGGTTTGTTGCCTGGGTGTGTTTTATGTTTAGTATTATTGTATTAGAGAAAAGTTAAAATACAAAGAGAGACAAAAATGAGAATGGTGAGAAGGATTTGTGGCCACACAAAAAACCCCTCAAAAAAATTCCAAAAAATTAATAAAAAAATCATAACTCAAAATATAAATAAAAAATGAAAAAATTTTAAAAACAAAAATGTTTCCCTCGTGATTCTCGTTCCAAAAAAAAACCCTGAAAAGACACAATGCAGAAACAAAGGACACAATGACGAAAATGAACAAAAGACACAATTATAACTAAAAAAAGACACAACAAATCACAAAATATTACACAATGCCGAACAAAATATAACACAATGTTGACCAATATAACACAATGTCAAGAAAAAAAGACACAATATCAAGGAAAAAAAGACACAATCAATGACGAAAATAAATACAAAACACAATGATAAACAAACAGACACAATGGTCTTTTTCACTTAACATTGTGTCTTTTTCGAGATTTTTTTTAAGAACGAGGAAGACGGTGGAAACATTTTTGTGTTTTTTACTTTTTTTGTTTTTTTATTAAATTTTGAATTATGATTTTTTTATTTTTTTATTTTTAATTTTTTTTGAATGGTTTTTTTTATGTGGCTATAAATCCTTCTCATCATTCTCATTTTTGTCTTCCTTTGTAGAATAACTTGACCCTATTGTATTATATATATATATATATATAGGCAAAGTATAGAATGAAAACCCACTTGAGTTGTGAAAACCCGCAAAAACCCTATGTAACATCGTTTTTTTTTACAGAATTACAAATTTTGTCCTTTAAAAAAAGCCAAATTACGGTTCGTGTCCTTTTCTAAGTTTCCTTGCAGACGGTGTACTTTAAACTTTTTTTTCCTACAACTTATGTCCTTTACGCTAACTGGGTTAGAAAAACTCTGTTAAATCCCAGCACGTGAGAAGCATGTGAGGGTAGTTTTGTCTTTTTGCCTACCCTGCAACTTCTTCTTCTTCTTCAGTGCATCTGATAGCATCAAACCCTAACATCAATGGAGAAACACATTCAAATCTTCTTACACAAGATCTCAATCCTATCAATCACCATTGCCACATTAATATTATTAATCTTCCTCTTCCAATTCCAATTCCAATTCCCACATCTATGTGTTTCTTGATGGACCCCACATCCGGAAAGAAGATTTGTTATGTTCAATTTCCTCAAAGATTCGACGGGATCGATCGTCACGATCGATACTCGAATCGTAACATTGTGTTCTTCGATGTAAGATTTGATGGGACCAAAGTATTTGACTTTTTCTAGTCAATATTTATAAGATGCAATAATTTTTATTTTTATTTTGTGTTTAGATTAATATGAAGGGGCTTGATGGGATCCA
Source organism: Bidens hawaiensis (assembly GCF_021521415.1). Classification (NCBI taxonomy): domain Eukaryota; kingdom Viridiplantae; phylum Streptophyta; class Magnoliopsida; order Asterales; family Asteraceae; genus Bidens; species Bidens hawaiensis. The sequence goes on along the minus strand of NW_027493332.1, from coordinate 39,634 downwards.
AGGGCCGATATAAGTTGGAACGGGTTGTGTGTTTAGGAGACAAGCTTTGTACGGTTACGATGCTCCGCCTAAGAAAAAAGCACCCGGGAAAACGTGCAATTGCTTGCCTAAATGGTTGTTATGTTGTTGTTCATCGAGAAAGAAGAAAGCCAAAGGAAAGTCAAAGGATAAAAAGGAAAAGTCAACACGAGGCAAGAAGAACAAAGACCCTCCCAAACAAGTACACGCGTTAGAGAATATCGAAGAAGGAATTGAAGGTACGCGTAATGTTTTATAAAGGGTACCCAAATTTTGAATCTTTTTATTTTGGTTGCGTAAAACAAATAAAAAGAATTATTATTTTTGTAGGAATAGATAGTGAAAAGTCATCACTTATGCCTCAAATAAAGTTTGAGAAAAAATTCAGACAATCTCCCGTGTTTGTTGCTTCGACACTTTTGGAAGATGGAGGCGTTCCTCCGGGTGCCACGTCAGCATCACTGTTGAAAGAAGCCATTCATGTTATAAGTTGTGGTTATGAAGATAAAACGGAATGGGGAAAAGAGGTATGTGAAATAAACAAGAATAAATTAAATCTTAAAACCGGTTGTTTAGTTCATTGGTCATTTTTGTATTGTAGGTCCTGTTTCTGTAACATAAGGAGAAAAAAGCCGGACCCACAATATTAGCTAAGTCTGTAAACAAACACGCGTGAAGCATGTTTGTGTTTGTTCGGTTAAGTTTAGCCGAACAAACGAACAGGGTTTTCTTGTTTGTGTTCGTCCGTTAAAAGAATGAGTGTATTCATATTCGTTCATTAACAATTTAAACGAACAGTTCACCAACGTGAATGAATGAACAAAATTGAGATAAAACCAGTTAAAAGTTAATGTGAACAACAATGTGTTGGGCTTAAAATTTTTAGATGAATATATTAATGACTTAAAGGAACAAACATAAACTAACATAAATGAACATAAACGAATGAGACATGTGTTCATGTTTCGTACATTAAACAAATGAACCAAACATTTTGTTCATGCTCGTTCATTTATTAGGTAAAGGAACATTTAGGTATAAAATTATGAATAACTAATTGTTATTTAAAAAATAGGTTGGATGGATTTACGGTTCGGTTACAGAGGATATCTTAACGGGCTTCAAGATGCATTGTCACGGGTGGAGATCGGTTTATTGCATTCCGAAGAGGCCTGCATTTAAGGGTTCGGCTCCTATTAATCTTTCGGACCGTCTTCACCAAGTTCTTCGGTGGGCCCTTGGGTCAGTTGAAATCTTGTTTAGCCGACATTGTCCAATTTGGTATGGTTATGGGTGCGGTTTGAAACCGTTGGAACGGTTTTCATATATAAACTCGGTTGTTTATCCATTGACGTCTGTCCCGTTGCTTGCTTATTGTACACTTCTGGCCGTATGTCTTCTCACCGGGAAGTTTATTGTCCCTGAGGTAAGAAAAAGTTAACCCTAATATTGTATATGGTTCTAAGCAGTTAATGCGGAAAAATATCAGATATCGGTTAAGGGCTAATATATGAGATATCGGTTATCGCAATGAGATATCGTTGGGATATCGGTAATTTTAATATAAAATTCATATATATAGCAATTTAACACTAATAATTCAGTATAGTCTTGTACTATTAACAAACTACCCTTTTGCGACTTGCAAAATCCTAACAATTGTAGCAACTTAAAACACTAACATTGAACACTAAAAGTTGATAATTAAGACTTAAAACTATAATATCGGGAATATCGGTGTCATATATCGGTCAATATCACTGATATTATCGGTACCAATATTGTTACCGATATTTTGACTGATATTTCACTAAGGGACCGATAAACGATATATCACTGATATATCGGTGATATATCGACTGCATAGCAAAAACATGAGCATGAAGAGAATTATGGTTAGAGTCCGTTTTGACCCGATCAATTTGATGTTTTTATAAACTCGCCAGTTTTGACCCGAACCTTGTTTGACCAACCCGTTCGGGTCTGGTCCAGGTAGGTTTTTGGGGGCACATAATAAGCTTTAGTATGTAAGTAGTAAGAATAATCTTAGTCCTTTTAAAAAAATGATAATAATATTTTTTTCGGTTTACATTTTTTATTTTTAAGTTTTTGACCCGTTAGGATTAAAACGGGTTGAAAGGGCCACCTATTAGTTACAAGAAACTCTTAGCGGATCTTAATGCTGACGAGATTATTAACTCGTTTACAGATAAGTAATTATGCCAGCATTCTCTTCATGCTCATGTTTTTGTCGATCGCGGTTACAAGTATTTTAGAAATCCAATGGGGCGGTGTCGGGATCGACGATTTATGGAGAAACGAGCAGTTTTGGGTTATTGGTGGCGTTTCGTCTCATCTTTTCGCCCTATTCCAAGGTCTCCTAAAAGTCTTAGCTGGAGTCAACACAAACTTTACCGTCACATCAAAAGCCGGTGACTATGGTGAATTTTCAGAGCTTTATTTATTCAAATGGACCACCTTATTACTCCCGCCATTAACCCTTTTAATCATCAACATAATCGGTGTGATTGTGGGCATATCTGATGCCATCAGCAACGGGTACGAGTCGTGGGGCCCGCTTTTCGGGAGACTGTTTTTCGCTATATGGGTGATTTTACATCTTTACCCTTTCCTTAAAGGTATGATGGGGAAACAAAACAATGTTCCAACTATTCTCATTGTGTGGTCTATTTTGTTGGCGTCGATTTTCTCGCTTTTATGGGTCCGGATCAACCCATTTTTGAACCGAGGCGGGATTGTTTTAGAAGTTTGCGGGTTGGATTGTGACTGAAGATACGATAACCGAAGAGTAGACACGAAACAGATGATGAAAATGAAATGTTTATCAGTGAATGTGTGTAGATAAAAAAGGGTTGGAATTTGATGAGTGATTTTGAAAAGTCTTTTTTTTCTTTTTTTTTAATTTGATCATTATTGATTCTTTTGAATTTGGGTAATTTTTGTGGGATAGACTTCAAGAATGATGAATCTGTCTGTATAATCCCCAGGAAGAACATAAAGTTAGTCATTTTGGTATAAGTTAATGTTGTTTCTAAATAAGGCATGCATGTTCTTGAGTCTTTATTCAGTTTTCATTAAAGAGAGGTGATTTCAGGTCATTAAGCTTATGAATTTATTTAAGAGTGTGAATGAGCCAGGCCTGAGATAGAGCCACGACTCGTTTTGACTTATGCAACCTTGAGTTCGCCTCATGAATCGTTTTTTCAAGCTTGGTTTCGCTCGTTTATTATTATTTTTTAATTTATGCACAGTTTTGATTGTTATTGTTATTATTATTATTATTATTATTATTATAAAAGGAAATCTATTGCTAGAGTATAGTATAAGTCCTTACTATTTTAGTCTCTTGTTTAATTTGGTACAAATTAGCCCCCCCCCCCCCCCCTACCCAAGTTTTAAACTATTTTAATTTAATTCCTAACGTTTTCTTTTTTTGAACTTTGATTACTTTGCAATATAACCCATCAAAGTTTTCATGGTTTTAATTTATGTCATAACATGTGCTTTTCTTTTTGTTATTATTTGTTTTAATTTAATCCCTAACATATTCTTTTTTTGAACTTTACTTACTTTGCAATGTAACCTATCAAAGTTTTCATGGTTTTAATTTGTGCAATAACATGTGTTTTTTTATTATTTATATATTTAAGTCATTGATTCTTTTATAGCGATTAACATACGAAATTTTTTTAAACTTTTAGCATGGCGTTCCGACATGTTTATTTTTATCTATGTCAGGCTGTTAAATTGGAGGTGTAGTCGCAATAAAGTAAATCGGTTTCATTGAAAACAGAGTTTTATTCCCTATAAGTATCCTTTTTCTATTGTAAGCTACATTTATAGTGTCGTGCCACATTAATACTATAATGACTCGAACCAATATCGACCAAATTCTTTTGATATTTAGATAAACTTTTTTGTTGTGTCGAAACGATGACCGTTATGATGTGTTTGTATATCCGCACTTAAAAATATCTGCCCGTTTTCAAGTTCTCCGCGCAACGCGCGTGGGTAACCTACTAGTTATATGTAATTGGAAATCGAATTGCTACAATACACATTGGTATATGTAAGCTTTAGTCCTTTATTTTGTTGAAGTAATACTCTATGACCCCTGATGTGTTTGTATTTTGTTTGCGATGTTATGCTCAATGTTGTGGTTTCAAACTGTGGTTTCTAAGACCTTTTGCACCAGGGTCATCCATAGCTTACGTGAAGACGATTTGCAAAAAGGATAGAAAAGACAAGTATTGTGGAGGTTGAGGTTGAGGTTGAGGTTGAGGTTGAGGTTGAGGTTGTGGTCATCCATCCTTAAAGATCTTTCTCATAGATGGTGATCAGAGCCTATAACAAAATATATAAAAAACTCTTTTAAGTTTTTATTATTATATAGCAATACCATATTTAAAAAACAAAAAAGATTAAAAAAACATTTGTTATCTAACTATACTATTAAAACAAAATATATTGTCCACATGGCACTATACTAGCTTATCCATATAGGATGCCACACAATCTATTACTATTTATAATATTTTCACCTAATTCTTTATTAATTAAATTCAATAATCATTTAATTGACTTTAATTATTCAATTTCCTAAATATTATTTCTTTACAATTTTAAACTCTTTTGTTACTAGAATTCAAAGTTAAAATATGTAATTGATATTTTTAATTATGATAATTAAATAACGTTTTATTTTAGAAAAACAATTAAAAAAATACTTCAAATATATAACATTAAAATTATTACAAAAATTTCCGAAGTCAACCTTTAACAGCATAACAATATTTCCGATAGTGTATGATAATTATTAAAACAAAAATATAATATTTCACAGTTTTATATGATTCCTTATTTTATTTTTCGTATATATTATTCATGATCTGCTGACTTGTTTTTTAAATCAACTATTAAGTTTTTTTGTATTTCAAATAAAGTTTGTCACCAGTTAATTTTTAAATTTTGTTAAATACAAGGGAATCGAATTCAAGCTAACATTTTTAAGCAGTGGATTTTTTGAAGGGTTCCTTTAGTTTTTAAGTTTTGCAAACGTTGTATGATATTTTAAGTAATATAGATATTTGGAGATGTAATTTTATTACAAAAAAAAAATTGTTAACTTGGATGGTTTTTAATAAACATGCACATCTAAATGGTATTTTCAATATTATTTTATGGATTAAAGTTATCAATAGTAGATTTTTAGTGCTAATGACAAATAATAAAATAAATGTTTCATGAATATTTATTGTGTAATACTTATTAATTTAAAAAATTCATTGCTTAAAATTGTTAGGTTTTTAACTTATATTATGTTTTTTCAAGGTTAATCTTATAATTTTAAGTTTAAAAACTATTAATTTCAATGTTACAATAATAAGTTTAAATGCTAAATTTACCTAACAAATTTATTATTTTATGCCCGTGTATTACATGGGCTACTATCCTAATTATGAGAATAGATTTACATTCCATAAAATTTGTCAAAAATGAAATTGATCAATAGATTGCATTAAAAATCTTCATAAAGTGTGAAAATATGGAATTTCATTCCTACATTTTTTCCATATGGGATTAGATTTACATTGTAGATAAATACATAGACTTAATACTAAAACATATTCAATATTGTGTGGTGAGCAACATATAAGCTTTAAAAACTAAACGCCAATGAAACATCTTGCATAAAAAACACACTTTTGGCAACTTCAAAATCGTTAATTTTTCAACCATCAATGATTCAATCATATGAAAAAGAAAACAAAAGTAATTTGACAATTTTTTAGTTACAATACTCGTCCAGAAAGTAAGTTTAACCGATGGTTAAGGTTCAAAATTAACTAGGTAAATTTTTGAAAAATAAAAGCAACGCGATATAAGCAACTCAGTTCCTCACTGAAATGCTAAACAACCAATCATCTTCACTTAATTGCTACATAAACAACCGTAAGAAGCAAACCTAAAAAGCCAAGCCCGCATGCCATCTCAACGGTGTAGTGCCCAGGTAAGTAGAGAGTAGTGAATGTAATTGCCAATGCCACTATCGCAGTGCCATAGCAGAATGCAAGTAAAAGCCTCTAAGGCGATGATTGTGGTGGACCCCGCTTGAATTATCATAATAGAGGTACAATATAATCCACATAACCATAGAAATCGCCACCAAAATAGCTGAATAGTGCATGATAATATCGTACTCAACGACAGTCGAACCGACATTTGAAGGGCATTGTGCACCGTCCTTCAAATACATAGGGCCATTCATTAAACACGCCGCACCATCCGTTACATAAAAATCTAGTGACGGTGGTGAATTTTCCGAGCTTTATTTATTCAAATGGACCACCTTATTACTCCTGTCGTTAACCCTTTTAATCATCAACATAATCGGTGTGATTGTGTATCTGATGCCATTAGCAACATGTATGAGTAATGGGGCCCGCTTTTCGGGAGACTGTTTTTCGCCATATGGGTGATTTTACATCTTTACGTTTTTCGGGAGACTCATTGTGTGGTCTATTTTGTTGGCGTCGATTTTCTCACTTTTGTGGGTCCTGATCAACCCGTTTTTGGACCGAGCAGGATTGTTTTAGAAGTTTGCAGGTTGGATTGTGATTGAAGATACGAAAACCGAAGAGTAAACACGAGACAGATTATGGAAATGAATGTTTATCGGTGAATGTGTGTAGATAAAAAATGGTTGGAACCAGATGAGTGATTTTGGTAAGTGGGTTTTTTTTTTTAAATTTGATCATTATTAATTCTTTTGAATTTGGGTTATTTTTGTGGGATAGACTTCAAGAATGATGAATCCGTATGTATAATCCCAGGGAGAACATAACATTAATTCATTTCGGTATAATTTAACATTGTTGTTTCTAAATAAGGTATGTTCTTGAGTGTTGATTCCGTTCTCATTAATCTTTATTTGTGATTTTAATATAAAGAAAACTTTACCGTTGGAAACGACGGGGACAATTGTGCAAGACTCGTCGTTTATGACGTAGGCATCACTGGCTCATATATTGGTGGATTTGCCGGCGTTCTATAATATACGGATTGTGGTGTAAGGACTAGCTGTTTCCAACGGAGGCATCACGGGCTCAAATACCGATGGGTCTCCCAATGTGCTAATATATAGGGTTAATCTGACACGTGGCGATGTGTGATAGGTTGTAAACACCGTAGGGCAATGATGTTTTTCACATGTGGTATACTTATGTTTACCTAACTCAATTACCTGATAATATACACCTGTTTACATGATTATACATCCACCATAGTTTTCTTTTATTTTTATTTATGCATGTTCGTGTTTTTATCTATCGAAAACATAATAAAAATAAGTAGATAAATAATATTGAATGATATCAAAAGAAATTATCTGTTAGAAAGAAAAATGTTGTCTATCAGAGGTAGATAGATACCGGCTAAGTTTTGGGATATATGGGTATTTATGTTTTTTCTTTAATCTTAATGCATGTGAAGATAAAAATTAAATTAGAATCGTTACAGTCAAGTTTCTTTTGGGAAGGCAATGGTAATGGTCAAAAGATCCTGTGGGTGAAATGGGATTTAGTGATGTCTTTTAAAGCAAAAGGAGAGTTGGGAATAGGAAGTTTGAAAAGTTTTAATTACGCGTTACTTTAAAAATGGCGCTAAGGCTCGTCAATAATTCAAATTTACTTTGGTTGAAGGAATAATATCCATCCACGGGGACCAAGCTGGTTTAGGGATGGTTCAAAAGTTGCTAGTGGAAGTGGAGTGGAGTTTGGTATTGTTAAATCATGAAATGTTCTTCACTCCTAAGATATTATTCCCCATGTCTATAGTTCGGAGAAAGGTAGGAAACAATAGTTCTATGTTGTTTTGGAAGGAATATTGGTTATGTGTCATCTCCTTAGTAAAAGATTTTCTTGTTTATTCAAGTTAGGAATGATAAAAATTGTTTACTACGGGTTAGTTAAAATAAAGATTCAGATGGTTGGAACTGTGAATTGAAGTTAGAAAAGAAATTTTCAGTTGTATAATATAGGTTAGAAATGTGATTGACTTGTACGTCCTCTTGGCCAGGTGGAAACGGATGTTGCCTAAGAAAGTTAATAGTTTAGCATAGAGGGTCTATGAAGATTAATTTATGTAATCATGATTTGTTTGGGCATTCCTTCAATTTCGTATTGATTTTCTCAAGACAAGCTGAGATGACCGGGCATATGTTTGGAGATTGCAATGCTAATGTTCAGATTTGGAATGTGGTGTCTCGTTTGGTTAGAGTTATCTTTTCCTTCGTCTTTGGCTGCTTTATATTTGGGTTTTTTGATCGATACTATTACTCTTAGTAAAGAAATTGAATATGGATCTCATGACTATGTGGTGGGTGATTTAGAAGCATAGAAACGACATTATATTCGCTACAAGCCAAAAAAACGTGATTCTATCTTTGTTGATATTGTTAATTGTTCATTTTTATGATGGGCGTTATTCTCATAACTACTTGGTGGGTGATTTGGAAGCATAGAAACAATATGCTCTTCACTACAAGCCTAAAAAACGTGATTCTATCTTTGATGATATTGTTTAATTGTTCATTTTTATGGTATTCAAGTAGTTATCCTAAAGCTAGAATATGTTTCGTCGATTGGTTAGAAAAAACCCATTGGTAATGTAATTTTGGTCTTTGTTTCCCTTTTAGTTGCTTGCTAATACGGGTTACATAAAGTTAGCTGTTGACAAAAAGTAGTGTCACTTCCTGGTACCATTGTACATCATAAATGCCTGCAATTGAGAGAAAGAAACAAAAACAAAAGAATCAAATCCGCCAAAATCCCGTAGATGCCGCCGATCACATCGACCCATCGCATTCAACCTTCTATGCCTACTTGCCCTATTTCCCCTCAAATCACCGTCTCAATGTCCTTTTAGTTCTTGGTTTCGACTTTTCCGGAATCCTTGTTTATATACATTTAAAAGAACATGTTTCAAGAGTCTTTACAAAACACAATTAGTTAACCTTTTTGGTCTATATCCCAAATCTTTTAGTTGTGTCTTGTTCACGTTTTTGTTTAACCATGTTCACCTAGTTACTTATGTATTAACTTCCATACCCTGTTTGAGATATTCGCGCACATATAACAGTAATAACACTACTATATTCAGTGACGAAGTTTAAACTAAGACACTGAGGAGAAGGGGGGGGGGGGTAAAATGTATTTCAAAAAAACATAAACGAAGGGTGGGGTGGGGTGCGGTTCACCAAGTTTTGGGAGAAGACACATCAAATCAACAGTATTAGTATCTCTATTCTTTACCAACCCCTAATAAACCCGGTGTCTTTACTAACAGTTCCCCTAAAAAGCTTCACCCCTAATAACAGTCTCCCGATGTCAGCAGGGAATAAACCATCATGAGACTTAGTACTATCACAAGAAGGCCAAAATAGCTCTGTTTTCTTAATATTCAGTTCAAGACCTAAAGTTGGATCCATCACCTTAATGATATCCAGCACTTGATCCACCTCCATTGAATCTCCAATGACCGTCCCATCATCAAGATACCAAGCATGAAGAAGAAGCTTGCAATTTTCTCGAATCTGATGTATAAGGGGGTGTATAACAAGAGCAAAAAGAAGTGGTCCCAATGGGTCTCCTTGTTGAACCCCCATGGTGGACCAAATATCATCATCCCCAAGATACAGTCTTGATGACTGCCCATATAAAAATTCCACCCATGAGGAAATAGAAGGGCATCTGATCCATCCACCATATTAAATGCATTAGAAAAATCAACTGTAAGCATTGCAAGAGACCCATCAGTGTGGCGCTCACATAATACTCTGTTGGCGCTATGTAATATGGCCTAACTCCAAACCAGAAATATTGTATTACATATACGACAATGTCGCCAGACACCGCCACAGCCACTGGGGCGTTCGGTTGTTACTTAGCATTTGCTATCTCATAGCCTATGTTGCACTAGGAGTTACATTCGTGACTCTTTTCTTTCCTGGTCTCTATAGTTATAAGGCAGTGTTTGGTCTTAGTTTTTTAGCTGTGGTTATTTTCATCATTGGTTTAGCATGTTCGTGATTCTAGTATCCTAGCTCTAGAGAATTGTTTAAAATGTCCAAGTAAAATGTGTGTGTGTGGGGGGGGGGGGGGGTTTAAAAAAAATTTATGTAATTGAATTTCTATCGTGTTAGAAATATTATCTGTTTAGCTCATGTATAGTGACAATTAACCCACTGCCATATCACCTAAAGTTGGCTCTCTACACTATTAGATACAAAAAAAAGGTGTTGTCAGAAAAGAATTGCCAGGGCAGTGTTGGTGTTACGAGTTGGTTGTGTGGCTAGGTCTATCTTTAACCAATCAAACCATTCAATCACAATTTTTTTAAAGAAAAAAAGGTTATATATATATATATATATATATTGTCTTTAGGTGAATATTACACTCATTTGAGAGTTTAGTTAGTGAATGTCTTTCTGCTTATGCAACCTATGCAGTAGTGACATTTTGACACTCTTTGCTAGTTAAAACCCATTCTTTAGGTGTTCTTTATGGCTTATGGAGAAGAAAACAATATCAAATTAATTTTGGTATTAGATTATGTGTTGGAGCTTTATTTGTCTGGCTTGGTATGTTGTGTTACACGTTTATAACATATTGATCAAGACGAAAGAGAATTAAAAACTGCAGTGTTAAACAAAAGCCGTACTAACCGATATCGAGTGAATTCGCATCACTATACCACATCAACACAACGAATTTTTATACCTAATTTAGATGAATATGGATGGTCGTTGTCGATAGTTTTCCTATGATTTGAAAGTCAAGCATGTTTCATTAAAATCTCTAACACCTATAATATCTGATCTAGCTAGGAAGATCAACATTATCATTGAAATCATGTACAACTAGCAAAACCCAATCCTTGTAAGGAATCCAAATTCAAGAGCAAGAGTCCATTTAAAACAATAGCATATGTTCAACATGTCGATCAAAACTAGAAAGCACAAACAAAAAAAGTACGCATGTATCAAGGTGATGAGCTTCCAAATGGCATCAAATACGTATAGAGAGGATGATGATAGGTGTTACGATCTTGTTGGATGAGTGGTATTCTTGTCTTTTGGTTGATGAACATCAAGTAGGTGATAAGGTGATGTGCATTTTCCATGCAAAGGGAAACATATATAATAGTATTCCAAGTCCAAGCTGGTAGGGTTCGATGGAAAATCACTCAGCAACTCAAGTATACCATATAGACATAATTGCCCAATCATGGAAAGTAGATGGTCTCTTATCATGTAGTTGATCATCAAGATAGAAACATGTAACGATGAGCCCAAACATTACACACACAACCATGTACCCGATCCAGTTGAGCTCGGGGGGAAGAAATGTCAGCATCAGATGCGAGAAAGGAGCAAGAAACACCGAGAAGCTACCAATAAACTTCAAAACGGTGTAAGTGATATTCCCCAATGGTCGAGAGTGGAACACTAACAAAATCGAAAACACTACATCATAAATTGCAGCATAGCCAATGATCGTAAAGACTTTGTTTTGTTCAAAAGCATATTGATTTTTGTATTGAAACTCCAAGTGAACTCAGGTCCCCACAAGAAAACAAATGAAGATGGTTTGAAATATAACTATCACGTAACTCAAAACCCTGAAACAAAAAAAAATGCCATCGGTTATTATCACCAACACTTGTTTGGGAATCCTTAATTTTACCTCCTTATAACTTATATATGAGTAAAGTGCCAAAATCATCCCTGAGGTTTGGCCACATTTACGATTTTGACATTTGTTTATAGATTATGGCCACCATTTATGCGTCTTGACATCTGTTTAGGTGTTTTGGCCACCAATTATGTATTTTGGCATCCATTTATATTTATGCGTTTTGGCCTCCGTTTATGCGTTTTGGCAACGATTTATGCGTTTTTACATTTGTTTATGCGTTTTGGCCCCCGTTTATGCGTTTTAGCCACCATTTATGCGTTTTGACATCTGTTTATGCGTTTTGCCATCCATTTATGACCTTCAACATCCATTTATGCGTTTTGACATTTGTTTAAGCGCTTTGGCCTCTATTTATGCGTTTTAACATATGTTTATGCATTATGGTCACCATTTATGCGTTTTGACATCTGTTTAGGCGTTTTGGCCACCAATTATGCGTTTTGACATCTGTTTATGCGTTTTTACTTAGATTTATGTGTTTTGGCCTTCGTTTATGCGTTTTGGCCACCATTTATGTGTTTTGGCCTCCATATATGTGTTTTGGCCACCATTTATGCGTTTTGACATATGTTTATGCTTTTTGCCATCCATTTATGACCTTCAACACCCATTCATGCGGTTTGACATCTGTTTATGCGTTTTGGCCTCTATTTTTTGCGTTTTGACATCTGTTTATGCGTTTTGCTCTCGCTTTATGCGTTTTAACATCCATTTATGCATTTTGGCATCTATTTAAGCATTTTGACATATGCTTATGTGTTTTGACATATGTTTATGACCTTCAACATCCATTTATGCGTTTTGACATCTGTTTATGTGTTTTTGTCTCTATTTGTGTGTTTTGACATCTGTTTAGGCGTTTGGGCCACCATTTATGCGTTTTCACATCTGCTTATGTGTTTTGGCTTCCACTTATGCGTTTATACATTTGTTTATGCGTTTTGGCAACCCTTTACGCATTTGCTCGGGTTTGAACCTGCCCAAAACCAATCCCTCTAAAAACTCTAAAAGCGGAACAAGGACCGCACCAACTATGTATGCTTCCGGATGGTCTAGGGATAGGTCTGGGTATTTTCCGAGGTTTACTCGGATTTGCCAGAGAGCTGCTCAACCCTAACTGATATGGATAGTTCAGCCCATTATATAGTGTAGATGGTTTTACACTTTATTCCCTAAAAGTCTTCCATTTTCACTATCTTAAACCTCCAGACTTGACCAACTTTTGGCAAAATAGTTACACTAACTTGTCAATTTGATTGACCAAAGCAAATAAAACCTAAAAATTACTTCCAAATTCATTTCTACATGATGTGACTAATGTTCTTCATCACCCAACCCAACAACAGATGCTCTCATCTTTATAAACAGGGTCGTTTACGCTCGCGATCCTAGTCGTGAGTTCATAAATCCATAGAGAAAACAAGTCCCTATATCTATAGAGTATATAAAAGGTTACATTAACAGAAAATTAAATAATAATGTAAAGAAATCTAAAATAAATCCATTTAAAACTTTAAAGTGGACTATTGGTTTTTATTGGTCCCAAGTATTTCATTTTTGCCGGCGCTGGTCCCAACTATCACTTTAACTGCCAATGGTCCCAACTTTCACACATGTGTCTGCAACCAGTCCACGACTAACCGAGTACTAACTCCGTTATGTTTTAGATGACGTGTCCATCCTACGTGTCAAACAATAATATTAATAATGCCACTGATGATGTCAAACCTACTGTTTTACATGACTTTCTTGGCCGTGGATGTGCTCCGGCTGCCAGTGGTGGCTCTTCGCCTTCTGCCTCCGTCTCTGGCGGTGGTGGCCGAGGCGGTGGGCTGGTTTCCACCACTTCTGATTTGGGCTCTGGTTAGTAGCAATCTCTTTATCTTGATTTTTTTAAAACAGTAGGTTTGACATCATCAGTGGCATTATTCAACGAATTCGCTAAATAAATCGGTAACTCAGACGTAACCTCCCTAACCAACTGCATACACCCATCGAAATCCGTATCAAGACTCAACACAAATGCCCCATTCGCAATCGGCTGAACCAAACGCCCCTGCGGACGCGCAGTAGGCCGACAACGCGGCCGACGTGTCCCCTGTCGACGCGCAGCCCACCCCGACAACGGGCCGGTTCATTTTACGCAAACGATTAACCTGACTAACTAACACAGTCATACCCATATCCTTAAAACTACCCGTGTGACTAATCCCGCAATGCTTAACCCACAAATCATTCATACCCAAATGCTGTTTCCCAAACCTTTCGGCCTAGAACATATTCGAATTACCTTCGAAAGCCGATACGATATCGTCGGAATCGATCTCGGGCAAGACCCATTCTTTTTTGGACCAGACACCCGACCCGTATGGCCAAGTGGTCTTGCCGATGCGTGAATCGAATAAAGACTTCCAGTAGGATCCGTCGAAGGCTTTTAACGCTTCGATGTCGTGTTGGACGTCGAGTAAGCCGCCGGAGCGTGAGCGATAGACGATCGATTGGGTTGTTCTTGATCGATTGGGTTCTCGATCGATTGGAGATATCGATCGATTGTCATCTGCTGATATTATTATATATTCAAGGAGGAGAAGGGTTTTTTGTTATTAATATACACGCAGGCAGCCACGTCAAGGTTTTTTAACACGTAGGATGGACACGTCATCTAAAACATAACTGAGTTAGTACTCGGTTAGTCGTGGACTGGTGGCAGACACATGTGTGAAAGTTGAGACCGTTGGCAGTTAAAGTGATAGTTGAGACCAGCGCCGGCAAAAATGAAATACTTGGGACCAATAAAAACCAATAGTCCCTTTAAAGTTGACACAATGATCTTACATAAGCAATGAAACAAACATCATAATTCATACATAGGTTCACCTAACAACATTAAAGAAACAAACAATAATGAACATATATTCCATCACAATGCATGGGCATATGACTGCATACACAACCACGTTGAGGTTTATTGGGACGAATAACACCATCACAAGCGCGAGAGGTACAAAAACAAGTCCCAAGTAAGTGAAGATAGCAATCGGTGAACTCTTGTTCAACTTCTTGTCATCTTCATCACAGTCCCAAGTAAGTGAAGATAGCAATCGGTGAACTCTTGTTCAACTTCTTGTCATCTTCATCACAACAAGATACAATTGCAATTGTGATCGCAACACTAAATGACAAAGTCCATACCCATTTGAGTATAAGGGGAGGATCCGGCACAAACGTAAGCACATAAAAAGCAAGGTCCGCCAAGAGGATATTGATAAACTTCATAATAGTGTAATAATGTGAGAGGATATTTGTAAAAAACAATATTCCAGATGTGACTTCAACCGCGAATAATGCAACAATGGCGATAATCAGAAACACCCTAGCGTTTGCGTTATTATCAAAAGCAGATTGATTTTCTCTTGTCATTAATAATCGGACAATCAGTAATTCAAATATGAAGTACAATCTATGCATAGATAGAGCATATACGAAAAGCCTGAAACAATAAAGTTATAATATGTCACAAAAATTAATGTTAAGGAAACTAGATCAACCTGGAACATACCCTGGTCTGGATTTGGGAGCTGAAGATTGTGACTCCATCGTTCTAAACTTAAAAATTGTATATTGTTCTTCATCCATGGCCAATTTTTCAATGCTGGAGATTAATTCAAATATTTGAATTAATGAATACTAATCTTGAGTGTTAATATTTAATATATTTTAGTTAATGAATATTAATCTAATAATCTTGAATGTTAATATTTTGCACGATTCATACTTTATTAAAGGGTTAAGCTTACTCATTGTCATATCTTCTACTCTAAACTTTCAATATATTTAACAATTTTATTTAAAATATTACTCATCCTAACTTTTTTTCTTCATATTATGGTCTTATTTTATAATATTAAATAAAAAACTAAAAAGTTTTTGTTTTTATTTTTATTTCTTTTGTTTTTATTATTTTTTTGTGTGTTTATTGTTTTTTATCATAATAATAATATTTATAAATATCAGTGTCGAAGCATTATTATATGTATATGTATATATATATATATACATACACGTGTGTGTGTGAGAGAGTGCTACTGATACTAATTCTATTAATAAAAAAAATATTAATAATATATACCATATTAACAATAATAAAGATAAATTAATAATAAGAACTTAATAGCATTTAATTTTATATATTAAGTCGAAAAAATGTTTGAGTGACTAATTAATATACATATAAATAATGTTAGAGAAAATTCTCAAAATAGCCCTTTTAGAGAGAGAAGTCTCAAAATAGCCATTTTTTCCTCAAAATATTTTATAATTTGGACTCTCAAGACGCATTGAGAAATGATATAAATAAAGACAAGATTTCGAAAGAAAGTCAGGTAAAAGACAAGATTTGGGGAAATAATGTCGGTAAAGTCCAAATTATTTGTAATCTTGGAGTAAAAGTTCAAATTTTTCAAAAACTTTTTTACTCAAAAAAACCGTCTCTCAAGACTGTATTATCATGTTTCATAACTTTCACGTCCATATTTTTAAATTCTTGGAAAAAGAGATTTTGAAATCTCGTCTTGAGAGACGTATTTTGGATGCATTTGTTCTTAACAGACGAGATTTCTTAGTTTCCTACCTTTCACGTCCAAATTCTATAATTTCTTGGAAAAAGAGATTTTGAAATCTTGTCATGAGAGACGCGTTTTGGATGCATCTGTTCTCAACAGAAGAGATTTCTTAGTTTCCTACCTTTTACGCCCAAATTCTATGATTTAATATGGATTTTCGTTCTTTATCAATCATTAACATTTCTTCATCAATCTTCTTCATCGGGTTATCTTGTAGCCGGCCAAATGACGAGGTTTAAGCGGGGAGATCATGTGGAAGTAAAGGATTTGTTTTTTATGACGGGCAAAAAAAACATGATTCTATCTTTGTTTATATTGTTAATTGTTCATTTTTATGACGGGCGTTATTCTCATGACTACTTGGTGTGTGATATGGAAGCATAGAAACAACATGATCTTTACTAGAAGCTAAAAAACATGATTTTATCTTTGATGATATTGTTTAATTGTTCATTTTTATGGTATTCTAGTAGTGGTCTAAAGCTAAAAATATCTTTCGTTGATAGGTTAGAAAAAACCCATTTTTGGTAATTTAATTTTGGTCTTTGTTTCCCTTTTAGCTGCTTACTAAGGCTGAGGGGTGTGGGGCGCTAACCTGGGCGCGTGAGCCCCTCCGCTCGCGCCCCCAGGCGCTAACCCCACACCACCGGGGCGCGAACGGGGCGCGAGCGCGAGCCCCCAGGCAGGCGTGAGTGTGGTCGCGGGAGAAGAGAGAGAAAAAGCTGGTGGGCCGGCCCAAAAGAGCTTTGAGCTCCGATTTTAAAAAAAAAAAACATTAAAAACTCCTATATAATACCCCAAAATCAAGCCATTTCAACCATATCAAAACACAACTTCAATCTCCAAACTCATATATAATACCCCAAACTCCTATATAATACCCAAAAATGTCTGGAAATTGGTACCCAAACCTAGATTCAGATTATATTGGTGACGATTTATGGTCGTCACCAGACCAACCGATGTTTTATTCGGGGGCCGCAAAAAACATCCGGCTTTCAACCATCCAACATACAACCGTCTCCTAACTTTGTTGTTCCAGAGACACAAGAATCACACGGTGATGCTACCGGAGCAAGAAGACGCGTCCACCGGAAAAAACAACCTGCAACGGACGGGCCGGGACCGGCTTCGACTCCGAGGACGAAACGGAAAACCACTCCGTGGTCATCGGATGAGAAGGAAGCCTTGTGTCGGGCTTGGATAGTCATTTCTGAGGATCGGCGTTGCGGTAATTGTTTTAACGTTTTTAAAAATGATTTTTAATAAAAAAGTTAAATAAAAAAGTTAACTGGAAATCTAATTTAATTACTCATTTTGCAGCCGACTACCAAAAAAGCAAGGTTTTTTGGACAAAGGTTAGAGAGATTTGGACTTCCTTACAAGAGACTTCAGTAACCTAAATCCGGTCGATTAAATGCTGATGGAAAAGCAAAAGAAACGTATCCGAAAGAGGTTGATCGAAGAAGACCAAGCCGAAGAATAAGAATAATGTTTTTTTAGTACTTTAATTTTTATTTTATTTTTAGATATTAATGTGTTTTTTTTAATGTGTGTTTTTTTTAATAATTTATGAGTTTTTTTAATAATACGTTTTTTGAATATATTTATAAAAAAATAAAAAAAAATCCGCTGGAGCCCCTGCTGGAGCCCCTCCACACCAGGGCCAGGGGCTCCAGCGGGGGCTCCAACACCCACCTTATCCAGTTTCTCTCTCTGCTACACGTCACAATATTATTGGCTGGACCCCCACTCACGCCCCCGTTAGAGCCCCCCACACCCCTCAGCCTAATATGGGTTTTATAAAGTTAGCTGTTGATAAAAAGTAGTACAACTTCCTGGTACTACTGTACATCGTACATGCCTGCAATTGAGAGAAAGAAACAAAAACAAAAGAATCAAATCCACCAAAATCCTGTAGATGCCGCCAATCACATCGACCCATCGCCTTCAACCTTCTATGCCAACTTGTCTCATTTCCCCTCAAATCACCCTCTCAATGTCCTTTTGGTTCTTGGTTTCGACTTTTCCGGCGAGTGAGGCAGCTAAAATAAACCCTTGTTGTTTATATACATTTAAAAGAACATGTTTCAACAGTCTTTACAAAACACAACTAGTTAGCTTTTTTGGTCTATATCCAAAATCTTCAGTTGGTTGTCTTGTTCACGTTTTTGTTTAACCATGTTCACCTTGTTACTTATGTATAAACTTCCATAGCTTGTTTGAGATATTTGTGCAAATATAATTCATTAGAAATTGTGAAATGTTGGAAATAATTTATTTTATATAATTGAATTTCTATTGTGTTAGAAATTATTATGTTTTTAAATAATGTGTAGTGAGAGTTAACCCACTACCATATCTCCTAAAGTTGGTGCTCCACACTATTACATCAAAAAAAAAGTGGCGCCAGAAAAGAAACGCCAAGGCAGTGTTGGCGTGAGGGGCTGGCTTTGTGGCTATGTCTATTTCTAAACAAACTGTTCATCCACAATTTTTCTAAAGGAAAAATAAAAGGTTAAATTAAAGTTTGTCTTTAGATGTAGTTTTACACGCGTGTAAGAGTTTAGTTATTGTATGTCTTTCCACTTATGTAGCTGAAGAAACACTAAGTGACCCGGTACAGATTATAGATAATCTGGGGGTTAAGTAATGTTTCCTACGGATGAGGTCTAGCTGAGAAGGCTGTTCTTCAGGAGACCTGCAAAACAAACACCGTAAGCTCGTCACTGAGAAGGGGGGGGGGGTTCCTCCTTGTGACCACCCTCCGGCGTGAGAATCAGACTAGGTTGCTCTGAATATAAGTGTATATTAAGAGATTGCTAGATAACTGGATAGCAGATGATCTTACCATTCCAAGATATTGGAGTATTTATAGCCGAAGGTAGGTTTCCAAGAAGGTACAGCCGGCTGAATAGTATTCCTGTTCAACCAACAGTGGGCTATGCACAGGCCATACTGGTTGGTGGGTAGGTTACGGCCAACAGTAACAAAGTCGGCTGCACTATTCCACCAACTGTAGATTATGCACGTCCCACTTACTGTGGATTGTACGCAGGCCATGCTGGTTGGTGAATAGGTTACGGCCAACAGTAACACTATTCCACCAACTGTAGGCCGCGCATGCTCCTTAGTAAGGGTTGGTGAGTAGGCAGCGGCTAATAGTGACAAACAGTACTAGAGGGTGCTCCTCCTCGCCCTGTTGTCGATGAGCTGTCACCCTGTGATTGGCTCATGGGCTGTTCTGGTCAGATCGTCTGTCCTATCCATACCTTGGTAGGTATGGTACAAAAGATCTTTCAGAATCAGACTGGCTCATTTAGGCGGGATTGTTCCCGCCTTGCTCATTCCTTCATGTGACTACTGAAGTAGCTAGTGTCTTGTGCGTGTAGCCCTGCTGTCTGCGGGTAGCCTTCCCTGATGGCTTGTATCCGCAACTGCGGGAACAGGCGGGGTACTTCACCATTGGGAGGCTTTCCCTGCGTGTTCAGCTTGTGTACTGCGCGTAAGATCCTATGAGCATGGTGGGTCCTGCGGGAGCAGATGGCCTTTGCGCAGACGTCCCTGTTCAAGGTGAGTCTTGCGGGACCAACTGGTCTCTGCTGGGACCTACCTCTTCAAGTCCCCCCAGTCCAATGTTCTTCTCCTGAATGTTTAATAAAGTGAGGTGAACTTTTGGACTTTAAGCAAGGGGTTTTGAAAAGGGTTTCTAGCTTTAAGGTTCTCCGTGGGGATTCTTCCCGCGGGTTTCCTAATGTCACTTGCAAAAATTCCCGATTTTTTTGCTTGATCTTTGGGTATGATGCGGGTAGGTATGTAACCTTCTCGCAAGTCAGGAGCGTTGAGTCTCACTTGTGTGGATTCTCCTTGAGGTTTTAGTGGTTTTGAACATAGTGATCAATTATGTTTAAACCACCAATTCCATCCTGGAGCCTCAAACAATGTATTTCTCGACGTTCCCGCTATGCGGGGATGTTATTTTCGTTTCCACAAGCATTGTCCAGAAGATCCTTCCTGGTTTCAATTCCCTGCCGGGCGCTAGGTATGTGAAGGGTTTTGCCTTAACACTGTACCCGCGCTCGTCTTACGGTTACTTTACTTTCAAGGTACTCCTGGCGTCAATTCCCTGCGGGTGCTAGGTACGTGAAGGGTTCTGCCTTAACACTGTATCCGCACCCGTCTTATAGTTACTTTGTTGCCGGGGTATTCTTGGCTTCAATTCCCTGCGGGTGCTAGGTATGTGGAAGGTTTTGCCTTAACACTGTACCCGCATCCGTCTTATGGTTACTTGGTTGCCAAGGTAAGGGGTATTTTCCCGCTTACCTTTGAATCTTTTTGAATTTTGAATTTTGAAATTCGAAAGGTTGGTGAGGATAAGAACAGTCCAAACATCTGAAACGTCGTGTGACGGTTTCTTCTGACTGTGTCAGGACGTGCAGGAAGTTATGGTGACATGACAGAACATGGTCATTCCAGTCGCTTTTTCAGGCGCGTGGGCATGATTTTTCGGGCGCGTGTTGCCGCGAAATTACTGGCACTCGTCCTTTCAACAGCTGTTGCCAGCTTGCTTTTTGCCACGTGTCATAGTTTCATTGCACCTTTGATTTCTCTCTCCTCCGCATTAAATTCACCGCATTAATTGCGATTACTATATAAAGGGGGAGAGGGTTATTTGCAATTCACACTTTTCACTCTTCTTCTTCTTGTTAGTGATTTCCGGCAAATACTCCCCTTTTTCAGGCAAGCATTTTCCCGAAATCACTCTTCTTTCTGCAAAAATGTCCTCTCGTGATGCTGAAGCTATAGCTGACGACAGGGGTACTGCTGGTGAGTGCCAGTGTGCTCTGCCCGGCGATCAGTACCGGTATGTTGTCAGGAAGTTCATGCTCGATCATCTCGAGCCTGAGTTTCCTGAATCCCACCAGACTGTGTACGATGCCCCCAGTGGCAAGATCGGGGTTTATGCTGCATTTTTTGTCTATGGGAATCTTAGATTCCCATTGACAAAATTTGTTTACCGTGTCCTTGAGAGGCACGGTGTCCATTTGACCGAGCTGCACCCCATGGCGATCGCCAAGATTCGCCATTTTGAGTGGGTGTGCCGGATTTTGGGCATCGAGCCCCATGTGGACCGCCTGATGACCTTCTATACCTGGAGGTGCATCCAAGGGTGGTACACCCTGACGACCCGTATTAAGGGTCTGAAGATTTGCGACACCGAGCGCAGTCTTCGCGCGTGGAAGCAGGAATTCTTCTACATTTCTGCCCGCGCCATCCCCCTTGCCATGAAGTTTAAAAATGGCCAAGCGATACCGAGCCTTCACGCCCCCAACTACCAGGAGGCGGAATGGTTTTCGAAGATATCCCGGATCCAATCTCCGGTTTACCAGTTTGCGGAGTCCGGGATGGTCATGTTAGGGATGAGCCGGGTGTGGAAAGATGCATCTCTGGTTCCCATCCTCCTCGAATACGGTTTGAACTCTATTCCCTATGGTATGTCTTGTTTTTCTTTTTTGATACAAGTTTGTCTT
The DNA here is from genome assembly GCF_021521415.1 of Bidens hawaiensis. Taxonomy (NCBI): domain Eukaryota; kingdom Viridiplantae; phylum Streptophyta; class Magnoliopsida; order Asterales; family Asteraceae; genus Bidens; species Bidens hawaiensis. Next base: position 17,686 of record NW_027493332.1, on the reverse strand, counting down.
CTAACTGTTTCTTTTCTTTCAGAGGGAAATGATTTGGAGTCGCTTCTGTTTCCGCGGGAAGCCGACGGTCCCGCGCGGATGGGTACTCGTGCTTTGGACGAGGGCGAGTTGCCCATCCTGGAGCAAACAGCGGATCGGTTTGTGGAGGTCTATCCGCTGGGCCACGAGATCCTGAGCCACCGGCGGCCAGGTAAGGCGATATTCTTTCCTCAACCCCTTAATGCTGTACCCGCTGTTGGAATTCTTGACCTGTCTTCTTCTGAGGAATCCTCAGATGCTCCTCCATTGGTGCGGAAGAAGAAAGCTGCTGCCGGCGGGAAAGGGAAGGAGAAGGCCTCCACGGCTGGTCCGGTGGTTCTATCTGACTCGGAGTCAGATAGTGAAGAGGTGGCGGGGAAGCCCGGTGGTGAGAAGACCACTGTTCCGGAGGCTACGACCGTTACCTCCGGAGAACCAACGAAGACGACGGTGACCGGTACCAAGAGGCCGGCTCCATCGGGTTCCTCCCCGCCCGTCCGTACGTTCAGGGTCAAGAAAACCCGTAAGTACAATCATAATGTCTTTGCAGATTTATTACTTCTTAAATTTATCTAACACTTTCTTCTTTGTGCAGGCGTGGGTGTTGACGCATTCCGGGGTGAAGCGCAGGGGAGTACCTCCCCGCCAATGACGGTAGGCTCGGTCAGCCTTCCTGAGGCGTCGACCCAGGCGCCTGCGCCTGCATCCGCTGGTCCAGTTGCTCGTTCCTTTGAGCCAACTGTTCCGGCCGAGATGACGTCACCGCCGGCCGTGAGTGCGATTTTTACAGCATCCTTCACGGAGCCGGCGGTTACTGCTGCTGCTGAGGAGGCGGCGACCGCGGCGGCGACCACAACGGCGACCACGGCGGCTGCCACCATGCCCGCGCCACCGGCACCTACGGCCGGACCATCAGGTACGCGCAGGGCTTCCCGCCGATCTTTGCCCCCTTCCCGTCTGCCTGACCTGTTGGATGGATTTCCTTTAGGTTCATGTGATGGGTTTGGCGGCTATCGGCCTGTCATTGACCCTACAGGTGCGTAGGGTTCCTTTCTTTTTCCCTTATGTTTTTTATCATCTTTTCCTTACTGCCTTTGTTTCTTTTGCAGTGTCGGATTCCAATGAAGTGTATGTTCCGCGATGGAACATACGCCGAGGAACAACCCTTCGTACCCCTGTGGAGTGCGTGGACTGGGCTCGCCACGCTGCTCCTCATGGTGCGTTGGGGGAAGCCATGGCTAGCTACCAGGAGGGTAGGCTAACCAATGAGCTTCGGGTTCTCCAAGCCCGGATGCAGCCGCGCGTCGAGCTGCTTTGTCGTGAAAACGACAAGTTGAAAGCAGCTCGCGCCAAGGACGTATCTGAGGCGCGTGCTCTCCGGGAGGAGAACCAACAGCTAGCGGCAGCTGCCGCCGACAAGGAGAAGGCCTTCAAGGCCCTCGAGGTTGAAGTTCAGGCGCGACTCGAGGCCCGCTCCAAGGCTGCCCAAGCTGTGAATGAACAGCTTCGGCTGGCCAGGGAGACTGCGCGAAACGCAACCGAGAGGGCTGCCAAGGCTGAAGCCATTGCTGAGCCTTTGCGTGTGGAGAATGAGGAGCTCAAGGCCAAATTAGAGGCTCTCCAACGCGCTCATGATGCCTTGGCAATGGAAGATGCCAAGAAACTCCAGGAAATCTTGGACCAAAGAGGGGTGCTTGACTGTTGGCGAGTACTGGCGAATTCGTCAGCCTGTTGAACTGAACGCAAGCGTTCGTCCAATTCGGCTTGGAATTCTCTTTGCCGTGCTTCGGCCCACGCCTTCACTTGATCTAGTGTTTGGCGAGGAACCTTCGTTCGTTTTTCTAGTTGGGTATCGGAGAACCCCAATGGAATATTTACTCCACTTGCCCCGGCTTGGGTAGTCGGGGTAGTGTTCGTAAGGATTGTATAACCGCCGGTGTTCCCCCCAGTTGCTGGGGTTGTTACCGGGTTTTCTTGGTCGGTTACTGGCCTTTGAACCGGAGTAACGTTAACCATTTCTTCAGAAATTGTGAAAAAACTAAAGTAGTTCTAGCTTTTATACACGGATGGCGCCAATGAAGAAACACTAAGTGACCCGGTACAGATTATAGATAATCTGGGGGTTAAGTAATGTTTCCCACGGATGAGGTCTAGCTGAGAAGGCTGTTCTTCAGGAGACCTGCAAAACAAACACCGTAAGCTCGTCACTGAGAAGGGGTGGGTTCCTCCTTGTGACCACCCTCCGGCGTGAGAATCAGACTAGGTTGCTCTGAATATAAGTGTATATTAAGAGATTGCTAGATAACTGGATAGCAGATGATCTTACCATTCCAAGATATTGGAGTATTTATAGCCGAAGGTAGGTTTCCAAGAAGGTACAGCCGGCTGAATAGTATTCCTGTTCAACCAACAGTGGGCTATGCACAGGCCATACTGGTTGGTGGGTAGGTTACGGCCAACAGTAACAAAGTCGGCTGCACTATTCCACCAACTGTAGATTATGCACGTCCCACTTACTGTGGATTGTACGCAGGCCATGCTGGTTGGTGAATAGGTTACGGCCAACAGTAACACTATTCCACCAACTGTAGGCCGCGCATGCTCCTTAGTAAGGGTTGGTGAGTAGGCAGCGGCTAATAGTGACAAACAGTACTAGAGGGTGCTCCTCCTCGCCCTGTTGTCGATGAGCTGTCACCCTGTGATTGGCTCATGGGCTGTTCTGGTCAGATCGTCTGTCCTATCCATACCTTGGTAGGTATGGTACAAAAGATCTTTCAGAATCAGACTGGCTCATTTAGGCGGGATTGTTCCCGCCTTGCTCATTCCTTCATGTGACTACTGAAGTAGCTAGTGTCTTGTGCGTGTAGCCCTGCTGTCTGCGGGTAGCCTTCCCTGATGGCTTGTATCCGCAACTGCGGGAACAGGCGGGGTACTTCACCATTGGGAGGCTTTCCCTGCGTGTTCAGCTTGTGTACTGCGCGTAAGATCCTATGAGCATGGTGGGTCCTGCGGGAGCAGATGGCCTTTGCGCAGACGTCCCTGTTCAAGGTGAGTCTTGCGGGACCAACTGGTCTCTGCTGGGACCTACCTCTTCAGTAGCAATGGCGTTTCAATACTTTTTGTTATTTAAAATCCCTTCATTAAGCATGGTCTTAAGGTGCTGTTCTTTTATGTAACTTGTTTTATTAGGTATTTGGGTCTTAAACATTCTCATGCAACCCCTTATATTATGTGAGGGGTGTTTTTATAATTAGAGAGTGATTCAGGGTGTTGTGAGTGAAGAGTTTTTATATTTTAGAAAAAGTAGTGATTTTTCTGTATATTTGAAATGTTACTGTTCATTACATATAATTTTTTAATATATTTTGAAAGTGGTTGTGAGTGAAGGAAATAGAAAAGGTATAAAAAAGTATTATTTAATTAAAATGAAGAGAGAAAATAAAGTGATTTTTAGTGTAATTTTTTGTTTAGAGATAGAGGATGTGATAAGAATGCCCTTAAAGTTTATATTTTGCGGAGAAGAAAACAATTTCAGATCTATTTTGGTATTAGACTATGTATTGAACTTTATTTGTCTAGATTGGTATGATGTGTACGCGTTTAAAACATATTTATCAAAATGAAGAGACAATTAAAAACTGATATAGAGCGAATTCGCATAACTATACCACCTTAACACGATGGGTTTTTATACCTAATTTAGATGAATATGGATAGTCGTTGTTGATAGTTTTTTTATGATCTAAAACATAATCATGTTTCATTTAAATCACAACACCTATATCTGATCTAGCTAGGAAGATCAACAAAAGCATGTACAGTTAACAAAACACAATGAATCTAAATTCAAGAGCAAGAGTCCATTGAAAACAATTAAAAACAATAGCATATGTTCAACATGTCAATCGAAACTAGCAAGCACAAACGAAATGTAGGGCCAATATTCTATATTGTTTTCAGGATTGTGTATGTCATTATAGTTTGCTTTTAGTCGATGTATTACATACTTGGTACGTTTATTTTATAAGTTTATTATGTAAACTTTGGAGAAATTTGGGACCCTATAAAAGGGTCACTTTACCCATTTCTCTAAACAACTCTAATACACAACACTCTTGGAAATAAAACATTTTCTCTCCAACCTCTCCCAATTTCTCTCTTTTATAATATCAAAACTAAGATCTAAGATCCGAGTGTTGTTGGTGATTTCCGCTAACCAACAATACGAATTAATCCGAGTAAAGTTGTGAGATCCATCTAGAGGACCTACAACTGGTATGAGAGCTTTCGGCTCGACTTTTTGTGGTTTTCGGGTCTAACTTTTCGGATTTTGATCTTAGTTTTGGTTAGATTTGAGGTTGTTTTTCGTGTTACTCACTTCTTTTAATTGGAGTTCCTTACGCCTTAGAAATGCACGAGAATCATCAAATCTACGTTTTTGGTGTTTTAAGTTTTTGTTTCTGGTTCGGATTCGACTTAAAAACTCAGATCTAGGCCGATTTATAGGTTTTTAGACTAAAGTCTTTTTGACTTTTTGGAAGTTTAGGTGCTATATTTTCAAAAAAAATATTTTTATTTATCTTTTATTATTTATTTTGACAAAAGCTTAGATATCTCATGCACATGCTTCCTATTTATAGGGAAGCATGGCATGAGACAAGTTCTATTAAAACTTAGCCCAGTGGGCTTTATGTACAAATGGTCTTGTGCGCAATACATCAAAATACAAAGACAAGTCCAAAACATGTACAATACAAAAGACTCATATAATACAAAACGAGACCCAACACGAAAACAGTATGCATGGATCAAGGTGATGAGCTTCCAAATGGCATCAAATACGTAAAGAGAGGATGATCATAGGTGTTACGATCTTGTTGGATGAGCGGTTTTCTTGTTATTTGGTTGATGAACATCAAGTAGGTTACCTACTGTAGGTAATAAGGTGATATGCATTGTCCATGCAAAGGAAAACATATATCACCGTATTCCAAGACCAAGCTGGTAGGCTTCTTGGGAAGACAGTCACCCAACAACTCAAGTACCATATAGAAACAATTGCCCAATCATGAAAGTAGATGGTCTCTTATCATGTAGTTGATCATCGAGATAGAAACATGTAACGATGAGCCCAAGCATTACACACGCAACCATGTACCCGATCCAGTTGAGCTCGGGGGAAGAACTATCACCATCAGAAGCGAGAAAGGAGCAAGAAACGCTGAGAATCAGCGATTGAATCTATCTAGGGTTTGTTCGATGCTTCGATTACACTCGTTTTGTTTTCTGTATTATTATATTAATAATAAATCAGCAGTGGTTAGGGTTATGACATTATTATTATTATTATTATTATTATTATTATTATTATAGTTATTTACACTTGGATTTAGTGTTTGTGTATAGTTTAAATAAGCCAATCTACAGTTATCATGCCTTCTTCTTTACTTATTGTTTGTGTTGGATTTGTTTCGGTTTAGTGCGTGCATTGCATACTTCAATCTGTGCTTCCTACGCTCTTGTTTCGATTTATATTATTATGTATTGCTGCTGTTTGTTGCTTCTTCTAAATCATTTTTAAAATATTATATATTTAGGGCTGGTTTGTCATTCTTGCAGAACTTTAGGGAGTTAGACGATTGACTTTAGCGTCTTTTTTTCATGTTTGTTCATACTCTATATTGTGTATCACTGATGCAGCTCCTCGAGTGTTTACTGTTAATTTGTTTATGTTCGTTCATATATTTTTGTATATTTTCGCTCTATTTATTAAATACTAGCTTCTATTCGTATGTGTGTGTTCATCTTTTATGCCTGTTCAATTATGCATGCTTAAGTTTGTTTATATTTGTCAACCTTCGCTCTATTTAGGTTTTAAACGAACACAAACATGCTCATTTTTTTAGTGAACGGACATGAACAAAAACTAAAATTGTTGTGCACGGTAAAAGTTAAATTAACGAATACAATAATGTTCTCGTTCATGTTCGATCAGTTCATTTGCAGACCCAAATTTTATACATTAAAACTATAACCATGGACCTTAAGCCTAAGAATAGAAAAATTAGTTTTTATTTTGCATGTTTTAGACATGCCATTTCTTCTGTTCTTAAAAATTTATAAAACACTCGTTTAAATATTTTTTATTTTAAAAGGATTTTGTAACGTTTTTTTATTTAATAAGAACGATTAAGTCCGCTTTTGGTTATTTTAATTCTATATAAAAACACATGCGCGCAAAACGTTTACATAAAGCCTTATTGGATGTTTAGCTTTAACCTTTTTTTTTCTTTTTGTCGCAGGGAACATGTCAAATCAAAACATTTCTGAGCGCCCCGTTGACTCAATCCATCAGATGGCCTGGTTTGTGTTATAAACTTTATTTAGAACTGGCAAACGGGTCAAGTAGGTTTGGTTTTGAACTGGTTTGGGTTGAAGCAGGTGCGGTTGAAACGGGCAAATTTAAAATAATTGCACAAAGATCATGAAAGAAGCAATTTAATAAAAAATTATGCGTATACTGTCACGTTGCGTGCCTCATGGCGCGTTCCAACACCGGTCTAGGTTTTGCTTGTATTAACACATGTTACATGTCTGATGTCGCCTAAGCAGTTAATGCGGAAAAATATCGGATATCGGTCAAGAACCGATATCTAAGACATCGGTTATCGCGATGAGATATCGATGTGATATCGATAATTTTAATATTATGTAAAATTCATATTATATAGCAATTTAACACTAATAATTCAATATACTCTCCTCCTATTAACAGATTAACTTTTTGCAAATCGTAGCAAGTAAGAACTGATTTAAGACATAAAACACTAACATAGAACACTAAAAATTGATAATTAAAACTTAAACCAATGATATCGGGAATGCCGATGATATATCGGTCGAATATCGGTGGTACTGATATTCTACTGATATTTTACCTAGGGACCGATAACCGATCGGGGATAGCGTCACGCACATATCAATATTGCTTATGCTATTGATGTCATGTTATGTGTCTGGTGATACGTTACGTGCGTTTTGCCATACCGAGGTCGGGTTACGCACGACACCAGTTACACGTTTGATATCACGTTACAGACGATGTTGCGCTCACGATAGATGCGTGTGTACTGCCGCGCGTTAGGTGTTTGGTGTCGGGTTATGTGAGCTCTGAGACATGTTACGCTTCCGGTGTTGCGTTAAGCGCCTATCGGTTACGCGTTGGATGTCGCATTATGTGTGAAACCGGGCTGTGCGTCTTTATAAAAATATTGTGTTTTAGTTGCAAGTATTATAATTGTAATTTTCATTTTGTTAGTTTTATTTAATAGATTTATAAAGTTATATAATTCATTTACAAAGTTAACATGTGATACCATTGCAGGGATGTTCCGCGTGCTACTCATTTCAAGGAACGTAACGAGTTTTTGCTTATGGCGTGGGGGGCTACGTGTGTGAGCCTTGCGTACATGGTTGAGAACATTCCAGAGGAGTGTTTGAAGGAGGACCCGCTTGCCGATGATTATGAGGGTGTCATGCATTTTGCTGCCATTTTAGTGGCGTTATCTGCGGCTTCCTGGCTGATATTGTATTACATATACGACAATGTCGCTAGACACCACCACAGGCACTGGGGCGTTCGGTCGTTACTTGGCATCTGCCATCTCACGGCCTTTGTTGCACTAGGAGTTGCATTTGCGGCTCTTTTCTTTCCTGGTCTCTACACTTATGAGGCATTGTTTGGTCTTTGTTTTTTGGCTGTGCTTATTTTCATCATTGGTTTAGCATCTTCATGATTCTAGTATCCTAGCTCTAGAGAATTGTTAAAAATGTCTTAGTAAAATGTTTGGGTTTTTTTTTCCAAATAAAACTTTATGTAATTGAATTTCTATTGTGTTAGAAATATTATCTCTTTAGATCATATATAGTGAGAATTAACCCACGGCCATATCACCTAAAGTTGGCGCTCCACACTATTAGATAAAAAAAAAGGTGCCGTGGCTAGTTTTCCTATGATTTGAAACACAAACATGTTTCATTAAATCACAACACCTACATCTGATCTAGCTAGGAAGATCAACGTTAACATTAAAAGCATGCACACTTATCAAACACACAAACCTTGTAAGGAATCTAAATTCAAGAGCAAGAGTCCATTTAAAACAATAGCACAAGTCAATTAAACGAGAACAGTACGCATGGATCAAGGTGATGAGCTTCCAAATGGCATCAAATACGTATAGAGAGGATGCTGATAGGTGTTACGATCTTGTCGAATGAGCGGTTTTCTTGTTTTTTGGTTGATGAACATCAAGTAGGTGATAAGGTGATATGTATTTTCCATGCAAAGGAAAACATATATCATGGTATTCCAAGTCCAAGCTGGTAGGGGTCTAGGGAAAATCACGAAACAACTCAAGCTCCATATATACACAATTGCCGATCATGGAAAGTAGATGGTCTCTTAACATGTAGTTGATCATCGAGATAGAAACATGTAATGATGAGCCCAAACATTACACACGCAACCATGTACCCGATCCAGTTGAGCTCGGGGGGAAGAACTAGCACCATCAGAAGCGAGAAAGGAGCAAGAAACGCCGAGAAGCTACCAAAAAACTTCAAAACGGTGTAAGTGATATTCCCCAATGATCGAGAGTGGAACACCAACAAAATCGCAAACACGTCTACAATGGCATAGATTGCAGCATAGCCGATGATCGCAAAGACTTTGTTTTGTTCGAAAGCAGATTGATTTTTGTATCGAAACTCGAAGTGAACTCAGGCCCCCACAAAACAACAAATGAAGATGGTGCGAAACATAAGTATCACGTAATGCCACTAGCTATTATTACCAACACTTGTTTGGAACTCCTGATATAAGTTAAAAGGATGTTTGGGTAATATGACTTTTTTAACTTTTTAAAGAAGAAAAAAAAGAGTTTTTTTGATGAGTTAGGATGGAATAACTAACTCATTAAAACAACTTATATAAGTCAGTCAAAATGAGATGCAAATAAATAAGAGAAAAACCGGACTTACTGTAGCCTGGCGGCCTTGGAAAGTGATGGTGCACTCATAATAATTTCTGGTTTAGGTTCCTAGACAAAGAGAAAAATAAGAAAACCTTACACAATAATAATATGCATAAAACTAAAGCCTTTTCTTCTTCGTTATCCTCCATGGTCAGATTTTCAAATTATAATTATGTTAGTGATTATAAAACATCATAACTACTAATTAAATGATACTAAACAAAACTAAATCCGAACACGTAACATTTTGAAGTAAGAACAGGAATTACCTCGTAAAAAATCACCGACTTTGCTCTCTTCCTCGTTAGCGTCACTTGTGTTCCTGAGATTCGGTTTTATATTTGGGGGCCGAGTCACGTATTTTGACTTTAGGTCTTATCTACAACTACAACTACTCTCCTTTTCTTGTGCACACAGTTACGTATCTAAGATTTAAAAGTTGCAATTATTATTATTTTTAATTTTATTTTTGAATAACAACTTTCTTTGTTGTGTTCAGGCATTGCCCTCATCAATTTGAAGAGTCCCGCTGCCCCAATCTGACCATACTAAGTTGTCTTAACTGAGCCCACGCTGGCTTCAGAGTTTGGCTTGGGCGTTCCCCTGAAAAATCATGCCGACGGCTACCACTTAGCAGTCGTTGAGTATTTATACTTGCTCAGGTTGCTAGGTTTGCTAAGGAGCGGGTTGCATGCATATGTTTGGAGTCTCATTAATTTGATGGGTTGTGCGTGTTTGAGCACATGGTTTACTATTTTAAATTGTCTACTTTTACGATTCCGTAAAACTTTTAAATTGTCTGGTTTGGTTTTTATCAATTATATATTAAAATAAACTAATTAATTAAACTAAAACTACAACTAAAACAAATATAAAGCAAATAGAAGCTAATTTCCCTATTGTCAAGTGTCTCCGTCAACAACGTCAAAAACTTGATGTGAAAAAAGCTGTCTATAAAAATTAAGCAATTAATAGCCAAGCACACCTAGTAATAAAACCTAGATAACTTTAAACCAGACCATTACCCAGGCAAGCGTACCTATCGGGTGTTGTATAGCTATGGAAAGTCGAGGAGTATCAAATAGTGACACTATTGAACAAACAAAACTAGAACCAAAAGCTAAATAAATTAATAATTTGGAAAAGGTTGTTTTTGGATTTTTTATTATATTTAATTAATTATTAAATTACAATAATTAATTAATTAAGCTAAACTAAAATAGAGAAAAACAATTAAACTTCTAAAAGTATTATCCGGAAGTTAGGCACGATATATATGCTGGAGATTAATTCAAATGTTTGAATTAATAAATATTAATCTTGAGTGTTTTAATATTTAATATATTTTAGTTAATGAATATTAATCTAATAATCTTGAATGTTAATATTTTGCATGATTCATAGTTTATTAATGGGTTAAGCTTACTCATTTACTAGTCATGAATATTAATCTAATAATCTCCTACTCTAAACTTTCAATCTATTTAATAATTTTATTTGAAATATTACTCTCCTCTAACTTTTTTTTCCTTCACATTATGATCCCATTTTATAATATTAATTGAAAAAACTAAAAAGTTTTTCTTTTTATTATTTTTTTGTGTGCTTATTGTTTTTTATCAAAATAATAATATTTATAAATATCGGTGTCGATGCATTATTATATATATAAAACTATATATGTGTGTGAGAGAGGAGGACTAATAGTAATATTAATACTAATAATACATATTAATAATATATGCAATATTAACAATAATAAAAACTTAATAGTATTTAATTTTATATATTAAGTGGAAAAAATGGTTGGGAGACTAATTAATATGTATGTAAATAATGTTAAGGGAAATGATAACTAATTTGATAAGTTTAGGAAGGAGTACGATCAGTAAAAATAGTATGCAGGGGATATGCTTAGCAACACTTAGGAAATATGGTTAAGTAAACAATTTAATTACAACCGAAAAAAATCACTAATAACAATCTAAAATCCAAAACTTCTAATCATACAGTTAGGCCAAGTGGCTAATTTTTTCGGGTATCACGTAATCTCATACTCCATTTTTTGCTCACAAAAGTTTTAAAACCAATCCAATTGGTTTCATACCCGAATTCCCACCCCATTATCCATCCGATATTTTTGAGGGTTGCCCATCGGGTTTAGGTTCAGGTGCAGTTGCCATCCATAAACAATGTGTTAAATAGATTTTAGGAGTAGATTTTGGGAGCGCATGATCGTCATTCAAAAAATTTAATAACCTTAAAAGTTTTAGTTCATAGTATTTAATATATCGCAATTAACTTAAAATGTAATTTACCCTAAACATTATAGCACCATCTAAAATAATAACCATAACAATGATAAATAGTATCTGTTTAATAAACTAATAAAACTAAACTTTTTATCTTCATACTAAAAGCTATGGATGAATCCGGTATCTTATCAATACTGATACCGAATCATAACAAAACTGGTGCCGAATATTGTACCGAATTTATTTGTACGGTACCAATATTTCCGTATGTATCCATTTTTGTATTGCTTGGATTTTCTTTTTCTAATCACTATTGATCTTGATACAATTACCGGTACGGGTATTATAAAAAGTAGACATATACTTGAAAAAGTAATGCAAGGTATTATTGATTCGTCTTATTTCTCAAGAGCTTAACCTTTAAAAAATAGTGAAAGATCAAATCTTAAAGCTTTTCTAAGATCGGAAAACAACTTTAACCGAAACTTATATTTATTAGAAACTGTGCAAGCAAAAGGTTTTACCATAATGGCCTTCAGATGGTGGGTTTTTCCTGGATTTGATGACAAATCAGATCACTAGAGCCGTCAGTGATCGTGGGTGTGGTTGGCCTTTTGTCAATAGATGTCCGTGGGTGACCGAACTTTATTGGTAGACTGGTAGTTTAAAAACATACGTGGTATAATATAATAAGAAAAAAATTGTTAAAACTAAATATAAAAAGCATAATTTAAAAGGTTATACAGATTGAATGTCTTGTTTTTGCATGGGTACGTCAAAGTCTGGATCGAAAGGCACGGTGTAAAATGCCAAATACAACAATCAAGTTTTGTCTGACACCTGCACTTGGAGTAGGTACAACTTTGTTTTCTTGTTCTTCAACCTTTTAACAATATTCCAGATAATATAACCTTTTTATATATACTACATGTTTATGTATTCTTTAGGGTTTTGATATATTAAATCGAGTGACATGTACTATTGTAATGTATGACATGAGAAAATATTATATGGATCGTATGATGAATGTAAAATGATTATAAGTTGAAGGGTCGTGTGAGCTTGTAAGGTGATGTTCGTCAAATTATATGGTTGATATAATCATGTGTTTGGTTGAAACATAAATAGTTTATATGATCACTGATCATACGAATACGAAAAAGTAGTGTGTTCAAGTCCTACAAAATGAGATGGATTTTAAAGTTGATTCTAGGTGGTGTATGTTCGTCGTTAAAAAAATCGTATATACATATATATTCAAGGGGTGAAAAGTGGTTTAGTTTTATATGTCTCTCTCTCTCTTGTTTCTATGTATCATTATTTTGCTTGGATCTACTAAAAAACTATTGAAGACAATGTCAAAAGAAATCGTGTTAGATATTTCAACGTGACATTCTACATTCGTTAAAGAAAATCTATATACACATTCTACATGATATTGTGTTATAATATAACGATTATTATCACCACCCATCGTAAGAAAATGACTCATTTTCTGTGGGTGTTTTTGCTACGCAATTTATTGTCAGAAAATCGTTAGAAATTTGTTTTTTTAACAAATTTATCATGAAATTCGTCGTAGATAAATTACTCATATTCTTGTGGTATATATGCACTAGATGGCTACTCCATCCTCGTTACTGGTATCTTTGTTGCATATGATCTATATAGAAACATTATTTAAAAAACAGATTTATCACCAATGAATCTCTTAGAGACTCTTAAAAGTTATGTTTAAGAGACATGTTGAATGATTTAGAATTAGATGGTAGTTCATAATCAATCAGTCCGACATCTTAATAATTCAGTTAAGATTACCAAGCAACCCTTAAATTCACTTAACATTTCAACTATATCTTATTGTTGTTGTTGCATATAATCAGGGATGACAACGGGCCGGGTTCGTGCCGGGTGTTGCTGAAATGCTAAAGATGCTATTGATCACTGTCATCTCCGAAATTTTGGGTGCACCGGACGAGTACTAAAAATGCCCTCATATATAATTATTTTCTCTAAAAGATTGAAGACAATTATGACTTCTATGGTGCTAATTTCGAGACTTTGAGCGCAGACTGCCTAGTTATAGTCCCAAACGTTATGAATTCTAACTTACGTGGGTATGTCATATGTGTGCTGATTCTAGATTAAACGTATTAATTGTGAATTTGTGAACTACGTGGCTTATTCTATTAAAAGCCACGTAGTTTACCCATATTTTTTTATATGGCTAATTTCTTTTATATATATATATACAAATAAATGAAAAAGAAAAGGTTGAGCCTTCTTGAAAATGGGACGTCAGCGGTGGTTGAGGCCCGACCTATCACTGTGCTAGCCTCGCTATTAGTGATTGTTTACTTTTGATTATATCGCATGTAGCAAAAGAAAACTAATGCGAAATGAGATGACGTGGTCGTATAATACAACTAGCACTCAAAATGGAATCTATTCCAAACATATATGCCATAGTTTGTTAGATTATAATTACATTGCTTGTTATTGGCACATACTTTGGGCTAAATGTTGTTATTATGATAGGCCCGAGTGCACGATGGTTTGATTCCTAGCATAATGATGCCAACAAAAGCAGTACACACTACACTAGTGTGATAAAGACATATGATTGAATGAAAAAGTTTTCTTTTCCCAATTATAATTTTAAATAATTCCTTGGTATCATATACACCTATGTAATTTTGAATTCTCATTTACCTGCTCTAGTGGTATTACGGTGACATTTTTTAATGGAAAGTCATCAGTTCAAGTCTTGTTCGTGTTAAAAATATAGTGTGCGAGCCACGGTTTTATCACAGTAGGTTTCGTCGGAAATTGGTGGTGATCTAGGTCATCAACACTGTCTGCGATTGCAGGCGTGAGTACGTTGTCTTTGGCCAATGGACGTGCGCAAGTGGCCGAGCTTTGTTTTTCGTTAAAAAAAATCTTGAATTCATTTTGGTCAACAAAATTCAGCAAAATGAGTTTTAATTATGATTTTATCAATAAATCATGATGGCATGTTTTAAAATTTTTATTCAATAAATTTGGTAAAGAGTGACAAGTCCAATTTATTTTTAACAAAGTTTTTACTAGCTAGGTAATGATCTATCCCTATCAATAAATAAACATAACATTTAATTACACCATTAAATAATATGTCATTCTCTCCTGAGATATAAATATTAAATAGTGTTTTGTCTCATTAAATATTTGCAATCTGGAAAGTTATTTTCCAAGAAGAAAATTCCACCAACCCATGCATTGAATACTACACAGTGTTACCCTCATGGAGCTTTAAATTATACACAACATCATTTTTTCTAAATAAATGCTATGAACAAATCTAACTTTCTTTCAATTCTCTCTCTCTTTGACTTCAACAAAGATATATGCAATAAGTCAATAACATATGTAAAAAATGGTGGATGAAAGTGCTGAAGTTGTATATGATAACCCTTGTAGGTATTTGCAAGAAGTGTTTAAAAGCTTTTTAAGGTGTTTAGGGTTTGAGAAACAAGAAGGAAATGAAAGAAACACTGGCGACGATGATGGTGGTGACGGTGGTGGAGAGATGAAAATTGTGATGGATCCTACCGATAGAGCTATTTCTACAACCGTAAGTAGCTCTTAACAAATACTCTTTATCGCATTCATACGATAAGTTTTTATTTTATTTTTATGCGTTTAGTATTAATTATTTGTATATTCGTAACAATTATTATTATATTCTGATGTAATAACTATGTTTTTATTAATTAAAGAAGATAGCTCCTAGCCTTCATTCCAAAATTAATGAATGCTAGGAGTTATCGTGGCGTGGATGGGGTTGTTCTCGTTTTGCTGATCGTTCAAAAAAAACTCCTAGCCTTCGGATTACTTTGTAGTTACAAGAAAAACATTAAACGCTACATATTTATTGATCACAGGACCGGTTTTGAGGTGTAGTGTAACATAAACAATAAAGCTGTCAGAAAAATGAAAAAAAAAAACATAAATATTAATTATGTTTTACATATTAATGCAAGTGTTGGCAAGATGAAGCTATTAATTTTTATTTATAATAATTTTTTTTCTAATTAATTTGATATACATAATATTTCAAAATCAGTTTCATCAAGAATTAACTTGTTGAAAGTAAAAAAGAAAAAAGAAATTTGCCTTTTAAAAAAAATACCGGTTGAAAGTTAACTTTATATTTTTCTTTTAAATAATGTGTTTGAATGACAATTTTTACATCTAAATTTCACATTTACCTTGTGTAAAGATTTGAACCCACAACTTCACATGAAAGCCGTAAAATCACAATGGAATGCTTGATGGTTATTTATTGTTATACTCGTAAAGTACAGAACCAATTTTGAAGTATAGAACTAAAAAATGCCGTAAAATCATTCATACACAAACCGTCTCATTAACTCTCACACCATATTTCAAATTTTCTTCGAGGGTGGCGGACGTGTTCCAAGTACACTTGTTGATGTGATTATTAATTTCCGATATCTACATCGAATTGATTCGTATTGTGCATTCCTCTATTAACTATATATAACATCAAAACTTTTGTTTTGACATTTTATTATATATTGTTGGCGCAGAGAATCGCAAGACGCCCTCCACGGAGAGGTCCAATTAGCTCTGGAGGACCTGGTCAAACCAACTAGTTAAATCTTCCTCGCCTTCTAAACTTCAACGAGTATACTAATGTTGCAACCGTCTTTTTCTTATGAACATTAGGATGTTTAAACTATCATGTTTCATCATACTTGTGATTATATGTGCTTGATACAAGATGCTTGCAGTTAGCTTTATATAAATTCCAAAGATTTTAAATAAAACCCAATTTGGGAGTTAGGTTTTAAAAATATAAACATAATATATAACAAAATTGAACTCAAGTAAGTTTCAAGATTATATAATAATGCAAAACTACCAAAGAATACTAAACATAAATTGGTCAAAGTTTGTCAACTTGAGGTTTCAATTTATCAAAATGACAGTTGGTCAAATGGTAGTCCATGACCTTTTTTACGATTTCGAGTCTTGTCAAAAGCAATTTGCTTTAAGTTGAGCAAGGGTTTACTCCTAGGTGGTGGACTGGGTCACCACATCCTGTTATTCAGACAGGTGATTTATTTGTTAGGGTGATCCCGATTGTCTGGACATCAAAGGAAAAAAATAAAAGAGTCGTCAATTGAGGTAAAACCGTAAAAGAGAAGACGATGTGCAACTCTTATGTTACGTTTTACGTTTTTACTTGATCATGGAATGATATTATGATCGTATTTAATCATTTATAAATTCATTATAATGCTTATTTGTATTTACAAAATCATCCGAAAACTATAGCAACATGTTTAGACATTAAAGTAACGTTAATAAAAAAAACCCGGTTCTGGATCCAACCTGAACAGGACCCGGTGTACCCGCACCCATGGGTACGAATTAGGTTGTAGTTCTTTAGAAAACCGTGCCCGAAACTGATCGGGATCGGTAGAACCAGTTCCCCTCTACCCAGTCAAAACCCGGACCCGGACTTGGTCAAAACCCGATAAAATCCCGGAAAAGTGGTCAAGACACGATCAAAAGTCCGGCCATATCCAAAACCGGTTCCTGCATAGTTCCGGTTCTAGAAAAAGCTCGGTTTGTGCACCTTCAATTTAAAGTCTTTGAAAGTTGGGCTTTGTAAAAAGATGTTGGGGCCTGGATAAAAAACTTGAGGAGCCTCTTTGATTTTACCCAGTTTTATATGGACAACAATAAGCCCAATTTTAAATTTAGTCATAAAGTTTTAATAGAAAATTTAGATTTAAATAATTTCAACTATTGACTATAAGTAAATAAAAGTCACAATTAACAAAGTACATGCTAACGGTTCTATACTCCTATCTCTAAATATTTGCTCCCAATGATCCGCAACTAACATAATCCTAACGTCGTTAGTCGCTGGAAAAACGCTTATTGCCGGAAAAATCAAGTATTTCCGCGCTCCTTGGAAAAACGTGGAGACTATTATTTGTCAATAGTTGAGATTATTTAAATCCAATTTTCAAGCTTAATATAGCACATATGTAACTTACCTTTATCTAATCGGTATATGTTAGCATATCAACATTTTTTTTTGAAAGGCCAAATATTAAAACTAAAATAGAGGAACCACTTACAAGACATAAGTGGATCAAATACAAAACAAAATGAAACAAAACGATATTACATTTCCGAACAGATGACACATTTCCAATTAATGAAGATCACCTCACAAGCTCTAAATCCAGCCTTTTTTGATATTGAAATTGAAAGCTACCATGATAATTTATCACAAAACATTAGCATGTACCATTGTATAAAAGCTTAAAGGGGTTAAGAGTTTGAATCAAATAGGTT